>NW_027316278.1:10164110-10211610 GCF_026437365.1 Eucyclogobius newberryi | reverse complement strand
AGGGGGGGAGACAGGCTGGAGAGCGGGGTAATGTGTGCGCGGGTTGGCATGCGGCGCTGACCCTTGCTCTACTTGCTGTGGCGCGCTTGTAATTCTGGCGATCCAGGAATTTAAGGCTCTCGGGCCGGTCTCTAAGTAGCTGTAAGTGGTCGTGCGTCATGGCAGAGAAGTGTGTCAGCTAAACGGATAAATGCAAATGGGAATGCGCGGTGAGGTTTGTTTTTTACTGGGGGGGAAACAACTGAGAGGGGAGGGGTGGGAGCGGGGTGGATGATGGAGGATCTAGCATAACGTTTGGCTTTGGTATCATGCTGTATGTAACATGGTGGAGCTTGATATTTACTATACTTTTGAAGAAAATGTTTGTTTCTTTGTCTCCTCGGCAGCTCTCCTTGTAGAGCACAGACGAGGCAATACAAATTTAAATAAAAAAGGCTGTTAGAACTGTTCTCGGATGAGCACTGATCCACTGGGGTGCACCGCCCAAGAGCAGCCAATCAGAGCGCGGCTTTCAGCTCTTACTTCCGGGTTGAGTATTAGTCGCACCAGCCAAAAAATGCATAATAGAGAAGAAAAAAACATATATAAGTTGAACTGGAGTATGAAATGCGGTTGCAAGTGTGAAAATAACAAATAATATCACATATAAGTCGCTCCGGAGTAGAAGTATAAGTATAAATATAAGTATAAGTCGCACCGAAACTATGAAAAATACGGTACTTTATTATCAAATGCAAAAAGCATGTGCAGCTTTTACAAGATTTTCTTTAGTGGAAGTGGAGTGTTTGTGACGGTCGGAGGGAGAGGATTCATCAAACTCACATGAATGAAGCTGAATTCAGTTCTTTCTTTGATGAGGGAACGTTAGAATATTGTTAAAAGCTCTATTTTGCATAATATGTGTCTTTAAAGTACATTTCTCTACACCATTGTTTAGCCTTGCCTCTCTAAGCACCCCGTGGTGGGTTTAATCACACAATTAGTACAAACCATATCATATCTACACATTAATTAGTCCTAATAAAGAATAAAGACTCAATTCATAATGAACAAATAGACAGAACGTTTAGTTAATACTTAATTAAGAGATTAGGGTTTGGAGTTGGGGTTTACAAGCCAGAATCTTCTTAATATGCTCTTAGCTCATTATGAAATCATTATATGGCCATGCTTTATTAGGACTATTAAAAGTAGTCATGAAGTAACGGTGCAGTTTGGATATTTTCTCTAGTTGTTCTGTTTCCTTCAACTTTGAAAAACACATGTTTCTTGATAAATAGTAAAGCTTTATATGATATGCCAAATACAGAGTGTGGAAGGTGATTTGGTGCTCATTCTACATGTTCTCTTCAGTGAAAAGCTCATTTTATCTCATTTGATTGTAGCTGGTATAAAATAGCCTGTGTGCCAGCCGCTCTGCACAATCCTTCATCCACAGTTTATTGTCTTTAGAAGAACCAAATCGTGAAAATAAAAACACGGACGTCCATTAAGGCGCCGTCGACGTGAGGTTATGGGCCTGGAGTGTTGGCTGTGTGCTGTTTGCCAAGGCTCCTCTCTCTCTGTGATTACTGGATCCCTTTCATATCACACATTAACATGAAGCGCACCGCCAAATATCCTCCTCCGGCACGACAGGCAATTTATAGCCACAGCGAGGCTTTGTCCGCTTAATACAGTGAGATTGTGAGACATGCTTACGTGTGCCAGGATTGTCCAACTGGTCCATATGTCTTTCTGACCCTGCGGTTTCCGACAGCGAAGGAGTCCAAACACAAACACATTTCAGATTCACGTCATATGCACAGTGAGACCTGCGAGAGACGAGATAATCTGGGGGAGATTTTCACCGCTACCTTCTGCAAATCTGTGCGAGGAGCGAGGAAAACAAGGAAATGTGTGTACAGTGTGTGAAACGTCCAAATGTGGAAGATGAGGTTGTACAAATGTATTCAAAGGCGTGTTGCAAATGTGTGTATGTGTGTGCAGAGGAGTGAGGTACTGTAAAAGACGATAATCACAATAGATAATGTCAGGTTAAAGAGGACATATTAAGCAACTTTAATGAGCTTTTCCTCGTTACAACAGTGTGTCCTCGTCAAACCTTTACTCAAACTTGTATTTTGAACGAGAAATCCTGTATTGCCCTGTAACCGAGGCTCAAGTTTTCACCCACCCCCTATCTCCGCCCACATCCTTGTGCTTAGATGGAAAGATGTATTCATTTTTGATTAAGACTCCAGCTGAGACATGTAGCGTTCTAAAATGTCACATAGCCACAAATAAAAACATGTAAATGTGCTGCTTTTTTCAGTGAAACGTCACTATGAAGAGGCGGGGCTTATCCATTTATCAGGAAGTCAATGAACCTGTTTCTATTCTTAAATCGTATTTGATCAATATTGTGGTTTACCATGAACTAAATGTAAAATGATGATCTGCTTATGTTGTAGTTTAATAAGTACCGGGGGAAAAAACACATTATGTCTCCTTTAAGTTATTCTTTATTCATCTTTATTAATGAGGTAAATGAATTCATTGCGTTTGACCCATCCGTGTGTCTGATGAGGAAGCATTATAAAGTCCATTTTGTGTAATATTGTGTTCTTCTACATAAATACACGTTGGCGCTCTGGACGCAGCAGGAGAAATGTAACGTTCCAGACACTGACGTTGAAATGGAGAGACTGAAGTGGCTGTGGATTCTGCTGCTGCGGAATACACAGAGAAAAGAAAAAAGGACATGCAATTTTGGTCGCAAGTGGAAAAACGTTTAAAAATGTGCATAAGCAAAAGGTTCTAGACGTGTAAATGTGCGAATGTGGGTTGACAAAATAGCCCGCCGCCGTGTGCGCTGAAGCTGACACAGTGTTGTGGCTGGAAGTCCACTTTGTCCATGAAAACTTCTCCAAACTCCTTTAAAGAATAACGGGAAAAAAAGGATAATTAACAAGTGTACGCTGCAAGGGCACTCTGCATCGCCTTTTTATAAACTCATTTCTAATTACGCATTGCAGGGGAGGTCGGGGTCTGTTTTTCATAATTCATGTTTTGCTTACAGAGTGCAAAGTCCTCCTTTCCACGGACCCCTGCCTCCCACCACCAGCCCCTTGTTAAACTTCTGTGCTGGAACGCTCTATTAACTCATGTTTTAAGTGGAAAAGGGCTCTTTACCTTTTGCAGCTTCAGCCCATGAGAAAATCGCAGAGTAACCCATAAAACCTTTTTTTTTTTTTCAAATATATATATCATTTTAACACTTGTGGGAAAGTTGCCAGGTACGATTATTCGCAGCTTTGGCACAGATGTCGATTCAGAACCATCCAGGAAGTTTGTTGGAGTCATTGTTTGAATCCCTCGCGACACGTTTGATGAAAGACCGTGATGTTGATAAGAAAACCCGGGAAATGAAACGCAGGAGGCTATAAAAAAAGCAGCTCGCAGTGCCACACAGACGGCCGGTTCCTCGCTGTGAGTCGTATAAAGTTATTCATTTTGTTCCTCGTGGGGTGCAGACCAGAGGGGGTCACGTTGCCAGGTCAGAGGCTGCACCCAAAATCTGCTTAAAAGTGTCATGTTGAGAGGGTTTTTATTAAATTACAGTTTTATCATGCGCTACTGCCAAATGATACTACGCTTTTAGCTCTGCAAAAGCAACACATTTAAATGCATTATATTTAAGGTTTGTTTGAGGTTTTAAAGCAGGCATGTCCAAACTAGGGCCCGGGGGCCAAATGCGGCCCTCAGACTAATTTTTGTTGGCCCTCCAGCTTCCTGCTATGTCGGCCCAAACAACAAAAAGTAGTACTTTTTATTGTGAAATTGGGAAGATTCAGGCATATTGATGTTATACTAAACTAATATTAATGTTCTAGGTCTAATTAAAAGTGTGGAGGCTCATCGCAATTACGCCAAATGCAAAATTTCTAATGATTCACTTTGTCATTCAACAAATTCGACATTGTCAAGTTGTTTGTGGCCCTCTGCCCCGTTTAAGTGTCAAAATGCAGCCCTTGGTGAAAAAGGTTTGGACACCCCTGTTTTAAAGTGTCTTGCTCATGAACTGTGGACCATCTGGTTGGTGGGTGAGCGCTTAACCCACGGCCACTGATGTTTCCATGCAAAAAAAAGTTTAAACTGCTAAAGATGTGTTGTGTAAATGTGCAAAGCTGTTGACTGTTTTAAGAGTGAAGAAAGAACATTATGAACCATCATTTTCTTTCATCAGATTTAGAATTTTAAATTTCTCACTTTCAATTTCTGCACCTTGAATTGAATTGCTTTCAAAATATTCAACGTGTGTTTTTTCAAGCCGTAAAATTCAACCGTTTACATTTAGAGTGTAGAATTTGCAGCAAAAATTATAAATATGTTGTAACAAAACCAATCCAATTCGTATATGTCTTTTTTTACATTTTTAAACTGAGAAAAACACAGTGAAAACAAACTCAGCGATTGAATTCCAGCATAAAAACAATTGCAATGTGTTTTTTTCTGCATTCAAACTTAAAAATGAGAAATTCACCAGCATTTAACGGTCAAAATCTGATCGAACGAATGTATCTTCCACGCGGCATCAACTGAATTAAAGGCTCTAAATGGAGTTCAAATTCTACACCAGACATACCGTATTTTCGGCACTATAAGGCGCACTTAAAAGCCTTTAATTTTCTCCAAAAACATCACTGCGCCTTATAATCCGGTGCGCCTTATATATGAAAAATGACAGAAAATAGACTATTCATTGCTTTATAATCCAGTGCGCCTTATAGTGCAAAGAATACGGCAGTTGAATTAGCTAATGCATTGATTAGAAGAAAGTAAAGTCCGTCTTAAAGTTCAGCGTTGGCTTTGTAGATATAATTAACTGCCTGGACTTTTGGTGTTTGAAGAAAATGAACCTATGTAGTAGTATTTTTTATGCAGGATAAAGTTAAATGATTCTTTGCTCATTAAATTACTCTGAACTTGGGAAGGTATTTTGAACCTGCCTCTCCTTTTTATAGCAATTTCTGCAAAACAAATTCGAAGTCTTTGCAGTAAATCTTCATTTTAGTGACGGTGACGATCCAGAGCAACGCCAACATGAATCCACGGGAATAGAACGTTTGAACCGTTCTCCACGGCGATGGATACGTTACGCCGTATGGTGCAGCGTGTTATCTACAGCAATCAAATGTGACGAGCAGAGGAGGCAGAGGCACGCTCACTCACAGAGAAGATCTATGTTGTTCAAGCTTTGTTTACTGTAATTAAAACAACCATAATGACCGTGTATGTTTTTAGTTTAGCACATTTTTAGCTAAAATGTTGCTGCTGTCCATTTGTCCTCGGAGGTTGGATTTCCTGAGATCCGGCTTGTAAATTCACAAAGGAACACATTCACATCTCAGAATCCCGAGTTGATCCGAGTTAGACGATCCAACATGGCCGCTCCCTCTGGATCAAGTTTAGCGTCCGACAAGTAAAATATTGCCAGTTCTTGTACTATTTTAGCTTTAGTTTCCCCTAGAGTTTCTCCGCTGTCTGTGCAGCTCCTCCTGCCTTTACTGTTGAGCCGCTGCAGTTTTGAATGCTCTGTGATGCTAATGTTGCTAACGTCAACGCGAAGCTAACGCTAGCAAAAGCTAAAACTCACTCTGAGACAATGCTTTATGAACTACAGATGTAATAACACTGTCCGGAATAATAAATTAGCAAAATTGTATCTGCATTTTGGCTGATTGGAGCACTTTTCTAGCTTGTATTATCCGTTTTGAGTCGTTATTGTTCATAAAGTCAAATCCAAATGTTGTTTTTTTTTCCATTTGACAAACAGTTCGTTCATCCTAATTATGCACCGCAGTGAGTTTATAGAGCTCTCCGCAACTCTCTGAGCCGTCACGCTAAAGCTAACAACAACTAGCATGCTAACAACTACTACTTCAGGGTCCTGAGCAGATATTTAGAGAAGAGAGGAATGAGAGAAGAATTCCTGCTCCATCAGCCAGAGACCGAGCCAATGTTTCAACATCAAAAGCACCATAACCTCAGCCTCCACCAAAGGATTCATCAGCAGCTGCTCCACCACCACCAGCAAAGGATTCAGCTCCAGCTGCTCCACATTCACCTCCACCGCCTCCAGCAAAGGAACAATCTTCAAAGGCCTTGGACCCATCTGTGACAAGCCCAACAACATCCCTGTCATCGCCCCTGCCTTCACACCAGCCCTGGGTTCCCCCTGCAACATCTACTCCCACTAAAGATTCTTCATTCTCCTTCTCATCTCCACTCTCACCCATGGGCCTTCCCAGCCATTTTGAAAGTCTGATCAAATCAGGCATTAAGATGGCTCCACTCACGCCCAATATAGCAAGGGCTATGTCAATACTTATCAACTCTTCCCTGCACAAGCCGACTACACCAACAAAAGCCCCACCACCCATCCCCCCTCGTCTCTCACCTGGTATCTCCCATAGCTAGGATGCACTGGGTCTCAGCGTTGCCGGGATTTATTGTCACATTAAAAATCAAACCAACCCGGGGCCCTATGTAAAAAGAGCCCCCCCTAGTGCTATTTCTGTAGTCACATCATCACAGAGATGGAAAAACAAAATGCGAGTCAGGCCCAATCTGAGAAATGTGATTCATATTCCCTGTGAAAAGATAAAGCCCAGTCTCACTGAAACTAGTCTGAAACTTGCTGTGCTAAATGTCAGATCCTTATGTAACAAATCTCTCTTAATTAATAATTTTATTTCTTCTTATAATCTTGATTTTATGTTTTTAACTGAAACATGGCTTGACAAAAACACAGGAAATGTAGTTCTGATAGAATCTGCTCCACCCAACTTTAAGTTTGAATCTGAAACACGAGAAAACAAAAAAGGGGGTGGAGTCTGTGCTGTCTTTAGAGATGAAATAATTACCCGCAGGTTGTCTTTTGGGGTGTTTTCATCATTTGAGTATGTATCCTTTAAAATGGAGCTAAAACGGTCTCCATCCGTTCTCTTCATTGTTTTATACAAGCCTCCCCAGCACTGCCAAAGTTTTATTGATGATTTTACTGAGATGCTTTCAGTCATATGCACAGACTTTGATGGTTTGGTCATTACAGGTGATTTCAATGTGCATGTTGATAATATTTGTGACAGAAACGCTAAAGAGCTTGATGCTGTCCTTGAAACCTTCAGTCTTACTCAGCATGTGAGAGGCCCCACCCACAGCAAAGGACACACTCTAGATCTCATAATTACAAAGGGGGTAAATATTTCAAATGTTAATGTGATCGATGTTGCTCTGTCTGATCATTTCTGTGTCTTCTTTGACCTGTCTGTTTCTCCCCAACCTCCGGTTGGTCCTGCAGTTGTTCAGAGGAGACACATAAGTGATGGCACAGGTGCACTGTTTATGGAAATGATAAACTTCGAAAATGTCTCATGTTCTAATGTAAATGATTTGTTGAACTCTGTTACATCTAGTGTTTTGAATGTTCTGGACACCATCGCCCCTATAAAGGCTAAAATGGTTAAAAATAAGCAGAAGGCGCCGTGGAGAAATGATGATTCGGTCAGGGCACAGAAAAGGGAGTGCCGCAGGGCCGAACGGAAATGGCGCAAGTCAAAGCTCCAGGTTCAAAAAGAGATTTACAAAGAAAAGCTGAATATGTACAACCTAATCTTATGTAGAACTAGGGAAAGATATTTTTCTGAAATAATTGGAAGCTGCAGTAACAACTCGCGTGTCCTGTTTGCCACAGTAAACAGATTAACAAACCCTCCAGCTCAGCTGCCGTTAGAACTCATTTCCACATCCAAGTGTAATGAGTTTGCATTATTCTTTAATGACAAAGTTCAGGGCATTAAAAATGCTATAAATCCCACAATGCAAAAAATTACCCTAAAACCACCAAGACACTTAGAGCTAACTCACTTTGCACCAGTAACTGACAAAACTGTCCATGAGATCATCACCAGTCTGAGTTCATCTACATGCTGCCTTGATGTGTTACCCACCAAATTTCTAAAGTCTGTGCTGAACAGTTTGTTAGCACCACTCACTCACATAGTTAACATGTCGCTTCAATCTGGAACATTCCCAATGTCTTTGAAAACTGCGGTCATAAAGCCTCTCCTAAAGAAGAGCAGTCTTGATGCCGCAGTACTGAGTCATTACCGGCCCATTTCTAATCTGCCATTTTGGGGCAAAGTCCTTGAAAAGGTTGTTTACCAACAGCTCACAGATTTCCTCTTAATAAACAACTCATTTGATGTTTTTCAGTCAGGTTTTAGACCTCATCACAGCACTGAGACTGCTCTTGTCAAGGTGACAAATGACATCCGCCTGAACACTGACACGGGCAAAGCCTCAGTCTTAATTCTGTTAGATCTGAGTGCTGCTTTTGACACTGTCGATCATGGGATCCTCTTACAGAGACTAGAGGACTGGGTGGGCATCACTGGCACTGCCCTAAACTGGTTAAGGTCCTATCTGGAAGACAGGAAGTACTTTGTTGAAATTGGTAGCTGTGTCTCAGACCACATGACCCTGACCTGTGGAGTGCCCCAAGGGTCAGTCCTGGGTCCCCTTCTGTTCAACCTCTACATGCTGCCGTTGGGTCAGTTGATACGCAGTGAAAATGTGTCCTATCACAATTATGCAGACGACACTCAGATCTATGTTTCACTGTCGGCAGGTGAATATGGACCAGTAGATTCACTCTGTCACTGCATCCAACAGATCAGTTTGTGGATGCAAAACAACTTTCTCCAGCTGAACTCAGACAAGACTGAAATAATCGTTTTTGGCCCACAGAAACAAAGAGAAAGTGTTAGCGGTCACCTCCAGAGTCTCGCTCTAAAACCTACAAACCAAATTAGAAATCTGGGGGTAATAATGGACTCAGACTTGAACTTTAATAGCCACGTCAAATCAATAACATCAGCAGCTTTTTACCATCTAAAAAACATTGTCAAAATCAAAAATATAGTGTCAAAACCAGATTTAGAGAGACTTATCCACGCGTTTGTCTCCAGTAGATTAGACTACTGTAACGGCCTGCTCACTGGCCTCTCCAAACGAGCTGTAAAACAGCTGCAGTACATCCAGAACGCTGCTGCTCGGGTCCTGACTAGAACCAGGAAGTATGATCACATTAGTCCTGTTCTCAGGTCTCTGCACTGGCTCCCTGTGGCTCAGAGAATAGACTTTAAAGCAGCTCTGCTTGTGTACAAGTCTCTTCATGGCCTAGCACCAAAGTACATCTTGGATATGTTAGTGCCATATGAACCATCTCGGACTCTGAGGACCTCAGGGACCGGCCTCCTGCTGGTGCCCAGAGTCAGGACTAAACATGGGGAATCTGCGTTTCAGTTTTATGCAGCTAAAATCTGGAACAGTCTTCCTGAAGATGTGAGACAGGCTTCTACTCTGACAATGTTCAAATCTAAGCTAAAAACAGTTTTGTTTAGCTGCGCATATGACTGAAAGGATTTTTTCTTTGCACTCTTCTCTTTTGTTTGTGATTTTATTAGTTTAGAAAATCAGTTGGATTGATAATTTTTAATTTAGTTGATTTTATTGTAGTTAATTTTTATCTTTGCACTCTTCTCTTTTGTTTGTGATTTTATTAGTTTAGAAAATCAGTTGGATTGATAATTTTTAATTTAGTTAATTTTATTGTATTTCTGTAATTTCTTTGTGATTTGAATGCATTTTTCCTGCTGTGAAGCACTTTGAATTGCCTTGTGTATGAAATGTGCTCTACAAATAAACTTGCCTTGCCTTGCCTTGCCTTGCCTACTTTGCAGAGAATTAAACACACTATTCTACGCAAAAAAGTGCACTTCGGTCCCATTTTGATCCAAATAGATGCTTTTTTTACAATATATATTTGTGCTGGGACAAAACAGATTGTACTTCACTAGATGAAAACATTTGGGACAGCGCCTTTTAAAGTTCCGTACTTTAATGTCGCTCCGTGTACATACTGGATGTACCAAGCCAATGGTCTCTTCCTATTGGTCGGCCTCTGAGTGAGTGACATACAGTTTAACCAATCACAACCAATCAGAAGTATAATATCGGGAAGAAGTAACTTTGCTAAGCACCTCAATCAGCCAATGAAAGCTACTGTAGTTGTTTCCATAGTTACTGTGCTGGCAAATCAGATAACTAGCATAATTAGATAACCCAATCATTAAGTCTGATTTCTGGTGTGCGTCTAGCTGCTGATCATCAACGTAACGTGATGTGGTTTATTCATGACTTTTAGAGTAACTGACTCCAGCAAGAAATCCGATTATATTCAGAACTTTTAAATAATCTGATAACTCCCAGAAATCAGATTACGATCAGATTTTAAGTGTCAATTTAGATTTGAGTATTATGTTTTCTATGCTTTGAAGTAAAGTTGTTAAACAGTTGAAGCTAAGATTTACTCAGATCTGGGAAGGAAGGATTATTAGATTAAATTGTGTTGTTTTTTTTAATTTTGCGTTTCAATAAATACCAATAAATACATGTTATGAAAGAAACACAGCAGCAGTTTGAGTCCAGATTAAAGGACAGTTACAGACAAAAAACATACATAAACGGCGGAGGAGAATTTTTCGACAATGACAAAAATAATAGTAAAAAATATTTGTATTTTAAGACACCGGACACAAGTGGGATTTAGTAACCTGTGTTTAATCTCAGCTTTCAAAAGAGAATTTTTACAATCCTTCTAACAGTGACTCTTGTACAACAACATAAATACTGTGCCGGAAAAACAAATTTCCCCAAAAAAGAATTAAGCAGTTTTTTTTTTTCTTTCTTTTTCTGGTCTCTTGGCGGCAGTCTCTTTCTGTAAACATTGAAAAATGTAAATCAAGTGTCCTCAGCTCTCGACAAGACAACATCAAATGAACGCCCAGTGTTCCTTCGCCCGCCCTATGCCAGTGTCTGTGGGGCACAGAGTGAAGGGAAGAGGGGCTTTTCAGAGTCCCACCGGAGTCCGCAGCAGTCAACAGTGCTCAGTGTTAGATCCACAACTAAGGGGCGGGGCTAGAGGGCCTTTAAATAGGACATCACGAGTGGCCGCGCCCCTACTTTGGGTCCAAAGTGTTCCAGCTCCACAGAAGTATTGCTATTATAAAAGCCAGTTCATTTATGATTTTCTTTCATCTAAACTGTGTATTTTACTCAACATTCTAGTTGGATGTGAACGGCGAGGTAATCAAAAAAGTATGATCGTGTTCAACGTATATCATGGGTACATAAATAATCCTAACCCAGTATGAAGACTTGATAAGTGAAAGGGTCAAAATAATACACAGCAAACTGCGTGTATCCCTCACTGTAATCCCTGTGGTCCCGGAGCGGGGTCAGAGGTCAGGACCGTTTTCCTGGACGGAATTCACCACCTTTCCAATTTTCAATCCGAGGGTAACGGTTCGAGCAGCAGCGTTCGTTCTCCAATGAGCTCAATCTGGTCCCGCCCCAAAGGAGGAGGAGCTTAAACTGTCACCGCGCCATTTCCACCTACCACCGCTGCTAGCACTGCACCTTGAAAATAAATACGAAAACTAGATCCATGAATAAATACTAAGAATGAGCGTGACGAGATGTTCCCGTTTGTCTTTAATTATAGGTTAATACAACGCAAATCATAGAATAACTCATAAGTAAAAGTCACGATGATGAAGGACATTTGGAATTATTTATGTACAACAAAAACTGCATCCAAATATTTGCATCTTGCCCTCCAGTTACTTCAATGCCTTCAGTATGTAGTATTATTTGTAGTATAGTAGAAAAAAAACAAACAACTCTTTCTACTTCAGGAAGGCTCCTCCCAATGGGCGGGTCTTACCACAGAACAGTATTAATATCGGAGTTCTCGACCTAAATTCTGTTATTGACAATGACTCTTGGATGAGAGTCGAAACGTCTATTTTTTCAAACTGAGTCCAGATGACTACAACTGAAGCTTTTTCTACTATGGAACACGCCTGGACGAAAGAGGGATTACACCGACATTATTTGTAGTACTCATATCAATGGCGAAGGGAAAGGTTGATCTACGGAGCTGGAATTCGCTTGGACCCAGGAAGTAGCTTCACGCCGCGCTCACCCGCCGGCCCCACAGGGAGGTGCTCACCCGCCGGCCCCACAAGGAGGTGCTCACCCGCCGGCCCCACAGGGACACCCCCCGGGGCTGTTTCACAAGGGGGGGGGTTGAGGAGTTGCATCAGAAGAGGCTGGTCAGCGTGGTCTGTGAGGGGCTCCGGCACTCGTGAACGTCCAGCCCGCCCGCCACGGAGGTGAGGACGGAGGTGACGGTGGGCATGGTGGGGTTGGTTAAGTCCGTGAGCGTGGTGGGCGTGCTGGAGGGGCTCATGGAGGCGTTGGAGATTTCGGAGGCCGGGCCGGAGGGGGTCCCGCCCGGCAGCGTCGACCCGTCCGACGCCTTGTCCACGCCGGTGCTCTCCTGGCGCAGCAGGTTTCGCCTGAACTTGGCCCTGGCGTTCTGGAACCACACCTGGGAGGAGAGAGGAGGAGGAGTTATGGGACGTTACATGCCGTGTGGTTCTAAAGTTAAAGTTTTTTTTTTACAAAATCATCTTATTGAGGCGTGTATCGTGCGTTCTCTTGTCTTATTTTACCCTAAACCCTTTTTATTGCAGTTTGCAGTTGATTTTCCTGTTTCCTGATGACATAGCACTATGATAGTAGGCAGAAGAAAGGCATTAAATCATAAAAACTAAGTATGTCCCATGAATGCACAGCAAAATTACACCTTCCAAAACCTAGAGAAATACTTGTTTTAGGTAAAAATGTCCTTGAAATAACCTTCATAATTTCACTGAGTTAGCGTTTATTTAGTAGAAATGTCTTAAAACATGGATAAGTCAAATTTTTGGCTAGATTTAAGTTGAATTTAAGACATTTGCAGTGTGTTTAGGTGTAGACCATGTGGCTTGAGAACATTTCCATTACAAACAACAGAAAACACAGGGCTGTAGAGAACATACAGTCAATCCAGAATATCACAGATACCAAATGTTTAACTTTACATTGAGGAGAGCCGGCAAATAAAACAGTATTCATAGTAGTAGTAGTACTTTCAGAAGCACCTTAAACGTTCACTCGCTGTTCGAAAGCTCGAGTTATATGCACGTTACTCCTTTCCATGTACTTTTACTTCCCGAAGGCTACTTCCCGGGTTTAAGCGGGAAGTCCATTCATCCAAAAGGAGAAGTAGCGAAAAGCCGCGGCGCTACAACGCTACAACGCTACAACGCTATATGAAGTATTTGTGTTCATGTGTACAAACAAGTGAATGACGCACCCTTTTTCTGGGCGAAAACCCCTTTGTGTCTGTGCAGAACTTTATGTCGACCAAAACGAGGGTTAAAACGATGGCGTTACCCGCGGCAACATCTTGAATAAGGCGGAGAGCGAGCTGCAATTGTAAGAAATCCACCTAATTCTCATGTATATACTGTGTACTTCGAGTAGTAAGTACACAAACAGAATCAAATGAGTTTAATAAAAGTCATAATGTTGAGTGAATAGACGTAATAAGAACACTTCAGTCAGTGCAGAATCAGTCTGATAAATCAATGTGACATGCTACTAACATTAAATTATACATCTGAAAGAAATTTACATGCTTTTATTTATGCATGTGAATTTTGGAGGAATACTGTTTTATCATTCCAGACAGATATTACACTGAGAGTGGAGTAAGAGGCTTTATTTAACTCTATTATTGACCGTTATGAGTCCAGGAAGAGCACTGTACATTCAGACAAGCTGTGCCGTGCGCCTTTCCATAGATCAGACCTGTAACTTGGCCATTTGTCGTCCCCCGCTTGTCCCCATCAAGACAGATATGTGTACTAATGCTGTACTGTACTGTGGACTTCTTAATTACTTCTCAATTATTGATTTATTATTCTTTTTTTGTGGTGAAGGGTCAGCTAAATGCCGTAATGCGGAACGTTCCAAGCAAAGCATCGACATCGCTATGGAGACGAACGGGTACCGCCGGAGAAGTTGCGCAGTGCAGCTTTAAAATCCTCTGTATTACATTGTCGTTGGTCAAAGTATCTCACAAACTACAGTTCTGGTTTGGTTTTTGTCGGTTCGTTCACGTTTTAAAACTGTTTTCTGTCCACAAAAATTGGCCTCAGTTGTAAAAAGAAATGGAAACAGAGCGAGACAGGAGAGACATTCAGAAGCAGCCACACATTCCCACTCAATCTAGTCCAATTTCAGTCCCAGTTAAATCCCAATTTCGACATTAAAACAGAGCGAATCGACAGAAGTTTCGACGTTACATTTACGACCAAAAACAAATCCACGATATTTCAATTATTGCAAGTTACTTTTCTTCAGACTTCCAACTGTTGTTTGCTGTAGTTTTCTTTTCTTTTTTTTGCCACGAAACAACTTTCTAGCCGACTTTCAAACACGCCGCGCGGACGCCTCCCTCACCGCGGACGCTCCCATTAGCGTTGCCCGGGCAGCCAGCGTCTCCGCGTGCGCGTCGCCATGAATAAAGGAATAAAAGGCCGCTTAAATACACAGCGCTGCCTTCTGCCGCCGACCAGAGTCACTTTCTGAAGCGGAGGAAGCCGCCGGTGGCTTCTGAGCGGCACAAAACGGCTTTCATGTCCGGTACTTGCAAAGCCGCGGCCGCTCGCTTTTAATGGGGGTTCTTATCTCCGCCATGTGTGCGCGGAAATACGGATCAGCGGGAGGACGAGGGCGGAGACAGGTGATGGGTGAGACGCCGTGTACTCGGGGGGGAGTCGTATTCAAGAATCAATGATGTGTCTTTGTCCGGGGGCTTACTTTGGCCCAGTTCTAGTCCCGGTTTGGTCCCCCCATCTGGTCCAGTTTAGCTCAAGTCCAGATACGCAACTTTGGAGAATATGGTACTTTTTTTAGTATTTTTAGCGAGGCTAAAGTTGCAAACTCAATTTCGATACTGAGGAATACTCGATTCTCGATGCCAGTTTCAATACTACGATGCTAATTAAAAATGCTAATGCTAGTTCTTTAGGTTTTAGACATTTTCAATACAAACTCGCACTATTTTCTTTGTTAAATGTTCTGATAAAGCTCACAATGATTCTAAAACTGTTCACAAAGGTAGTATTTTGTCCCGTTAAAGTGCGGAATAAACTGAGGAATACGCAATTCTCGAAGCCAGTTTCAAATACTACAATGCTAATTAAAAATGCTAATGCTAGTTCTTTAGGTTTTAGACATTTTCAATACAAACTCGCACTATTTTCTTTGTTAAATGTTCTGATAAAGCTCAAAATAATTCTAAAACTATTCACAAAGGCAGTATTTTGTCCCGTTAAAGTGCTTTTTTTACTATTAATACTTGCTGAAATGAGTATCTCGTTTCAATACTACAATGCTAATTAAAAATGCTAATGCTACGTCAAGGTTTTAGACATTTTTAACACAAAATTGCACTACTTTCTTTATTAAATGTTCTGATAAAGCTCAAGATGATTCTAAAACTGTTCACAAAGGCAGTATTTTGTCCCGTTAAAGTGCTTCTTTCACTATTAACACTCGCTGAAATGAGTATCTCGTTTCAATACCAGTTTCAGTATCGATTTGCATCTGATTTTTGATACTTTCGACGACACTTAATTGTAGTATTATCTTGACGTAACCATCATTTGACCAATCGCCATGTCACATCCAAATACATCCACATTTCTTGACATATAAATATTTGTTTTGGGCACATTTCATTACAAAAAATTGCACAATCTGTTTTTAAATCAGTGATAATAAAGCCGTTTCTCGTTTGAAAGTTTAACACGTTGCATATTTTTGTACGTTTTGTCTTATCAGATGAATATTAAGACATAAATTGAACATATAGTGTGTCAGTTTTTATGTCTTTTTTTAAGATTTTGCAACTCCAACCACTTTTCATACACATTAAAACGAACATTAAACCATCAGATGGATTAGACTTTTTGAAAACTGACATATTTTCTCTCTTTTTTTTTTTTTTTTTTTTTTACCCCCCTTTCTTTCTTTCTCTCCTTCCCTTCCGTATCCGCGGTCCTTTTAATAACTGGACAGACAGAGTAGGCAGTGTGAGGACAGCGGCGCCGGCGGAGACGTGATGCTGACGGAGCCGTGGGATACAGCGGCTGTGAAATCTTCAGTAACGGGCGCCCAAACTGAAGCGTATCAAAGCAAAACGCCGCCTTTGTTTTCTCCCAGCGTTAATTAAAGCCGGCGCGTCATTTTGTACCTTCATCTGGCTCAGGAGGAAAAAAGAAGAAGGAAAAAAAAACATATTCAGAAGCTTTTTGTTTCATTTCGTTCTCCCGGTCCCCGAGATAATTCTGTCGTCTTTGTGGGAATCAGACGGGGCCTTATGAAGATGAGACTGCGCGTTTGTTTCACATTCTAGCACCAGAGATTTTAGATGTTTTCTTTTTCAGAAATTGTCAAAAAAAAACAAAAAACAGGCACCAATTTGAAGAAACTATATTTTGTCTGTGTCGTCAACATAAATGAACAAAAAGGCTTTTCTTACGCGCGATTTGTCGGATTGTACGACGCTTTAGAGGTGATTTACACAGAGAAAATAAAGATTGTTTGAACTTGGTACAATTGAGTAATGATCATCGTAAAGTTTAAGTATTTTCATTTCGACTCAGTTTTAATTATATTTATGAAGCTGCGTCTGTCAATCAAATACAAACAGCTTCTACTTTGATCGAAAACATATACTTTTTACTAATACTTTTAACTAAACTCTGATCGCAGTTTTATTTGATGAACTCTGTTGTCTTTTCATACACAATCTACTACTACTACTACTACTACTACTACTACTACTACTACTACTACTACTACTACTACTACTACTACTACTACTACTACTACTACTACTACTACTATTACTACTACTACTACTACTACTACTACTATTACTACTACTACTACTACTACTACTACTACTACTTCTACTACTACTGTCATCCACAAATATGTATGAGAACTCCAAATATGCAGCAGTAGAAGAAGAAGTACTCCTCAAGTAAAAGTACAGATATAGAAGCAAAGCGTTACTCAAGTAGAAGTATCACATTAACAAACCGACATAAGTATTAGAGTACAGCTTTAAAAATGTACTTTTGACCGTGATAAATAGTTGTTATTGGTCATCAGAAGATATGTCCTGCTCATTTATACTGAATATAATCTGATTTTGCCCCAAAACGTTTGTCCAAATGAACCATTCAATCATTTCAGCAGATTAAAACCATAAGAATGTATTTATTTATGTATGTGTATATGTTTAATTATTTGTCTGTTGACTGTTATTTTGTATTTTTATTTCCCTCTTTGTCCAAAAATATAGATGTCTTGACTTTTACTTTTCAGCCCTGCTCAAGAATATAGTGGAGTAGAAAGTATAAATACTGCTCTCTAACGTAGTGGAGTGAAAGTAAAAATGTACTTACGAACAGCACTTTTACTTATGTACTTTGTTACTTTCCACCACTGCAAATAAGTAACAATTGTACAGGTTGTTTTAGAGATATTTGTGTTTAACTTCAGCTTTACTGCTTTTTTTCTTTGTTTTGACATATTTTCCTGTGTCTTTATTCTAAAAAGTCAGAGGCGGATTTGTACCCAAGTAAAAGTACATATACGTGGCTAAAAATGTAGGAATAGTAGCACATACTGTAGTAGAAAAGTGCAAATGTGAGCGCTTCAGAAAGACTTTTATTCCTGCTGAAATTAGACTGTTTAATGTACATGGTTAACTGAGTTTATATTTGTATTATCTGTCAGTCAAGTACAAGTACAAGTACAAGTCCTGCTGCAGTAAAAAGTACAGTAAATACAGTTACTAGTGACGTTTGACATGATTATCATTTTAGATCAGTCTCTCACAGAAAACTGGATGAATTAAAACGTTCAAAGCTGAATTCAGTTGATGCAGAGCAGATTTTGTGCAGATTGTAGCTTTTTACAATTATACGACTAAAATTAGACTCAAGTACAAGTACAAGTTTGAAAAGCGACTCCACTGTACTGCACTTGGACACAGGACGACTGCAGCGCCACAGCTTTGACATAATCATGGGTTTAGGAAGTGGAAGTCGACCAAAGAAAGTCCTGGACAACTAAATATATATTGATTATTCGGCTGAAATGGGTGCGTGGCATAAACTCTCAAAAATCTCACCCAAACTGCACAAAATCACTCGGAAATTAAGTGTTCGTGAGTAAAAAGGCAAATTAAACTCAAAACCCAAATCTCCCATTTTGTTGATTTCCCGTATGATTAAAAATAACTAAACTAGTTGGCACGGTAACACACATTTGACACCGTTGATCGATTAACCAACTGATTAATCGACTAAAAACATACAGCTCTACGCGGGTTTCTGCTTCTATTGAAGGCAACGTTTGGAGGGCGTTTCACCATTCAAAATATATATTCTTTAATGTAATTTAGTCCTAATTCTCCACCCATATACATCAAATGTCACAGGAGGATCTTGTTCAATACTTTACTCATTTACTTGAGTTACTTTTTGATGAATAAACATTTTTCAGCTCATTTTTCAAATTATCAAACTATTTTGGATTTATGTGAAAAGCATGAAAAGACTGACATGGACAAGTTTTAAATAAGACGATTCTAAAACCTTTGATTACAACAATCTCCAACAGTTTTGAAATAACTCAGAAACCTACACTTATAACACAACTACAACGTGTCTACATCTTTATCCTTATGCTTTTTGTCTTGATATTCAACTTTTTCATTCACATATTCACACTATTTCTCAAAAACGCATCTCTACCACACCAACCTCAGCTTAAATATCAAAAAACAATTCAAATACCGTATCCAAATCTGAATTAACCTAGGTTCGTTCGACCGACTGAACCACTGAACACGTTCCCGCTTCTACACGAGTCACATTTCTGGCACGTTTAGCTTCTCGTTTCCCCCCCCGGGACACAATCGCGTGTAAACTTGGGCGTGCGTTTTACCTGCAGGACTCGCTTGGTGAGGCCGGTCTTCTGCGCCAGCTGCTTGAGGTCCTTGGCGTCCGGGTTGTGGTTGATGGCGAAGTAGGATTTCATGGTTCGGAGCTGGTGGTGCTTGAAGGAGGTGCGCATGCGTTTGGTCTTCTGACTGGAGCTGTACTGAGAGTCCCGGTCCATGGACTCGCCGTCGTTCTCGTTACAACTCAAGGCTGAAGACACAGGGACAGACAGGCTGTTGAACATTGTGGAACTGCAACGCGGCGCGAGGCGGCGGTCCCGATCGCTTTGTCATTGCGCGGAATTTTGGACGCGACGGAAACGATATTGCATCCGTATTCTCATTTGGATTGCGTTGGGAAATGTATATCGAATGCATACAGGTAAAACTCTTTTCTTGCTTGGTTTATTTTGGTCACTTTCCTCTAAAAATAAAGGGTTTTATGGGTGAGGTGACGGTCCCGATCGGTTTGTCATTGTCGTACACGATCGCGCGGGATTTTGGACGCGACGGAAACGAAATTGCATCCCTATTCTCATTTGGATTGCATTGGAAAATGTATATCGAATGCAAACAGGTAAAACTCTTTTCTTGCTTGTTTTTTTGTTGTAATTTTCCTCTAAAAGTAAAGGATTTTCTATACAAACAGCAAAAATAGTGTCCTAAAGATGTTTCATTATTTTATTCAATCTATAGATTTATTCTGGACATTGCAACTTTAAAGGTCGTTTTCTCGAAATGCATTTTTCTCCCACAGAGACATAAAGATCACAACTTAAAGAACTTAAAGTAGCACCTAAAACACACCAAACTGTACAATCTTGGACTGAACAGAAGGATTTGTTTTTATCTAAATCCAAGCTTGATTTATTCCAATTTTAAATGTGAAAAGATTTGGCAAAAATGTGAATTTTAGGCCAATTTTTCTGTCAAATCTAGTTTACACAAAAAAAATTAAGATATCCAAAATCCACTCTGTATTTTGTATTATCCTGTCAACAAAATGAACCAATAAATTCAAACCTGTCAATTTTTTCAGACATAAATGTTCTAAATTATGTGCAATTTTGACCGCTTTTACACATAAAATGCCTTATTTCTAGATGAAAACATGACATGATTAAAAAGTTGTAATACATTTATTTCTTACATTTATGTGAGTACATGGCAGGAGAAGTTTCAAATTGATATCTCATAATTTCATATTTTTTCCTATTCACCTGCAATGTCTTGATATAAGTTTTCCACCGGTTTACTTTGATGAGGCTCATATTTGAGAACCACAGTGTTAGATATGAGTATAAATATTGAAGAAATACATATATATACTACAAAAGTATTTCAAAATGACGCAATAGAATAGAGGCATCATTTACAAGATCATGTTGTACTTTTATCTGGAGTTAGTAGCGTGTAGTAATAACTGAATTATTCTATTTACAAAGCATTAGTTCAACATTGAGTCAGATGTAATTTCTTATACATCAGCAGAAATCATTATTGACATATTAATTAATGCTTTGTCATTGTTTGAGAAGTGAGTGATTTTAACGCATTATAACAGCTCCAAAACTCAAAATCACCAAAAAAAAATCTACAACTAATTTGTTCATATTCCACAAAACATTTATGCATATTTATTCATCTCTAATGCTGTGTAAATAATGGCGAGTGATGACGAGTAAAACCCAACATGTGTATTTATTTATCTAATTAATATTTATGTTTAATGTATAAAAAAACATTCCAACAACATATGAAGAAGAAAAAAATCAATAAATGCCAAAGAAATCTGATTTATGATGCCAAACATGATCTAATCTAAGAATTTTTGCACGTAAATATGAAAAACCATGATTGATTTTTAAGTTCAACGCCATGTGCAGATGACCGAACGGGCCGGCCTCCTGTCCTGACGGTTTGTGACAATTTGTGACGGTTTGTGTCGGTTTGTGTCGTGCAGAGGGTCGTCAGTTCTTGTCCCGTTGCTTCCTCGTTGTCATGTGCACTCATAAAAATGTGTGTCGTCCAGGCCTTCGGTGTGTGTGACCCGACAGCTGCTGCTCCAGATGTGGACCATGCCCCGCTCCCTCTCTCCCTCGTTCCTCTGGGCAACGAAACTGCCCCGATGTGCCTCGCTTTTCACATCAAGCGTTTGGATATAAAGCACCAGCACTTGATTTTTTCACTCGATAACGATTAATGCAGCAGTTTGAGAGCATCATTTTTCAACCGTAAAGGTTTTGACACATCCTGACGTACACTATATGAGTCCAGCTGTTTTTAGTTTGATACTTTTTGGATTTGAGTTGTATTTCTGCACGTTTACTTTGGTCTTACATCTGTTTTATAGTTTGATGTGACATTTATATTCGTGCATTATTTAGCTAGACCTGCACTTTTGCTTCAATTGTCCCTCGCAGACACATAAATGGAACATAATGTCGATTACAAGTGGCAGATTTGTAATTTTCTGTTTTGACATAGAAAAAATAATATAAGACATTAAAACACATCAATACACATTTACTAAATTATAGGGTAGATATGTTGTTTTACCAAAGACACAACACATTATTTTTCTTTTGTTAACTTTAAATAAAATAAGTCTGTTTTGTTGCAATAGATAAAATAATAATGGTTGTTCTGGAGATATGCTAAAGTAGAATAAGTAAACATTAAGTATTATATTTAAAAAACAAAAAAAAGTGTTGCAAATGAGCTGATACAAATTAAAAAAGCTTAAAAAATGTATATATATATATATATATATATATATATATATATATATATATATATATTTCTGCACATTTGTGGTTATTTTCACCTTATTTGAACCTAAAGGATACTTACAGGCCCAGCCCAGCAAAACGTCTAGTAAAATGCTATAGTATTGTTTAAATATTGTCATTAAAAATATATGTTGAGATATTAATGACGACACAACTTCTTTTTTACTTTCACGTAACAAATTAAAACCCAAATTTTGAATCCTCCGCTTATCGCATCATTGAAAGTAAGAATTCTTTTCTTTGACCTGTTTGCCAGAGTCCATGTCCGTTTGTTCGTCCTGCACACACTTTAAAGCCCTTGTCTCTTGTTTTGTCTCTTGTTCCACTTATTTAGAAAATGTCCCACTTTTCCATTGATGCCACATGAATAATTAAAAAAAGTGAGATTTACTTTTTTTTCCTAGCTTTTTTTGCAAATAAATCAAGACTTTTTGTCGTTTTGTTGGCACCAGATGTGGGGAAATTATTGTTGATTTGGAGATAATACAAAATCAGAATAAATCTTTTATTATTTATACTATTTTTAAAAAGCCAGATATATATCATAAATCTCACAAACAAGAAAAGTGTTCTCCTTTTGTGGTCAATTTTATGATCCATTCACATTTTTGTGCGTTACATTTGGACCTCAACCAAAGCTTTTACAAACACATTTAACACATTCCTTATGCACAGTGAAAGAATCGTGTGAATATCGTTATGGAGATGAGCAAAGAAAAAAACTACTTGATATTAATTTATGCAATTATTGTCCCATATTGTAGTTGGCACCAATTTATCATAATAAATGCTAAAACAATTTTTTTCACCACAGTTTTTATCAATGAACTTATACAAAAACTAACTTTAAAGCAGGACGTTTTGGACAAAATAATAATTAGTTTTTTTTTGTCTTCATTTTGGTCGATCTGATTTGCTCTTTTCAAAAACAAAACATGACTTTTAATAAATGATTTAACGAACATTAACTATACCAACTATTACTCTCCAGTGCCATTTGATGCAACAACAAAAAAATATATCAGATTTCTTCCTCAAAAGTCTAACCTCTTTTCTAAACCCCATTTTTTGTTTAGTTTTGAATTATTTGTTTGTTTCCATGAGTGTTCACATGTTCACATTGGCAGTGGACCACATCCCTGACGATCAAACATCACTGCATCTCTCCTCATCTGTCGATTAATCGCCCTGCCCTAGGCCACTTGTCTTCTCTTCTTTCCCTCCTTTCCCCTCATTTCGATTCCTCCTAAAACACTCTCCCCACAGCACAATCCCACGTAGGCTCGCGCGCGCGCCCAGTACACCCCGCACCCCAAAGTGGGAGACACACAGCATTTCTTGCGCGCACCGCCTTGTATTTGTCCCGTGCAGTCTGCAGACTCCTTGGCACGGGCTGAAGTGTTGCTGCGTGCCTCAACAGTTCGATTTCTTCAACGCAGAAGAAGAAGAGAGCGGAACGCACCAGAATAACACTTATCTTAATTAGGCTGAAACAAATGCTGCCGACTGGACCCGGCATATGTTCGGCCTACTACATTTTAAAAGCCTCGCAACGCTTGCCTTTCCTGTCTCTCTCTCCCTCTCTCTCTCCTTCCCCTCTTCTATTGACACTATTTGTGCATTGACTGGTGAATGGCACGTTTTGGCCGCGTGCGTGTGGCGCGGCCGGTGTGTTCAGGTGCCAGCAGTACCCGCTGTGGACAGGAGAGGGCGCACCGCGGCTTCCTCGAGGGCCACAGTGACAACAAAGAGGTGTTTTTTCTTTTCTTTTTTGTCTTGGCTTTTTAAAAACAAAAGGATTCTCACAAGGCTCTAATCAGTTTGATTTTTGGTGATTGTGTTTAGGCTGTAAAAGCTGTTTTAATTAGAGTTAAATTGTGCACGTTTTGTTTCGTGCATAATCTTCTTTATCACAGCGTGTGACAAAATAAGAAGCTTTCTGATGCTCCATCCACATTGCAGGTCAGAAGTAACTATTTAATCTTATTTTTTATACGTTGTGCCAATGGGAAACATGTTTGCAATTGTATTAATACGTTAAAAGTGTTAATTGAAACTGTAACTAAAAGGTCTGCTACAATTCTTCAGCAAATATAGAATAAATGCTCATATGAAAAAAATATTTCATACAAAAGACAGCAACGATATTGAATAAAAATGTCAAAAAAGAAGCAATAAAACACTTCATTTGTAAATATTTTATATATAGAAGCCTTCAGTCAGCACTTTGCAACATTTATCTGGTTAATAATGCCAATAATAATAATTTTAAAAGTTGTCGACTAATTGAGAAAAATAATGACTGACTATTCTATTACTAAAATAGCTGCCACTTTTATAACTATCTTTTGCATGAAATTAAGAAACACTAGGATAACTTTTTTTGTCTCACATGGGGAAATATTGCTTAAAAACTTGGGGCCAAAGCTTCAGAAAATGAAATTCCAGAGCCAGTATTTAGTGAAAGAAAGTGATTGTATTCCCTGCTCTCTCTTCCAGTGAATAACTCATCAAATCACATTGATCTGACTGGTACACACCCGCTTTGGCCCTGTCCCAGTGCAAAAGGGGCTCCAGCAGTGAGTGTGTGTGTGTGTGTGTGGGAGGAGTGGGGCTTTGGGGTCTGTAGATGTCTATGCGGCCTGACAAGTGGAAAAGGGTGAAGGCAAAATCCGGAACATCAAAAAACTTCAGCTCTTTATCCCCTGAAGTGGACAGAAATAAAGGCTTCTCTTCTTGTAGACCGCAAACGTAACTATAATCTCCTTTTACAACACGTATGACATATATGCCTGTAATATTTAAGTCTGACTGGTTATTTAAAATGCTCCCAAACTAAGTAGAATCATGCTCAGAGTAAAAAGAAAGGAGAAAAAAAGGCCTGACCCGGCAGTGCTGAGAATGAGTTCAACTTTGGTTTCGCCTCCGCGCTCAGGCAGGAAGCGTTCTGTTCAGGCTTATTCATGCACAATGTTTTGGCCCCATTTTTCAACAAGGAACTCTCCCAGCTCAGATGAAGACAACATGTTTTTAATAACGCAGGAACACAAAAGGAGACGGGAATAAGAATGCACGTTAAACCATGTTTTAGTTTCATATATAAAGAGGATGGACTGAAGTTTACAAAAGTGAAGCTATTTATAATGTTGCCATTGGTTGGCTATAGGATGTAATATTGAATGAGCTGGGATTAAAAACACTGCTTAGTGCGTGTGTAAGTTGTGATAAAGCTATTATGAGAGTTGGAACAGACACATAAGCCCTATAGGAATGTTCAGTTAATCTGTCAGCTCTAATCAGCTCCTGCTCTCTCTCTCTGCATAACTCAGGATTCTGCTCTTATTCACTGCACTTTGTTTCACGCGGTCCCACGTCCTGCAGGCCCCTGTGCGGCAGGCCCCTGTGCGGCAGGCCCCTGTGCGGCGGGGCACCTATAGGCCCAGTGACATACATTTGAAAACAAAACAAACCTGCTCGCTCCCGCTCTTGACTCTTTCTCAGGGTTTATTAAATGCACATAAACGCAGCATAAACTACATTCTCATGACGTCATGTCTTACCTGCATTATAAGCCGCGAGCTCTGCTCCAGGCCCGGGACTTTTCCTCTTCCGTGGCCGGCCTTTCTGCACCGTGCCCACGCCGTTGAAGTAGGATAGTCCGAGCGTGTTGGCCGGGCCCAGGCCTTTGTGGCCCACCACGTCCGCGTGGTTAAAGTGAGTGTGATATTCTCCCTGGATCAGAGTCTCAAAGTGCAGGCGGCAGTACACCAGGCTGTCCTTCATGCCAAAGTGGTCCCCGGTGGTCAGCATCTTGCTGCACGTGGTGCACGTGAAGCAGTTGAGGTGGTAGACCAGGTCCCGCGCGCGCATCACCATCTCGGACGCTGAGATGCCCAGATGGCACCGGGCGCACCTCTGCACCGAAAATCTTCTGCGGACAAGACAGACACGGGATCAGCGGCTGCACTGCGGCCAGCGCGGGACACAACACTGCACAACACTACACAACACTGCACAACACTACACAACACTGCACACCACTACACAACACTACACAACACTACACAACACTGCACAACACGCACACAACACTGCACACCACTACACAACACGCACACAATACTGCACAACACTACACAACACTACACAACACTGCACGCACGCACACAACACATACACACACCCACACACACACACGCACACACACGACACTGCACACAACACTGCACACACACAAACACACACACACACACACACACACACAGACACAGTAAATAAGTTTGCGCTCTAAAGTCAAACATGCGCATAATTAACACCAAAATAGTGACAGATTGCATGTGAAAGAGAGATGAACTTCACCATTTAGTTTTTTTTAATGTATATTCAACTTTTTAATACACAACTTTGATACACTTGTATTTATTTGTTTGAAAATGAAAAATAAAGCATTAAAATAATGTGATTGTTTGTGTACAATTTTCTGCGTTACATTTGAGACAGTTTTCCACTTTGTTCAAATAAACTCCTGTTTTTTCTCCTGCTGCAGTTTGAGCTTTGTACTTTAAATGCCCCAGAAAACGTCCCGCAGGAAATAAAACAAAATAATATCTATATTTGGTCAATATGAAAAATAACACATCGTCCTCTGATTTTCCAATGCTCCACTCATCGCTTTAGTGCCGAGGGACTCCCTCTCCCTCTCCCTCTCCCTCTCCCTCTCCCTCTCTCTCTCTCTCTCTCTCTCTCTCTCTCTCCCCTCTCCCCCCCTCTCCCCCTCCCTCCCTCTCCCCCTCCCCCCCTCCCTCCCCCCCCCCCTCTCTCTCTCTCTCTCTCTCTCTCTCCCCTCTCCCCCCCTCTCCCCCTCTCCCCCTCCCTCCCTCTCCCCCTCCCCCCCTCCCTCCCCCCCTCTCTCTCTCTCTCTCTCTCTCTCCCTCTCCCCCCCTCTCCCCCCCTCCCCCCCCTCTCTCTCTCTCTCCCCCCTCTCTCCCCCCTCCCCCTCTCTCTCTCTCTCTCTCTCTCTCTCTCTCCCCTCCCCCCTCTCCCCCTCCCTCCCCCCCTCTCTCTCTCCCCTCTCCCCCCTCTCTCTCCCCCCTCCCTCTCCCCCCTCCCTCCCCCTCTCTCTCTCTCTCTCTCTCTCTCTCTCTCTCTCTCTCTCTCTCTCTCTCTCCCCTCTCCCCCCTCTCCCCCCTCCCCCCCCCTCTCTCTCTCTCTCCCCCCTCTCCCCCCTCCCCCTCTCTCTCTCTCTCTCTCTCTCTCTCTCTCCCCTCCCCCCTCTCCCCCCTCCCTCCCCCCCTCTCTCTCTCCCCTCTCCCCCCTCTCTCTCCCCCCTCCCTCTCCCCCCCCCTCCCTCCCCCTCTCTCTCTCTCTCTCTCTCTCTCTCTCTCTCTCTCTCTCTCTCTCTCTCTCCCCCATGAGGAAACTCAGGCTTGTTATGTGCAGACTAACGCTTAACAACGCGCTGCCACTGGAGTATTCTCCCAAAACTGCTTAGTTTTGATTTGCATGTTCTACTGCTCCTTCTAATATAACAATGCAAACCTGCGTTTACCGGATAAAAGTCTGTCAATAAACGGCCCATAGGTTCAAAAACGAACAATAACACGTTAGAGGAAAACTGTGCATTCAAATGTAAACAGTGGTCAAAACTAGAACGTAACTACTGCATTTAAATGTTTCAACTAGCCATGACCTTAAGTGTATTCTTGCTGCTGAATAAAGGGGCTCGTGTCTGACTGGCCCATACCTGTAGTAGTCCTCTTTGCAGTAGATGGAGCCGTCCTTGCTGAAGCAGGTCAGCTCGGACTCCAGGTTGAGTTTGCACTCGCAGCACTTGAGACACCGCATGTGCCACTGCTTGTCCACGGCCAGAAGGTAGTAACGGTCCGCGATCTTCCGGCCGCAGCCCGCGCACAGGGCCACGCGCTCACTGTTCAGGCACGGCATGGTCTGGACACAGGGACACAGGGACACAGGGACACGAGGACACGAGGACACGGTCAGTGACAGGCATGGACGTGTACAGGCCTAGCAGGGCAATAACGCGCCTGAAGGGTGCAAATGTGGCTTATGAACACATCTGTTCATCAGTGAAATATATCTGAATGTCCAAAACACGACTGTATTATTGTTCTGTGTTGTTCTGTTTCAACTGCACGCAAAAAGAAATGTAGGTATTTGTGTTGAAAATACAGCTGCAGAAATTATTGCGTGAAAACACATTTATGAATGAAGAGCCAACTTGGTAAATATCACTGTAATAAATAATTTAAGGAGAAAAAGACATGTGTTTTGAAACCATGAGCTGCTAAAATGTAGTTCCATTAGAATCGTATTAATACTGTTAAATAGTAGCATGAAAATAGCTAGCAGCATTTTAAACGATTTAAAAACACCAAATGCATTTATGTTGCTTTTTAAAATTAGTATTATTAAAAACACAATTGTAACTAATAATTTCCTTGTAATGCACATATTATTATTAGCCTAGTAAATATGTTATAATTTTACACAGTAAAAATAAATCTATTTTGAACGGCATTAGTATTTTATATTTTAAAAATATCAAAATGCAAAATATATAATAAGGTGGTGTGTTTGGTTTATTATTTCTTGCTTTTAATTTATATAGTTTGTGTAGAAACAGTTCAGCCACAGTTTTTATTTCATAAAACGCACAAATCTTGAAATACATTTAAAATAAACCCCGCCATAATTTCCCATGTTTGCGACTTTTGCCCATAACTAGAGTTTCAGGACAAACTACGTGGGCCTTGGAAGTTTCTCAAAGCTAAACCCAAACGAGTCACTGGTGGTGCAGCCGGCGCCGCGTCTTACCGTCTCGGACTCGCCCATGTCGATGGCGGAGCTGATGGCCGTGGACTCGCTCTTGCCTCGCCGCTCCATCTCCTCCACCACGCCGTGCACGTCGCTCCCGGGGAGGCCGTGGAAGAGCATGGTCGCCGCGGAGGGGATGATGTTGTAGATGTTCTCTTCGGATCTGCAAGCCAAGATGTCCATCAGAAGCGGGCACGCCACTCCAAAATAAAGCACTGCGTTCAAAAAAAAAGAGCCTCTTGTTCTTATGCCGCTGTGACAAGCGCGATCCAAAACCAGGGGGGGAAACTATGAGACACAAACTGGACACGTGTTCTCCTCCACACTACGTCTCATCTGCCAATGGAAACCGTCATCCGGATCTGTGCACCTCTCATTTCCTCACAAAGCTATCACTCAGTCAACGATTTGGTTCCAGTTGATCGCGGTGTAAGTGTCTAATATTTCTAGCCTCTCTCTTGTGCTGGTTTTTAAAACGCACGTACCAACTGTGGACGCCCCGCAGCCTCTTCCCCCTCTCCTTCTCCTTCTCCTTCTCCTTCTCCTTCTCCTCCTCCTTCTCCTCAAGCCGGGACTAATATCTCAGAATGTCGGCAGCAGTCTGCGAGGCATTGGCACAAAATGATGTCCCTCTTTTTTGCGCGCGGAACAGTCAGTGCAAGTGGCAGTGCCAGAGCCGGGCAGCAGATGAGACCTATAGCATCACGAGCAGAGGAAAAAATACATGTCCCAATCACCAAAAATGACCAAAAAAAAAATAATGACAAAAATGCAAAGAAGAAAAAGAAGAAGAAAAAGGGGCGCACGTCTTCTTCTTTTTTTTTTGCCTCTTCTCCAGATTAAGTCCAAGTTCAGGGATGTTCTTTGCAAAACACTTCTTTTTTTTTTTTTTTTTTACAATCCCTCGTCCTCCGCCGCCGCCGCGCTGTGTGTTTTCTGGTGACCGTGTTTGTGCGCTCGGTCTGCGGCTGTGCGTAACGCGGCGAGAGGAGGAGTTGGCTCCACGTTCGGCGGTGCGATGGGCAAGACTGGCGCTGGCACCCCCAAAAAAGCACCACGATCCTCCTTTCCTCGCGTCCCGCTTGGACTCCCCCCCCCCCCCTTTGCCTCCCTTATCAACGGGGCCCTGTTGCGTCACCGCGTAGCCGGCGCGTTCATTGGCTGCGCGGTCCAAAAAATGTGCGCCCTATACATACCCGCCTCGCGCTGGGATAAGAAGCAGCCGTTTGCGGAGGAGAGACCGCGGAGGAGCGAGAGGGGTCTTTTTTTGTTCTTGTGGCCGGGGCCCCGCGCGCGGATCACGCTCAGGAGGAGAGGGGGGTCTCTCTGCTGGGACTTTTACCCCCGAGGCGGCCGCTCCATGGCACCCGCCGCGAACAAGTGGCAGCAAGTGCAGCAACAACAAAAAATGAACAGGAAGAAAGCGCTCAGATTTGACTGTTTTTTTTGGTTGTTATGGTTTTAAAAAGGGAGAAATCGTTTTAAACATGACGTACGTTTCACTCTTAACTCGCTGTGGTGTGTTTGTGTGTCTTTGTGTGTGTTTGTGTGTCTTTGTGTGCATTAAAACATCTTCCAGTCGGTTATGTTTCCACAAGCATCTGAACGCTTCACACACGAGCCAATTAATCATCTTAGAAGCCTTTATTTTGAAATTGTTTTTGTGTTGTTTTCTTCCCCTTGAAGTTCCTGTTGGTGAGCTGCTTGTGCTTGTGCTTTTGAACATTTGGAGGTTAAGTCCTCCTCTCCCCTGTGGATTTTTGTGTCCATGGCTACAACATCTCAGACACAGCCACCACAATCCACACAAATCATTTTTTTTTTTTTTTTATCATTAAGGCTATGTCCTAAAATTCTAATTAATATTCGACCACAAGTAAGTCATTCTATTATTTAATTTAAACACGTGCGTTGTGTTCTAACATTTATATCCAAGGCTTTTTTATTATATATTTTTTAACATATTGCACTTTTATTTAGGAAAAAAATCAAATAACAATAAACAGGCCTACTATGCACCACCACATTTTTGAATATCATGGAAACAATATAATTACACACAAATACAAGCTGTATTTCGTGTGCGTAATAAGACTTTTAAACCTGTTTTATTCCATTGCTTTCTCCAACACTTGGACTGAAATGCGCAACCACATCTATTGTATTCTTCTACAGTATAGCCCACATAATCTGATCCCGGATCGGTTCAGTCTAATTAGCTCTCTGCTCTTAATTGGGGACGGGGCTGGGGGGCAGTGGCTCGTATCGGCGGAGGACACAGAAAGGAGGGGTTCATTACAAGACAAGCCTTCTTTTCTGTTGTAAAGGAGCAAATGACACGCCACAACCTCAAGACCTTTGCAAATATATATTTATTTCCACGTGTTTTTAAATGACTCTTCACTCGTTTGTGTCATTTTTACACCTTATAATCCATTTACCTCATCACGCCTGCAACCAGAACTACTTCGTCTGGAATTTATGCGCATTCAAATTCAATATTTATCACTTATTTGCCAATTGATAATTTACTCTTTTTCCTTTTTCTTTTTTTTTTTTAAATCTCCACACCTGTGATTCCCCTCCCCTGACGTAGCGTTTAGGCTATTGTGAAGTTTCATAGCACAAATATGATGTTAAGCTCCTAAATCCTTATGCAAATGAGGCGTGCGTAATACCCCTAATTGAATACATGCATATTTATCATGGTGCCTTTATACATTAAACATAGCGACAGCGCGGGCATGTCTAGAGGCGTGTATGAAATATGATATTAGTAGCTCTGGTTTGAGATTAAGGCAAAAGGAGATCAGGTTGTGTCTCCTCGTGTCAGCGGAGGACGCGCGCCTTTTTTTTTTTCTTTTTTTTTTTGCACGTTTGTGGCGATAGTAATTTAACTTTTAAAAGGCTGTAAATGCAAATGAAAGGATGAAGAGCAGTAGTTTGTGTACAGCGTAATCCTGTGTTTCCAGAGCAATCACAATATGATAATGTCTGAGCGCGTGAAGTTGTAGTAGTTCAAATAGTCCAATATTTAATTCATCCGCGGTGAGTTTATTTAAAGGAGAAAAATGTGAATTAATTACACTCCACACACTCTCCCACCGTCCTCCCCCCTCCTCCCGTTCCCTCTTTGTCTTGCTCATACTTTCCTTTTTTTTTTGTTACGTGGGGGCAGCAGACTCACATCTTCAGCACTTGAAACGAACGCCACTGAATCAAAGTGCTGCTGCCACCGGTGAAAACCGCAGCTCCGCGTCACCGGCACCGAATATTACCGGGAGCGCAGCCTCATTTACACTCGTGAGAAGGTTAAACTCTGCTCTGAAGCGCACGGGAAATGAGTGCAGATTACGTTTTGCATACGTTTATTGCTGCTTTGGTTAAAAATCGTGACACAAAAATGAACAATTGTAATTAGACTTACAATAAAATGAACAATTGCTTTGTTTCTTCTTTTCTTTTTTCTTTATTTCTTCAATAAACAACAGCATATCTTACTAACGTTATATATATTGAACAATAGGCCAATTTTGTATTTTTTTGTTCCTTTTTTGTATTTATATTCAACTAATACCTATTCAATTTACTTATTTCATGTCTTTATTTTATCATATAGTTTATATTCCGACTGTTATTATTCATTGTTTTATTTATTTTGCACCAAAATGGCCAATTCTGATTAAGTCCATATGAATCAAATGCAATCCCCAGTGTTCATTGTATTAATAACAAATTGAAATAGCCTTATTACAAAATAAAATAAATAAATAAATGAAATTAAATAACACTAAAACGGTCACTTCTGTACTTGAATTCATGACAGGTGTGGCAGTGTTGGCCACGTATTTTCTTCTAATGCAACGGAATAAAAAAATAAATTCAAATGCACAATGACACACACGTAGTAACAAATATGATTAGTTTATTTATTACGGTCGGGCATGTTAATGACACACATGAGGTGAACAGACAGGTTTGTTGCCATGGGCTCAATTCCATCCATTGTCCCGGGTTCACTCTCACAAACACACTCTCATTCACACACCAGCACACTGTGTTTTTAGTGACATTATGAGATTACAACTCGGCAGAACGGTGTTATATATGGTTTTATATCAATATGCAACGACTTCCATGACTCGACCATAAACAAATGTTCCTTTTTCAACTGGGCTTATACAGAATGTTTGACCCAGGCTGTACGTTATACTGGCCCAGGCTGTACGTTATACTGGCCCAGGCTGTACGTTATACTGGCCCAGGCTGTACGTTATACTGGCCCAGGCTGTACGTTATACTGGCCCAGGCTGTACGTTATACTGGCCCAGACTGTACGTTATACTGGCCCAGGCTGTACGTTATACTGGCCCAGGCTGTACGTTATACTGGCCCAGGCTGTACGTTATACTGGCCCAGGTTATACTGGCCCAGGCTGTACGTTATACTGGCCCAGGCTGTACGTTATACTGGCCCAGGCTGTACGTTATACTGGCCCAGGCTGTACGTTATACTGGCCCAGGCTGTACGTTATACTGGCCCAGGCTGTACGTTATACTGGCCCAGGTTATACTGGCCCAGGCTGTACGTTATACTGGCCCAGGCTGTACGTTATACTGGCCCAGGCTGTACGTTATACTGGCCCAGGCTGTACGTTATACTGGTTTATGTGGGACAAAAGGTGAGAACATAATATAACAACACAGATTAAAAATTCCTACAGTAGAAACAGAAAATATTCCAGGATGTGCGATGGATCCACCTGGAAAAAGGCGTGTGTCTCCTGGTTCTGATGGGCCAAAATATCCACAAATCTCTGCTGGAAAATGAAGGGATTAGTTGTGTCTAAAAAAAAAAATCAAAATAAAAAGTACGTCACAGATTCACCCACACAAAGTAAATCAGCCAAAAATTTGATCATTATCTGATTTCTTGGGTTATCAGATTATTGAAATGTGATGTAAACAGTTGAAGTTCATTTGTAAAAGCAGATGGGTCAAATTTGAATTAAAAAAATGCAATTTAGTCTTTATCCTACAGTGTTTTCAAAAGCCATATCTATTTTAGTGCAATAAAAACATGCATCTGTCTGTTCTTGAGCAAAACCCCTCAAATCTACAGTTGTAAAATGGAATAAAAAACAACTTTGTGACCGATTTTTTAAACGGAGGCTTTGTTTTTTTTGCAAATGAGTGAAATCTGATGTGAGTAATCTGATTTCTGCCCGAGTCTTCACACCTGAGCAGGTTTTGGCAGGAACAACGGTGCCAAAAAAGGGCAAACTAGTGCGGCAAAGGCCGAAATGAATGAGAAAATGTTAAAGAGTGAAAGAGTTCAAATCCGTTCTTAAACTGACATGTGTCACCAGCGGTTTTGATGATCAGATTTCTCTTTTGAATGTAAACACACGCCAAATATCTGATCTAATGATTGGTTTATCTGGTTATTTTGTGATTTTTCCTGGAGATTGTGATGAAAATTGATTGGTAAAATTGCTGAACCTTCTCCGTTCTGTGGCGTCATGATTCAGGGCAGTTTACTTTTTGGGTGATGTAAATGTAAACTCACTCTTCCTATTGGTCAGCCTCCGTCAGGCTCTGAGTGAGTGACAGGTGAATTTAACCAATCACAGTGAAGAATGAACCAAGGAGAAGCAGATCCGATGACTTTAATTACCTTTTAATAGCACATTTAAAGACACTTACTTAATCTAGGCCCTATCACCTTCTTTCTTCTACCAGGAAAAATGTATTGACAAGTTAAACTTTAGCTCCTAATTAATGGTTGGAAGAGAAATAAAACACATTAACGAAGAGGAGGCTCATGGTTCTGCTGCTGCTGTGGAAATGGAGCAGAAGTGGCAAATATGTATTAAATGGTACTAAATGTTAATCTTAAAGGTGTATTGTGTAACCATTCCACCCTCTCACAGTAAGAATGCATGTTTTTATTGTATTTTTCTAGCAATAAAAACACTTGTAATTGAATAAAAGCACAGCGGATAAGGTTGATGCCTATAAAATTATTAGGTTTATGGATAATTGTAATTATTCAGGTCACAATATAATCATAAAAACCAAAAAATAATAATTGTGACAGTTTTGGAAGCAAAATTAAGTATTTTAATTTCATTATAGACCAAAAATAGACCTAAAAGACGTTTTTTGTCACATTTCACTTTATTTAGTTTTTCAGAAAGTTGGTCACAAACTTGAGGAAAAGTAACATGTTAGATCACGAGAATTAACGAAAAATAAAGATTCCTCTGTCTCAAAAATCGCGAATAATCGTTAAATTGTGATTTTTTTCTCATAATAATCCTAACACTAACATTTGATATCGAGACGTTCCAATGTGCAAACTCCAGGCAAAGAAACAACATCTCCCGCCACAATAAAACTTACATTGCGCATCTTTAACTTGGAGATTTCCCATTGATAATCCTTATACAAGTTACACGTTGTACACTTATTCCAGAAGTACGCTGTCCTTATGCTGCATCTACGCGCCTTATGTTAAAACAAACCCCGACTACTTCCATTTTTGCACGCAGCTGTGAAAAGCCAGCTAAAAGTTTCCTCTAAAGGTGCTCGAAGCGATAATGAGCTGTGTGATAAGAACCAAAGACGAAAACACAACTTTAGCCATCACCGTATGACAACATCAGCTGCCACAGGGCAACGCAAACAACCACAAGTTAGTGATAATAGCCACTTTGGAGACGTGATAAACACATATCGCTAACTTGAGGCTTTCAAAATACAACATCTGGCCTTTTCCTTGTGCATGCCAGGCCCACAAAAAACGCTGACGCCGCCGAATCTGATTACGCCGTGTCCCGTAACGATTCCCAAACAGGGGCAGCCGTCAATAACAAATCTGCATTTCTTACAAAAACATGGGCCTCATCAAGTCGCCGCGGTGTTTTTGATCTCGTCTGGTGTAAGTGGGATTGTGCGTGGAGGTAATCGGGGCGGGGGGAGCCGGTGGAGGGCGGGGGGGGGGTTACGTGCTCTCTGGAGGCGTAGATTTTGCTGTAATTAAGAAAAGGAACAAAGCAGGAGAGACTAAAAACACATGAAAGAGTGGAAGCACCTAATCACGCTAGCATCGCCCGCTAGTAGCCGCGCCGGCGCACACAATCCGACACGACGGCTGTGATGGACGGTGTGGCGGTAAACAAAAGGAACCTTTACCTTTTACGCAGTCGCAGGTGGTAGTTCAAAGCGAGTCCCAAAAGCTAAAGGGGACAAAACGGACTTTTATGAGCTTTGTAAAACAGTTGGAGGAATCCTGCGTTGTCCTGCGTTCAAGGCTCGAGCGCTCAGAACATGTCTTACCCTCTGACTTCACTGCGCTGTATTTACTATTCAAAATGCTCTGAAGCCCGGGTCAGTGCAGCACCCAGACTTCTGCTCATGTATCAGCCTGGAGAGTGATCAGGTCAGGACAATTAAGAATTAATGCCGATCGGTCAAAGCGGAAGAAGCAGAGAAATCCACATGTTTTTGAATCCAGTTGAGAGAAATGTCTTTTCCATCCACGAATGCACAAAATGTCTCTCTGTGCACGTTTTAAAAAGATGAATCGTCCATATTTCTGCTAAAATGGGCTGAAGTAAAGTATGTCCATTGTCCAATGTTTGTTTTGTTCAGTTGGACGCTGTGACCACTGGTGGTTCAGGCCCAGACGCAGAGTTTGTGAACTCACAAAAATCACAAGAATCCCTCTTGCTGGCAAGGTTAGCTCGTACAAGGAGAGTTCAACAATGTCATGTCGTTATTTTTCGACTGTAAAAACAAGTTACTAATGGAAATCCACTGCTTTCTGCGGTGAAGTGCCACTCTGAGTCTCAGGTCTGCAGTTTGAACTGGAAGTCAAGGGACACTTTATTATCATTATCAATATTGCAATTTATCATGAAAAACAAAACAAAACAACAATCATAATTATCCACATGTTACTGTTTAATAATCCCTGAAAAGGCACAATGTCTTTTTCCATATGAATGAGGCTTTGTCAAATTAAATGTTAAAACGTTGAAATGCCCAATTTGAAGGTTTGTTTGGGGAAAATACATGTGCAGAAATATTTGTTCCAAAAAAGAACCAGATTTCAAGGTGTTGGAAAGTTATTCTGCCTGAGTTGAGTGCAGCGACTGCATTTTTCAAACAAATGTATTACTAATTGTTTAAAAAAGAAACAAAACTTAAATAACTCTAAACTTTTCATTTTTGGACCACACTGAATGTTTGCAGAACACAATAACAATACATTTAGTGTCACTACATTGATATTTATTACACCCTACTACACATAGAAAGCAGACAATATGAAAGAGCTGGAGCTGTAGACTTGAATGTGCATTATTTCAGTATTTGTATGTTGATATTGTCAAATACTCTATAGCAGCAGTAATCAGATGTATGAAAAAAATCCATGAAAAATACTACTAATTTTTTGACCAATGTAAACAATAACTTCAAAGTACACAGCAGCTTCTTTTCAGGAAAACTTGGTGCTTAGCCAAGTAAATCATTTGTTATAATTAGTGTTTTAGATGGAAATGACGTCATGCCCGGCGTTGGCGTAATCCAGGAATCGTCAGACTTCAAAGCCCGCGGCGCCGGCTTTCTGAGCGGCAAACGGACGCAGCGGCGGGGAGATTTGGGGAGTATTAGAGGCGTCGGTGTCAGGCTGAGGCTCCATGTACTTTCTGTATCTGTTAGATTTGTGCTAGGCCCGTTCAAAGAGTGGTCTAAGGCCGGTCTCCGCGGGGGGCTGCGGAGCTCTGACCTGCCAGTGCTAAATCTCACATCTGAGCCAAGCACATGTAACAGACACAGGAGGATACACGTTTATTACTCGCTCGGGCTCGGAATTACTGTCTAATGCTTTTATTTTTTTAGGTCCCGGACAAATTTAACCAAACTTTTATTTTTGTCTCCATACATTTCTAGGTGGAACGTAGTCGAGTCAGGTTTATTCACACTTTTCATAAACATGGACAACTGAAAGTGCTTTACATAGAATTGAAATACAAAATATACACATTAATGAGGGATTACACAGACAATATACACATTAAATACAAATAATCATTTAAATACAACATACATGGTGTTGGTGTTTTGCAAACATACACATTATATTTGACTGACCATTATTATTGCGATTTTACCTATAGAACATTGAATAAGAAAACCCCAAATTAACACCTTTTTCAACAGCAGTATGCACTTGAGTATCGCAGGTGGACTTAACCCGGTGTTACAAATGAGAGTTAGTGAGCTCCATCAGTCAGGACCTGTACATGTATGTGTGTGATGCAGCTGTACGTGTGTGATGCAGCTGTACGTGTACGTGTGTGATGCAGCTGTACGTGTGTGATGCAGCTCTACATGTACGTGTATGATGCAGCTGTACATGTACGTGTGTGATGCAGCTGTACGTGTGTGATGCAGCTGTACGTGTACGTGTGTGATGCAGCTGTACGTGTGTGATGCAGCTCTACATGTACGTGTATGATGCAGCTGTACATGTACGTGTGTGATGCAGCTGTACGTGTGTGATGCAGCTGTACATGTACGTGTGTGATGCAGCTGTACATGTACGCGTGTGATGCAGCTGTACGTGTGTGATGCAGCTGTACATGTACGTGTGTGATGCAGCTGTACATGTACGTGTGTGATGCAGCTGTACGTGTACGTGTGTGATGCAGCTGTACGTGTGTGATGCAGCTCTACATGTACGTGTATGATGCAGCTGTACATGTACGTGTGTGATGCAGCTGTACGTGTGTGATGCAGCTGTACATGTACGTGTGTGATGCAGCTGTACGTGTGTGATGCAGCTGTACATGTACGTGTGTGATGCAGCTGTACGTGTAAGTGTGTGATGCAGCTGTACATGTGTGATGCAGCTGTACGTGTACGTGTGTGATGCAGCTGTACGTGTACGTGTGTGATGCAGCTGTACGTGTGTGATGCAGCTCTACATGTACGTGTATGATGCAGCTGTACATGTACGTGTGTGATGCAGCTGTACGTGTGTGATGCAGCTGTACGTGTACGTGTGTGATGCAGCTGTACGTGTGTGATGCAGCTCTACATGTACGTGTATGATGCAGCTGTACATGTACGTGTGTGATGCAGCTGTACGTGTGTGATGCAGCTGTACATGTACGTGTGTGATGCAGCTGTACATGTACGTGTGTGATGCAGCTGTACGTGTGTGATGCAGCTGTACATGTACGTGTGTGATGCAGCTGTACATGTACGTGTGTGATGCAGCTGTACGTGTACGTGTGTGATGCAGCTGTACGTGTGTGATGCAGCTCTACATGTACGTGTATGATGCAGCTGTACATGTACGTGTGTGATGCAGCTGTACGTGTGTGATGCAGCTGTACATGTACGTGTGTGATGCAGCTGTACGTGTGTGATGCAGCTGTACATGTACGTGTGTGATGCAGCTGTACGTGTAAGTGTGTGATGCAGCTGTACATGTGTGATGCAGCTGTACGTGTACGTGTGTGATGCAGCTGTACGTGTACGTGTGTGATGCAGCTGTACGTGTGTGATGCAGCTCTACATGTACGTGTATGATGCAGCTGTACATGTACGTGTGTGATGCAGCTGTACGTGTGTGATGCAGCTGTACGTGTACGTGTGTGATGCAGCTGTACGTGTGTGATGCAGCTCTACATGTACGTGTATGATGCAGCTGTACATGTACGTGTGTGATGCAGCTGTACGTGTGTGATGCAGCTGTACATGTACGTGTGTGATGCAGCTGTACATGTACGTGTGTGATGCAGCTGTACGTGTGTGATGCAGCTGTACATGTACGTGTGTGATGCAGCTGTACGTGTACGTGTGTGATGCAGCTGTACGTGTGTGATGCAGCTGTACATGTACGTGTGTGATGCAGCTGTACGTGTACGTGTGTGATGCAGCTGTACGTGTGTGATGCAGCTGTACATGTACGTGTGTGATGCAGCTGTACGTGTACATGTGTGATGCAGCTGTACGTGTGTGATGCAGCTGTACGTGTACGTGTGTGATGCAGCTGTACGTGTGTGATGCAGCTGTACGTGTACGTGTGTGATGCAGCTGTACATGTACATGTGTGATGCAGCTGTAAGTGTACATGTGTGATGCAGCTGTACGTGTACGTGTGTGATGCAGCTGAACGTGTGTGATGAAGCTGTACATGTGTGATGAAGCTGTACATGTACGTGTGTGATGCAGCTGTACATGTACGTGTGTAATGCAGCTGTACGTGTACGTGTGTGATGCAGCTGTAAGTGTACGTGTGTGATGCAGCTGTACATGTACATGTGTGATGCAGCTGTACGTGTACATGTGTGGTGCAGCTGTACATGCGTGGTGCAGCTGTACGTGTGTGATGCAGCTGTACATGTACATGTGTGATGCAGCTGTACGTGTGTGGTGCAGCTGTACGTGTGTGATGCAGCTGTACGTGTACGTGTGTGATGCAGCTGTACGTGTACGTGTGTGATGCAGCTGTACGTGTACGTGTGTGATGCAGCTGTACGTGTACTTGTGTGATGCAGCTGTACATGTACATGTGTGATGCAGCTGTACGTGTACATGTGTGGTGCAGCTGTACATGTGTGATGCAGCTGTACGTGTACGTGTGTGATGCAGCTGTAAGTGAACGTGTGTGATGCAGCTGTAAGTGTAAGTGTGTGATGCAGCTGTACGTGTACGTGTGTGATGCAGCTGTACGTGTGTGATGCAGCTGTAAGTGTACATGTGTGATGCAACTGTACATGTGTGATGCAGCTGTACGTGTACATGTGTGATGCAGCTGTACGTGTACATGTGTGATGCAGCTGTACATGTGTGATGCAGCTGTACGTGTACGTGTGTGATGCAGCTGTACGTGTGTGATGCAGCTGTACATGTACATGTGTGATGCAGCTGTACGTGTACATGTGTGGTGCAGCTGTACATGTGTGATGCAGCTGTACGTGTACGTGTGTGATGCAGCTGTACATGTACAGGTGTGATGCAGCTGTACGTGTACATGTGTGGTGCAGCTGTACATGTGTGATGCAGCTGTACGTGTACATGTGTGGTGCAGCTGTACGTGTGTGATGCAGCTGTAAGTGAACGTGTGTGATGCAGCTGTAACTGTAAGTGTGTGATGCAGCTGTACATGTGTGATGCAGCTGTACGTGTACGTGTGTAATGCAGCTGTACGTGTACGTGTGTGATGCAGCTGTAAGTGTACGTGTGTGATGCAGCTGTACATGTGTGATGCAGCTGTACATGTGTGATGCAGCTGTACATGTACATGTGTGATGCAGCTGTACGTGTACGTGTGTGATGCAGCTGTACATGTACATATGTGATGCAGCTGTACGTGTACATGTGTGATGCAGCTGTACATGTACATGTGTGATGCAGCTGTACGTGTACATGTGTGGTGCAGCTGTACATGTGTGATGCAGCTGTACGTGTACGTGTGTGATGCAGCTGTACGTGTGTGATGCAGCTGTAAGTGTACATGTGTGATGCAACTGTACATGTGTGATGCAGCTGTACGTGTACATGTGTGATGCAGCTGTACGTGTACATGTGTGATGCAGCTGTAAGTGTAAGTGTGTGATGCAGCTGTACGTGTACGTGTGTGATGCAGCTGTACGTGTGTGATGCAGCTGTAAGTGTACATGTGTGATGCAACTGTACATGTGTGATGCAGCTGTACGTGTACATGTGTGATGCAGCTGTACGTGTACATGTGTGATGCAGCTGTACATGTGTGATGCAGCTGTACGTGTACGTGTGTGATGCAGCTGTACGTGTGTGATGCAGCTGTACATGTACATGTGTGATGCAGCTGTACGTGTACATGTGTGGTGCAGCTGTACATGTGTGATGCAGCTGTACGTGTACGTGTGTGATGCAGCTGTACATGTACAGGTGTGATGCAGCTGTACGTGTACATGTGTGGTGCAGCTGTACATGTGTGATGCAGCTGTACGTGTACATGTGTGGTGCAGCTGTACGTGTGTGATGCAGCTGTAAGTGAACGTGTGTGATGCAGCTGTAACTGTAAGTGTGTGATGCAGCTGTACATGTGTGATGCAGCTGTACGTGTACGTGTGTAATGCAGCTGTACGTGTACGTGTGTGATGCAGCTGTAAGTGTACGTGTGTGATGCAGCTGTACATGTGTGATGCAGCTGTACATGTGTGATGCAGCTGTACATGTACATGTGTGATGCAGCTGTACGTGTACGTGTGTGATGCAGCTGTACATGTACATATGTGATGCAGCTGTACGTGTACATGTGTGATGCAGCTGTACATGTACATGTGTGATGCAGCTGTACGTGTACATGTGTGGTGCAGCTGTACATGTGTGATGCAGCTGTACGTGTACGTGTGTGATGCAGCTGTACGTGTACATGTGTGGTGCAGCTGTACGTGTGATGCAGCTGTACGTGTACGTGTGTGGTGCAGCTGTACGTGTGTGATGCAGCTGTACGTGTACGTGTGTGATGCAGTTGTATGTGTATGTGTGTGATGCAGCTGTACGTGTACGTGTGTGATGCAGTTGTATGTGTATGTGTGTGATGCAGCTGTACATGTGTGATGCAGCTCTACGTGTACGTGTGTGATGCAGTTTTATGTGTATGTGTGTGATGCAGCTGTACGTGTGTGATGCAGCTGTACGTGTATGTGTGTGATGCAGTTGTATGTGTATGTGTGTGATGCAGCTGTACGTGTACGTGTGTGATGCAGTTGTATGTGTGTGATGCAGCTGTACGTGTACGTGTGTGATGCATCTGTGCGTGTGTGATGCAGCTGTACGTGTGCGTGTGTGATGCAGCTGTACATGTACATGTGTGATGCAGCTGTACGTGTACATGTGTGGTGCAGCTGTACGTGTGTGATCCAGCTGTACGTGTGTGATGCAGCTGTACGTGTACGTGTGTGATGCAGCTGTACGTGTACGTGTGTGATGCAGCTGTACCTGTGTGATGCAGCTGTACGTGTGTGATGCAGCTGTACGTTTGTGATCCAGCTGTACGTGTACGTGTGTGATGCAGCTGTACGTGTGTGATGCAGCTTTACGTGTATGTCTGTGATGCAGCTGTACGTGCGTGATGCAGCTGTACTTGTGTGATGCAGCTGTACGTGTACGTGTGTGATGCAGCTGTACGTGTGTGATGCAGCTTTACGTGTATGTCTGTGATGCAGCTGCACGTGTACGTGTGTTATGCAGCTGTACGTGTACGTGTGTGATGCAGCTGTACGTGTACGTGTGTGATGCAGCTTTACGTGTATGTCTGTGATGCAGCTGCACGTGTATGTGTGTGATAAAGCTGTACGTGTACGTGTGTGATGCAGCTGTACGTGTACGTGTGTGATGCAGCTGTACGTGTGTGATAAAGCTGTACGTGTACATGTGTGATGCAGCTGTACGTGTACGTGTGTGATGCAGCTGTACGTGTATGTCTGTGATGCAGCTGCACGTGTACGTGTGTGATGCAGCTGTACGTGTACGTGTGTGATGCAGCTGTACATATGTGATGCAGCTGTACGTGTACGTGTGTGATGCAGCTGTACATATGTGATGCAGCTGTACGTGTACGTGTGTGATGCAGCTGTACGTGTGTGATAAAGCTGTACGTGTACATGTGTGATGCAGCTGTACGTGTACGTGTGTGATGCAGCTGTACGTGTATGTCTGTGATGCAGCTGCACGTGTACGTGTGTGATGCAGCTGTACGTGTACGTGTGTGATGCAGCTGTACATGTGTGATGCAGCTGTACGTGTACGTGTGTGATGCAGCTGTACGTGTGTGATAAAGCTGTACGTGTACGTGTGTGATGCAGCTGTACGTGTACTTGTGTGATCCAGCTGCACATGTACGATGCAGCTGTACATGTACGATGCAGCTGCACATGTACGATGCAGCTGCACATGTGCCTGTGTGATGCAGCTGTATCTGAGCGGGGCAGATCAATAATTAGCCTGTACACGGCTGTCTCCTGTGAGCTGCAGTCCCTCTGGTTTTGTGAGTCCATGGGCCTGTCAATCAGCCGCACCAGCAGAGCCACAAAAGAGCCCCATTCTGCACAGGAGCCCCTCTTTCACAGCAATTCTAAAACTTACATGCCTCTTATTTGTTGGGTCAAAGGTTAAATTGCTGACCCTCCCTCCCTTCACCCCCGCCTGGGCCCTCTCCCTGTCGCGGCCGGGCTCAACTCGTACTCTTATATTTACATGGATTAGAGGCCTTTCACGCTAAAGAAAGGAGCGGTTCACAGTAAAGCCCGAGGAGCAGTCCATGCTGCCCGAGTGGCCACATTATTCACTGCAGACAATGACCATATTGTAGTTATGTGGGAGGGAGGGGGCCTCGCCATGGCAAAGTCCTACACTTGTGCCACAGAACGGGGAGAGCTGAACCCCATCCGCTTTTTCAAGCAGAGCAAACAAAGCCTGCCCACTGTGAACAAGATGAAGATGTCAAAAGCTTTTAGGCAGGGGGGTGAGACGGGTTTAGGGGATAAACCAACAAAACAAGTGAAAAGGCCTTTTCTCAAATGGATAAGTCCTGCACTAAGTCTACATTTCCACATCAGATTTGCCATCCTTCTCATCCTGACTCAATAACCTCCCAATCAAAGTCTATAGGAGAGAGGAAGTCGGGGGAAGAGTCAAACATAATCAATGCATGAGCCGGCTTCTGTGGACACAGGCAAATCACACTTAAGACACTGCGAGTATACAACGAGTATACAACAAGTATTCAGCTCATTTAAACACACGAGTATACAGCTCATTTAAACACACGAGTATACAGCTCATTTAAACACACGAGTATACAGCTCATTTAAACACACGAGTATACAGTTCATTTAAACACACGAGTATACAGCTCATTTAAACACACGAGTATACAGCTCATTTAAACACAAGAGTATACAGCTCATTTAAACACAAGAGTATACAGCTCATTTAAACACAAGAGTATACAGCTCATTTAAACACAAGAGTATACAGCTCATTTAAACACACGAGTATACAGCTCATTTAAACACAAGAGTATACAGCTCATTTAAACACACGAGTATACAGCTCATTTAAACACACGAGTATACAGCTCATTTAAACACACGAGTATACAGCTCATTTAAACACACGAGTATACAGCTCATTTAAACACACGAGTATACAGCTCATTTAAACACACGAGTATACAGCTCATTTAAACACACGAGTATACAGCTCATTTAAACACACGAGTATACAGCTCATTTAAACACACGAGTATACAGCTCATTTAAACACATGAGTATACAGTTCATTTAAACACACGAGTATACAGCTCATTTAAACACACGAGTATACAGCTCATTTAAACACAAGAGTATACAGTTCATTTAAACACAAGAGTATACAGCTCATTTAAACACAAGAGTATACAGCTCATTTAAACACACGAGTATACAGTTCATTTAAACACACGAGTATACAGCTCATTTAAACACACGAGTATACAGCTCATTTAAACACACGAGTATACAGCTCATTTAAACACACGAGTATACAGCTCATTTAAACACACGAGTATACAGCTCATTTAAACACACGAGTATACAGCTCATTTAAACACAAGAGTATACAGCTCATTTAAACACACGAGTATACAGCTCATTTAAACACACGAGTATACAGCTCATTTAAACACACGAGTATACAGCTCATTTAAACACACGAGTATACAGCTCATTTAAACACACGAGTATACAGTTCATTTAAACACACGAGTATACAGCTCATTTAAACACACGAGTATACAGCTCATTTAAACACACGAGTATACAGTTCATTTAAACACACGAGTATACAGCTCATTTAAACACACGAGTATACAGCTCATTTAAACACAAGAGTATACAGCTCATTTAAACACAAGAGTATACAGCTCATTTAAACACACGAGTATACAGCTCATTTAAACACAAGAGTATACAGCTCATTTAAACACACGAGTATACAGCTCATTTAAACACACGAGTATACAGCTCATTTAAACACAAGAGTATACAGCTCATTTAAACACACGAGTATACAGCTCATTTAAACACAAGAGTATACATCTCATTTAAACACACGAGTATACAGCTCATTTAAACACACGAGTATACAGTTCATTTAAACACAAGAGTATACAGCTCATTTAAACACACGAGTATACAGCTCATTTAAACACACGAGTATACAGTTCATTTAAACACAAGAGTATACAGCTCATTTAAACACACGAGTATACAGCTCATTTAAACACACGAGTATACAGCTCATTTAAACACAAGAGTATACAGCTCATTTAAACACACGAGTATACAGCTCATTTAAACACAAGAGTATACAGCTCATTTAAACACACGAGTATACAGCTCATTTAAACACACGAGTATACAGCTCATTTAAACACACGAGTATACAGCTCATTTAAACACAAGAGTATACAGCTCATTTAAACACACGAGTATACAGCTCATTTAAACACACGAGTATACAGTTCATTTAAACACACGAGTATACAGCTCATTTAAACACACGAGTATACAGCTCATTTAAACACACGAGTATACAGTTCATTTAAACACAAGAGTATACAGCTCATTTAAACACACGAGTATACAGCTCATTTAAACACACGAGTATACAGCTCATTTAAACACACGAGTATACAGCTCATTTAAACACACGAGTATACAGCTCATTTAAACACACGAGTATACAGCTCATTTAAACACACGAGTATACAGCTCATTTAAACACACGAGTATACAGCTCATTTAAACACACGAGTATACAGCTCATTTAAACACACGAGTATACAGCTCATTTAAACACACGAGTATACAGCTCATTTAAACACACGAGTATACAGCTCATTTAAACACACGAGTATACAGCTCATTTAAACACAAGAGTATACAGCTCATTTAAACACACGAGTATACAGCTCATTTAAACACAAGAGTATACAGCTCATTTAAACACAAGAGTATACAGCTCATTTAAACACACGAGTATACAGCTCATTTAAACACACGAGTATACAGCTCATTTAAACACACGAGTATACAGCTCATTTAAACACACGAGTATACAGCTCATTTAAACACACGAGTATACAGCTCATTTAAACACAAGAGTATACATCTCATTTAAACACACGAGTATACAGCTCATTTAAACACACGAGTATACAGCTCATTTAAACACACGAGTATACAGCTCATTTAAACACAAGAGTATACAGCTCATTTAAACACACGAGTATACAGCTCATTTAAACACACGAGTATACAGCTCATTTAAACACACGAGTATACAGCTCATTTAAACACACGAGTATACAGCTCATTTAAACACACGAGTATACAGCTCATTTAAACACAAGAGTATACAGCTCATTTAAACACAAGAGTATACAGCTCATTTAAACACACGAGTATACAGTTCATTTAAACACACGAGTATACAGCTCATTTAAACACACGAGTATACAGCTCATTTAAACACACGAGTATACAGCTCATTTAAACACACGAGTATACAGCTCATTTAAACACACGAGTATACAGCTCATTTAAACACACGAGTATACAGTTCATTTAAACACACGAGTATACAGCTCATTTAAACACAAGAGTATACAGCTCATTTAAACACACGAGTATACAGCTCATTTAAACACAAGAGTATACATCTCATTTAAACACACGAGTATACAGCTCATTTAAACACACGAGTATACAGCTCATTTAAACACACGGGTATAC
>NW_027316278.1:9786610-10156610 GCF_026437365.1 Eucyclogobius newberryi | reverse complement strand
CGTGCATGAGTGGAGGAGTGCGTTAGTGAGTGCTTGGAAGTGGTCGAGCGCTTCGCGCTCGATTTCGTGCGCAAAACGTGCGCACTTTCGCAGCCGTGCTTCGCACGGCCTTACGAGATTAATAGGCCTCTCGCCAGCTTGTGGCGCTCGGGCCTAATAATAATAATGATAATAATAATAATAATAATAATAATGATGTGCTTTTGAAGTTCTTGTAAAATGTGTGATCATTTTTTACTGATAGGAAACAGTATTCCAATCAGAAGCAATCTCCTATTTTTTAATCCTGTTCATTGACAATGGCAATAAACCCCTTTCTTTTGTAGTCGTGTATGGTGTCGCTGTCCTTCTGGTGATCGTCAGACAAAGAATCATTGCATCATCAGAGATTTGACTGGAGTCACCCTGGCCCGGCCGCTGTAGTGGACCGAAGAAGAGGTTGTACTCGAGGCACGTGTTTGCTCATGTTTAGTATAGACCTAAGAGGTGTATAAATCGATTGACTTTACATGAATGTGACTCTGCGCTGCTTTGATCCTTATAGGCCCTTTGTGTCTGCAGCAGCACCCGGCACCCGGCGCTCTGCACTGGGCTGGTGTGAACGCGGAGAATAGCCTTTGTCAAGGTGTACTCGCTTCAATTCTCACTCATCTCCCCTGGCAGAGGGGTGTTAAATTATATGCTCCTGGGGACTGCACATTCATAGTTTTACAAGACCCTGGTTATTAGGCAAACAGGCTCTGCACATGTCCCCCGCTATGACACTTTTCACAGTCAAGGATTTCGACCTTTATTTCCATCCAAGCACCGCCTGCACTCGGCTTCGCACCCAGACGCGCACACACCAACGCCCAATTCCCGCTGCCGGTGTCTCTAACTAGGCGAGAGCCACGAGGTCTGGGGAGGGTGTGATCACAGCCGAGGTACTCCAGGCTGCAGGGACCAACGCACCAATCTATGGCTGTGGGCTGACAACGCGGGGCCCCTCATTCTGTAGAAGGCGTATTTATAGTCTGCGGTATACAGTGGCGATGTATGCTCTAAAAGATTGCTTGTAGGTTCCAAAATAGGAGACAAGAGTGCAAATGCAGGCTTTTGTCTACCAGCGTCGGGGAACTAATGATGAACCAGCGAGAAGCGGCGAGGGACTGTTCTGCTGGTTTTATTTACGTTGGAGATGTTTTGCCCATATTCCGAGAGGCTTAAGTCTGGAGGTATTCCTGACGGGCTTAGTTTCAGTTCACAAGCTCCGTTTGGATGTCAGTTATCAGAGTAGGTTCCTTCAAAATTGAGAAAGCGTCTTGAACGTGACCTTAGTCCAGATGTCCACTTGAAATCTCTGTTAATATGGGATGGCCGGGGTATCACACCAACACGACGAACCCAGTAGCAGTTTTTGACTTTGTTTTTTGGTTGTTAAGTTGTTAAGTGTTATTTCAACAAGATCTTCAGTTGGCGTCTTTATCTTTTGCCATTTACAAAACCCACAAGGTCAAACATGGCGAGGAAATCCATCTGAAGGAACCTCGAGAAGACCCAGGTAGGAACCTCGAGAAGACCCAGGTAGGAACCTCGAGAAGACCCAGGTAGAAACCTCGAGAAGACCCAGGTAGGACTGCTGGAGGGACTACTTCTTTCGGGCGGCCTGGGAATGCCACGAGATCCTCCTGGAAGAGAAAGTCTGTGAAGCGGGATGAAAAAGTAATTAATAGATGAACTTTATGCACCCAGTACCACCTCGGAAAGAGCCTCAGACCAAAGTCGAATAAATGTGTGCTAAATTGGGACTAAACTTCCCCCAAACTAAACCACGTCCAAACTAGAAATTCTTCTTGTTACAATTTTTCTTTTTATAGACATTTTAACCATCATAACAACCATTTTAATATTCCCTTGCAGACCAGTGGTTCCCAACCTTTTTTTTGTCTCGAGCATCGCCTCAGGTTTGTTTCACCCCCTAAATATATATGAATACATCTGTTATAGGGTTCATTGACTTATATTGAACAGTCAATTACACCTTTTATAATCTGAAGCATTTCCAAGTGATCCAGTTCTTCTGGTTGGGACTTTGTTGCCCACTACAGCTCCACCTCTACAATTGATGCTTTGGAGAATCACAAAAACCACACTTGTACTTTCACGTTGATCACTGTCACTTTCGCGAAGGCGTTGGAAAACAAACCCTCCAATCCACCGGCGAGCCCTTCCACCTCTCGCTCAGCTTCATCTAAAGTCTGCTCGGTTCACAGAGTAGACATGTTTTTGATGACCATTTGTTCCTAAAGAGGCGACAAATTACAAATGTGCGCGTCCGCCTTTGTACTCGGAAAAAACGGCTTTTTCACAACCGAAAAAAAAAAAAAAACGGCGCTTGATGAAAAGACCGGGGGGAACATCAAAGTGTAGCGCCCTCCGACTGAAAGGTTAAAAGTTTACGCGCTCGCATTCTCCCCCATCTCCATTCTCATTAGCCACCGGTTTTAATCAGATGCACCGTCAATTAGTATGACTTTTCAGCGCGTTTGATGCTTAAAAGTTGGATCCCAAGGACGCACAACTTTCGGCGTGTACTCAGATGGGAGTTGGTTCACTATTCCCTCGGCCCTGTGTGTTTTTTATTGGCCCCGCAGAGGAAGTAGTTAAGTGCACACAGCCAGGGTTCAAGCCCGTCGGCATAAAGGAACATATGTACTGTGTAGGAGCGCGCCTGTTTCAGAAGGTGTTGCGTGTTGATTCACAAACACGCATTGAATCCAAATTTTGCGGACTTGCTTCGTATTTGCTCTGGAACATTTCATTTTACGACACAAAATTGAAGGCAAGATTATGTATTGTTTGCTTAACATATTTTATTTCGTATGGTCTATTGTGGAAACAGTAGAATGAACCACTTCCAGAATATAATCTACATTGTATGAGAAGCTGTGAGTGCTCTACGCAGTTTCAAGTGATGAAATTTGACCTGAATTGCCCCGTCTATCGAGCCGTTGCTTATTCTCCATTCGACGGAACACGGAACAACATTTTGCTCAAGGACACAATAACAGAATTTGACAAACACTTGAGCTAAGCCACGTAGAGGCTGTTTGATCCTTGACCTGATCCACACAATATCCCTGAGTAGAAGAGATGGCTGTTCATTACGTTATCCCATTATCCAGAAGAACATCGTGAAGAAATGGCAACAATACAACCCATACATTTGTATACATCTCGAAAGCATGAATGAAGAGGAGTTTATTTAATGCGCAACCGTTCCACAACTGCTGCTCTCCATGAAGGTCGTATCGTTTTGCCTGGAATGTTTCATAGTAGGACTCTTGCTATATCCGTTCATATACCTGTGTTTTTGTTGCTGCTGCGGAACATTCCGGGCAAAGCAATAACATCTCCATGGACACGAGTCAAGTTACATATAGTAAAACGTATTATGCAATGTTCTGTTTCACAATTACACCACATTCTACTCTTTTTCCAATCCACACCCGCAACATGTCAAAGTCACACTTCCTGTCAGATCTGCAATTGAAATTAAAGGACACGTTCTATGCATAATTGACTTTTTGAGCTTTTAACCACGTCATAGCGTTGCTCCTTCGTCAAAAAATATAGCTGCAGTTGTATTTATAATTATTCACACTTGTTTCAGCAATTCTGTTCACGAGTTCCTTTGCATTTGAGCCTCACAAAAACACTGGGTTTCAAATTTCCCCGTTTTCTCACATTAGAAGATGGAGTTCTAGCATCAAACCTGACAACTACAACTATGTGACTGTTTAAAGGCCAATAACGATACAAATAATGCACATTTAAAAATCACCTGTCCATAATAATCTAATAATGCAGTAGATGGGCAAGCAGCTCATCAATATTTAGTGGATATTAACATTTACACGCAGAAGGGAGAGTTTTGAACCCCACGTGTCGGTCCTGCCAAGCTAAACTCCCTTTCCTATAACGATGAATGCCACGGCGAATAATCCAAAACGCCTCACGTCCTCAGAGCACCACATGCATCTATCTAAAGAAGTGTTGCACTACAAATAGCGTATATCCATTTGGGGACCGTCAGAAGTTCCCTCGGCTGATAAAACTCCTTTGGATTTTGCAGGTTAAGATGGAAGCAAGAATAGCACATTCTAGACACGGAGGAATAACCAAAATTGCAGGTTTTCCATCCCGGTGCCGCAATCATCCGCCCGACACTGCCAAGCGTGACAAAGAGACAGGCCAGAAAGTCTTCGAGAGAGGAGAGGAAGTCCAAGTCTGACAAACAAGAACAGAAAAGGAGCGCTTTGGATTTACGGCGGAGATTTAGCCTGAAGGTGAACGACGAGAGCGTGGACCAAAGCGGGCAGGATTAGGGAGATGACAGACACAGTCCATCGGAGCTTTAGGAATGAAATATAAAGGAAGTGGCCAGAATAAAAGGCTTGAAGTACGGGGGAAACAGGCACATGAAAGTAGGTGTGTGGCTCGATAAAGGTATGTGATCGATTCTTCATTCATATGGTATATTCATTGGCCTTGAGAGGTTTTCAGGTGCTAATCGTGCCCTTTGACCTGTCTCATTTCAGCACCGGCAAATCAACGGCTTCACTTCTGAGTTTTGAGCAGAAATTAGGGTTAAACACGTAAACATTGCACTTTTCCAATGAAAAATGGACTCAAAAGGTTGGCTAAAAAAAGTCCATGTAAACAGGTCGATATGAGTCTGAATTTCATCTCCTCGAAGCCAGATGGACGTGATTGACAGGTGAATTAGCCAATCAGGAACATGCACGTATTCAAAGAAACATGGCTGCTTACGGGTGGGAAAAGAAAGGACAGGGACTGAAAAACAAAGCAGATACGGGCAAGCGATCTGATTCGAGGGTCGACGGAAAAGTGCTATGTCCAAATTCACTCACTTACTTTATAATTTAAGTGTATTCTGGCTTCCTGGCAACCCAAAAGGTCGTTCAAAGCAGAGGACGGAGCGACTCCCTGGAAACAAAACTGTCTCGCTCAAGAGTTCAACAAACAACCTCCTTACTGACATGTCGAAATACTAACCAAAAGTACTACAAGTTTAAATACGTTATGTGCTGTTTGAATGTGGCTGCTCCATATTCAGAAAACACCTAATAAGAATAGTGATCATGACATCTACAAAATACAATATTAGGAGTACAGTCCTGTGTTATTTATATCGTATTAAATGTGCCTTCTTTTGTAGCTATTGTAATATAGATTATGCAGTAGAAGTGTATTACCAATCAGACTTTTCCGGAGATATTTGAACAATCTGCTGTTTATTGGCATTAATATCAATCGGGTGACGCTACCACACGACGAGGTTTACGTGACCACTCCTGTGCGCCGTATCGATGGACCGAGTTGGACGATTTAACGTCTGTGCCACGCTCAAGAGTGCAGAAGGTTTGTCATAAAGTGTCTTAAATGTGGCATCATTTGAAGTAGCCTGAGTTTTGAAAGAAAAGGCTGGACGTAGAGGTTTATTGACCATCAGTACGAGACCCGGAGACAAGAACCTTAAGACGTTTGCCTGACCCGCCAGCCCCGCCCACATTCTGTTCGAATGCGTCTCGGTCTGGAATCGGACCATTTGGGGCGTCAAAAAAAACTTTCCAGCATTTACCGCTCCTACCATCGCCGCTAATTTGTGTCACATGTCTCTCAAATGCGGAAGACTTTGTGTCAAGTGTCTCTCACATGCGGAAGACATCTCTCAAATATTTTCAGAACATTCAGAACAAAAATATATAACTTTATTTACCTGAGATTTACATGTTGACTCAGCAGAAGTCGGCAACGTTTCTCAGTCTGTGTTATTTTTATCCTTTCCTTGTAATCCACCGTGTTTGTTTAGAACGGACAATGCGTTTGTCTGATTGGTTAATCCGCCTGTCAATCACTCCCTTTGGAAATTGGCGCGACTGGGTTGGATCCCAGACCCTCAGGTTTTGTAAAGTCGTCTGTCAAAACGTGTTGGGAATGGCTGGCCAGACAATTAAGACGGTGGTGGTATGTGCGTCCTTGTCTAGTCCGGTACAGTCTGACTATGCTTCCACTGTAGGATAGAACTGTACCTGTGATGACTTTAGGCCCAGTTAACAAGCGCTGAGTGTTTGATCTTAACACTTGCACTGAGTCTTTACCAAGAGATGCACTCACATACGGCACTGAGCTAGCATTTCCCATCGTACTGTATGTCTATCCATCCGTCCATCCTTTTTGTGCATTGCACTTTCAGCAGGCTACTCAGACAGTGTGACACCCTCTGGACAATTCAATTTGAGCTCGGCGGGGCAGGTGAGGCCGAGGTGACGGAGCAGTGACAGCCCAGAACGGGGGACGGCGAGCTGGGGGTCTGCAAGCGCCAGGCAGGAGGTACAAAGGAGCTAACACTGAGCCTGGTTCATCTGGGGCGCTCGGGCTTGTGCCAATAGTCAGTTCGACAAAAATGTGAATATGTGTGACCGTCTAGCACCCCTCGATGGTGGCTTTCTTCGGCCGGGCTGTGATGTCTCCCCTGCACCCTGTTAAAGCTGCTCTCAACACATGGAGCGGGGCCCGGAGAGCACTGCAGACAAGCTATTCCCGGGGGCCTTTAACCACCAGCGCTCACATCCAAACCACAGCAGACCTCACAAAACACACTGTTACGCTGCGGAATTAACCGGACTGCTCCACGTGTCACAAAGTTAGAAATGCACTTTAAAAAGAGAAAAGAAGAACTTCTGGGCGGCGCTGTCACGGTCAGATGCTCTCTTTACGTTCTGTTGTGGAAAGGGATTGTTCAGAGCTTTGCAAAGAAACTTATAAGCAAGATAACAAAACAATAGGCTTGATATGTACACAAATAGTTGTTTCTTAAATTCAACTCCAACCGTAATAATCATAATGCATAGGATTTATAAAGTGGCTTAGAAAACACCCACAGCACTTTCATTATTCATTCCCTCTCAGTGTGGAGTATGTTAAGCTATGACTGCACCCAGACACACTAGAAAAGACATTTCCACTCGGAACACTCCACTTCCCCTCCACTGTGGCTCCCGGTACTGCCAGCGGCCTCTCAGACAAGTACCCCTGTATTTTCTGGACTATAAGTCGCACCTTTTTTCATAGTTTTGGCCCGGGTGCATCTTATATTTATACTTGTATACTTATACTCCGGAGCGACTTATATGTGATACTATTTGTTATTTTCACACTTGCAACCGCATTTCCTACTCCAGTGCAACTTATATGTTTATTTTTTCTTCTCTATTATGCATTTTTTGGCTGGTGCGACTTATACTCTGGAAAATACGGTACTAAACAGACTCATCCCTGCTTAGCTTGGGCTTTATCCTCATACTGTATAAATATAAATACTTATCCGTGGTGCAACATTCAAAACATCATCAAGTATAATCATATATTCTACATATTCTTCAGTTTAAAACATGGCACAGAGACATGACACAAAGTTTATGTCGTAATCGTTGGTTTTTTTTGTAGGATTCTCTGGCCGTAGACTTTATTAGACAGGACAGTACAGCGTGACATGGGGATGAGACTGGGGACGGACACTGCAGCAAACTGTCCCGTGCTGGATTCAAACTCACAACGCTGCAGGTTTCTCGCATTGTGCATATGTGCTATCCACTCAACCACCGAGCCGCGCCCCTGGAAACAGAGACGATGCTTCCGTAAATGTAAGAATGAATTATGAATGAATGACAATGTGGCTCACGTGGGTTAGCGTGCCCGCCTCTTAACCAGACGGCACCAGGTTCAGTTTCCAGTTTGGATTTCCCAGAAGAAGATTCAAAATGACCAATATATTCACAATGAAATATGCGTCGTGACATTATGCGTGTGTTTGATCTAGATGGATATTACAGCGTGGCAAAATCCTCATGCGACGGTCACTTTTTAAGAGTGCGCCTCTCTGAAATAGCCCTGCCTCTCCGACGTGGTGTTTTTACAGTGCAGTTAAAGCCTTTACAGTGCGCCGTGCGGTTTCCTGTCTGTTCACTTGAGCAGAAGTCGGCGTAACCTTAGCAGCTGGCAGTCATTTTCAGGAATTCTTGAGCGAAGACACATCCGTACAGTCGCGGAGGCTCCTTTTGGACGTGAATGGAAATAGAAAGGCACATGTTAAGCTGTTATCCGCAAATCTGCAAAGCTTTTAATAAGACGTCGGCCAATACATACTGACAGAGTAATAAAACGTAGCTTTTATCGAAGGCTTTATGAGTGTATACAGCTAGACCGCAATTTGACAGCGCGGAGGAAGGGCGCCAAAACCTACACGGAGAGGAAACTGCTGTGAGTCTGAGATCAAAATGATGCACTGCTGGAGAGGAAAATAGAACCGGACTCAATAAGTGGCAATTAGAATTAAGAGGAATAAAACTTTCTTGAATGGAAACTTAATCGTAGCGTAAACCGGTCTCAATGTGTCACAGTTGAACACATTTGAAGGTTGTTCGAGCTGTTTTAGCCACATAGCTGTTGATGCTAACGTAAAGTAAGCAGTTTGAGAAATGCTCTGGACTTACGAACAGCACAAGACCCCAAAAACGACGAAAAAGTGCAATTTATAACCCAGTGCACCTTATATATGGATGAATTAATATCTCACACCAACTACCAAAAGATTGTGACAAAAAGCAAAAGGATGCTAACGTAAAGTATGCAGTTTGAGACCCTCAGAGCGCTATGACATCACCAAATGTAACTATTTTGAAGCGTCAGATCAGGCCTTGTGAACAGATTTCATGAAACGAGCGTGAATGAAGAACTCTAGCGATGTTTTTGAAGAGGGAACAAAGCTGGTTAAAAAAGGTTGTTTCAATTTAGCATATGATGTATCCTGTAAATGTAAGTAAATCATTAACAAGTCATGTCATTTAAAGGGGCGCTATGTGACGTTTGTAGTGTGGGGTTGCCACCTTCTCGTCTCCATGGAGATGTTGCTCTAGTGCACCTTTAAAACTCTGGATAAGATGCTGTTCGGCGTGACACAATCTCATCTGTTTGTCATCTTCTTTCTGTCATTCAGTGTTTTTAACGAACATTTAAATTCATCGTTGTTTGCCCCGCAGCAGCAGCATCATCATCGCTAAATATTCCCTGTGATGGTTGTACTGTGCTATATTTAAACGAAAAAAGACATTCGTACACAGCCATTTGTGTTGCTATTGATCAACGCTGCAAAAAAACGCGCCGACTCTGGATTAATTGAACCTGACTTTGAACATTAAACCTGGAGTACACATCAAACCACCCCGGCGTGTTCGGCGTGCATCCCGCGGGTGCCATCCTCCGCGCGCACGGGGCCCCTCCTCGGCGGTACGGTAGTAGCTGCAGTTCACTCGGGGCTCGGCTGGGGTATGGCAGATGTCGGTGCCACTGCTCCGGCGCCGCGATGAGGGCTCCGTTTCAAAGGCCTGTTTACTGGCAGCCCTTAATAGGAAGTGATCTGCAAGTGCTGCTTTAAACATGTCGGAGGCTAATGGTTTAATTTGCTCCGGGTATTGCTACGTCTAATGAGATTTAGCGCGCCGCTCCCCGAACTGCACCGCTCGGCTTCGGAGAGACAGCGTTTGCTCTGTTCATTCATAATTGCGCATGTCGTTTAATTTGTCATATCCGACGAGGTTCGTTTTCATCTGTTTCGGAGTCGGCCTTGCTGTGTGGTTTTTTTTTGTTGTTGGTTTTTTTCTGTTAATGAAACTTCCGAAAGACAGTGAAAGCGTCTGTGTAGTTGTGCGTTCTCTTTTTAGGGGTCGTGAGCTGACTTTAATCTAACGGCACAACAACTTGTCTTCTGCATTTTAGATTCACTCCTGAGCCATAACTGCCCCGGGGTGGAGTCGCACGCGCCGCATTCAGAGAGTAAGGTGTGTTGCCCATGGACACAACAGTAGCTGGAAACAAAAAAAAAGGGGAAAAAAGCTAATTTTGGGTTTTTTTAGAAGGTTAGTGAGGCAAAAATGCATGAGATTCAATGGTGAGTAATGACGTTTTCTCTTACAGGAGCTGGAAATACAACTAAAAAGGTGAAAGAGCTGCTACAATCTGACAATAGATACAGTTAGAAGAGGCTAATTAGGCTAAAAACACGCCTTTATGCTTAAGGGTTAGCTTTATGACCACTGAAAGATTTTTTAAACTTAAATGTGGTAGAAAAACACATTTTGTTATTATTTTTTACAAACGTGTAAAGTGAATTTGTGAACTTTACCATAAGTGGAGTCACACGCACCGCATTCAGACTGTAATGTGGGTGGAGTGTGTTGCCCATGGACACAACAGTAGCTGGAAGCAAAAAAAAAGAAAAAAAAGAGCTAATTTTGGGGTTTTTAGAAGGTTAGTGAGGCAAAAATGCATGAGATTCAATGGTGAGTAATGACGTTTTCTGTTACAGGAGCTCGAAATACAACTAAACGGTGAAAGAGCTGCTACAATCTTACAATAAGATATTCCTTTATTGTCCACACATGGGGAAATTTCATTGTTGCAACGCAGGTAGATACAGAGGAAAAGGACAGATGGACAGACTCCTATGGACAAAACCTCTCATTTCCTAATAAGGAATGGAGGGGAAAAATAAATAAAAATAAAAACAGCTAGCATAAGACAAGATAATACTAATAATATTAATAATAATGGTCAAATAAACACTCTATTTTCATCAGTTATATGCACATGAATGTGACACTATGGCATGTGAGTACGACAATAATTGCACATGAATAGATATAAAGCTTTACCACTCTAAATATTAAGTTTGTACCTGACGTCTAGAGGGAGGAAATCAAGTAAACAGTTGTAGAAAACCAGATAAACGACAGGAACACTGCAGCGACGCTCACATTTATCACTGATACAGACTTTGTAATCATACGCATCTCTTTACATAAGATGTTTTCTCTTTAAATAAGATGTTTGTGAGTGGGTTTGTTGTGGAACATTTGCTGTGAGGCAGTTGAAGTTTCCTTGCAGAGCTCGGCCCAATCAGAGCAACAACGGAAAAACTACTCTCAGTTTCCAGCGATAAAAACAGCGCCACTGACACAATGAAAAAGCTGCAAAGAAACACAATTATCAGATGTGCTTTTCATAACTCTGCCACTTACTTTTTTCACTGACAAAAGAACGTCCGTGCATAACCTCTGTCATCGTCACCTTTGTTTGGGTTGTTTGTGGTAAAACCGTGAACAGCCTCGTGAAATCTAAGCCGTAGTATTATTCTGCTGCTTGTTTCCATGGAGATGCCACTGCTTTTCTGAAATGTTCCACAATATATTTAATTTATTCAGTTACAAGTGTTTTTATTGCAAGGAAAAAAACAAAAGAGAAGGAAAAAAATAGGGATGGGCCAATGTGAATTTTCCGATACCAATAACTTATAGATTTATGTTAAGTTATGGTAAAATTCACTTTACACGTTTGTAAAAAATAATGTTTTTCTACTACAGTTATGTTTAAAAACATCGTTCAGTGGTCATAAAGCTAACCCTTAAGCATAAAGGCGTGTTTTTAGCCTAATTAGCCTCTTCTAACTGTCTCAAATGTGTACGACGGACAAAACTCACACTGAAACATCCTCAAATTGATTAACTTCTTATCTTTTTAAGCTCTTTTCACAATTTCTGCTTCATTTCCATGCCAAGATGTCTCTTAGATCACAAAATTAACATTAAAACAGTCACAGAGCCAACATTTTCGCACGTTTGCATGCTTTTACAATTACCGTATTTTCGGGACTATAAGGCGCACTTAAAAGCCTTTAATTTTCTCAAAAAACAACAGTGCAATTTATAATCCAGTGCACTTTATATATGGGTTAATTCATATCTCACAGCAACTACCAAAGGATTATGACAAAAAGCTGGCCGCGCATACTGCATTAATAAGATTAAACCGACTGACTTATCTGACTGTTTTGTTCTGCTTAATGCTCCTTATAATCCAGTGCGCTTTATGTATAAAAAATTATTGAAAATAGACCATTCACTGCCTTATAATCCAATGCGTCTTATAGTGCGAAAAATACTATATAAGACCCCTGTCACCTTCTTATCTCCATGAAGGAATATATTTTAATGAAACAGTGTGGGACATTTCCAACGCTCGGATAGAAGCGCTCCGGTGTCGTCCCCTTGCCCCCGCTCGACCTACGGAAGACGTCCGGGCGCATCAAGTCAACGATTCCGTCCTCTAACGCCGCGACAGTCGACAAAGTGCTTATCTAACAACATGTTTGTTTAGCCCCCCGAAAACCTTCCGCCTCGCACTGACTTAAACCGTCCCAATTAAACCCGCAATTAGGCGCAAACAAATCCTTTAAATTGCACCGCTTAATTGATCGCCTGCTCTCTCCGTGTGCGAGGAGCGAGCAGCAGGGGCCGGAGTCTGGAGTATGATGGATGGAGTCCCGAAAGGCCTCCGCCGCGTCTTCATTTCCAGAGGTGCGCGGCGGCTCGGGTCACGCCGGGATCAAAGGCTAGGACTGGCTCAGAGCTGCAGCCTCCCTCAGCTCCGGGACGCCCCCCCCTCTCCTCCACCACCTCCTCCTCCACCCTCCACCACCTCCTCCACCCCCCCCCCCATCCCCAGTGGCCCCTCCTCTGGGCGGCTGGATGAAGACAGATAGGAAGTGCATGAGAAGTGGTGTTTGACAGCTTCTTCTGCTCTCTCTCCAGCAGACGCTTTTGTCCACGGGCGAGTTTTATTTTAGGACCTTTTTTTCTTTTTATTCTACTCCTCGTGTTGTCCGGGAAGTTTGAGGATGAAATATTGCAGCTGTGTTTCATGATGACTAGAATTATTATTTAAAGTGATGTTAGCTTTGATTTTGACGCTAGAGTAAAGCTCGATTTCGATACTGATGTTATTATGTTATTAACACAAAGGAAATCCGACACACACACACACACAGAGAGACACACAAACACACACACACACAGAGAGACACGCACACGCAGACACACACACACACACACACAGAGACACACAAACACACACACACACACACAGAGAGAGACACACAGACACACAGAGACACAGAGACACACACACACATACACATACACATACACACATACACATACACACACACACAGAGAGAGACACACAAACACACACACACACACAGACACAGACACACAGAGACACACACACACACACACACACACACACAGACACACACACACACACACACACACACACACACACACAGACACACACACACACACACACACACACACACACTTTGACTGTTTCAGAATCAATATTTAAGTTTTGATGAGGATTTTGAACGAGATTGTTGCATTCCATCCATTGTCTGACATTTTTGATAAGCACCAAGACAAATTCCCCTCCAAAATAAAAGAGAAAATTAACAAGTTTCCTGTTTTGGATTCACACAGACACAGGCTGCATCTGTGACAACACAAATACACGCTTTTGTCAAACACTGAAGTCAGTCTGATGCCTGAAAGAAAAAAAAGATCACATCAATCCTTTTTTGCAGATTCTAATCTTGCGCCTCAAAGTCTGTCGGAAACACTGACTTTGCTCTTTAAACTTCACCTCCTGTAGCTAAACCCTATTTGATATTGAGATATGATTGGACACAGGCTAAACTCCACCACGCAAACTTTCCCATCAGCCCCTGCAGTAGCCTGGTTCCCATCCCCGTCTGTGTGAGCACGCGGAGATGCTACACGGGGATAAGCTTCTTTGGGGTAAAACTCCATGAAATGAAGCAATGGGATTACAGGGCCCGCGCACACGACGGCGCTGATCCTCAGAGAGACGGATTGTCCTCACGGTCTCGTCTGCTTCATGTCTTTTGTCCTCTGCTTTCACTCACTTGGATCCACTCTGCAGAGGTTCAGACCGAGAACCGTGGAGCTGTAAGTCTTTCATCGGCTTCGTCTGCGGCGGGTCAGGGCTGGCGTGACCTCTGCGATGACCTTTATGGACTCGATACCCTTCTGTTTAGAGGTCGGGCTTGGCGATGTTCAGCGACATCGAGAGTGCGCGTTCAGAACAGATTTAGCGTTTTTAAGATTAGGCTGCCCCAAATAAATTATCTGTTTGCTGTAACCCGAGCCAACATTTTTCAAGTGGGTCGGACGGTAGGTAATTACTTATTTTTTTTACTTTGAAGGCAAAAAAAAAGATCAACATTTTGCCATTTTTTGACTCGGAGTGACCACCAGGGGTCAGGCTTCAACAGTCCAGGGGTCAGGCTTCAACAGTCCAGGGGTCGGGCTTCAACAGTCCAGGGGTCGGGCTTCAACAGTCCAGGGGTCAGGCTTCAACAGTCCAGGGGTCGGGCTTCAACAGTCCAGGGGTCGGGCTTCAACAGTCCAGGGGTCGGGCTTCAACAGTCCAGGGGTCGGGCTTCAACAGTCCAGGGGTCGGGCTTCAACAGTCCAGGGGTCGGGCTTCAACAGTCCAGGGGTCGGGCTTCAACAGTCCAGGGGTCGGGCTTCAACAGTCCAGGGGTCGGGCTTCAACAGTCCAGGGGTCGGGCTTCAACAGTCCAGGGGTCGGGCTTCAACAGTCCAGGGGTCGGGCTTCAACAGTCCAGGGGTCGGGCTTCAACAGTCCAGGGGTCGGGCTTCAACAGTCCAGGGGTCGGGCTTCAACAGTCCAGGGGTCGGGCTTCAACAGTCCAGGGGTCGGGCTTCAACAGTCCAGGGGTCGGGCTTCAACAGTCCAGGGGTCGGGCTTCAACAGTCCAGGGGTCGGGCTTCAACAGTCCAGGGGTCAGGCTTCAACAGTCCAGGGGTCAGGCTTCAACAGTCCAGGGGTCAGGCTTCAACAGTCCAGGGGTCGGGCTTCAACAGTCCATGACGGAAAACGTCTCGATCAACCCGATCGGGAGACTAAATCTCACGATTTTAAGATATTTCAATCGACCTTTTGTACATTATACGCCGTTATCGTTTATTTTGGTAACGAAGGCGAGCAGGGGGAACATGCGGGGGACACGGGCACCGCCATGTTCCTGCCATGTTTGTTGTGATGATGCTGCTGGCCATGTTTCAATCCCAGAATACATGGTGTAAGACACCGTGATAGAGCGTGGCATGTACTATGGACACTTCAGTGGCGCCGACGGAGTCAAACCAACTTGTAAAAGACAATTTAATGACCCTTATGCGCGGTCTGTTTTGTTACAGACGCATGTGGAGGACTGAATATGAAGACGCACATATGTTGCGCAGTGCGTTATCAGTCCTTTGGGGTGACAGATAGTTTTACCAACGTGATAAAAATATTCGACACGGTCGGTGAGTCGGCGAAATAATTGAAAAATAATTTGATTTTTCAACAAAATGTTGATTTTTTTTATTTTTTCAGTCGGCTAGTTTCGTACCAGGTCGGTCGGGTTACGGCAAACAGACATATTATTTTGCTCAGCCTAATGGAGAGGACGTTGTTGCTTGGCGGAGAGAGGGACAGTGGGGATTTGACTAATATTTCATCGTAATGAGCTCAACCTGATTCAGCAGAATGTCAAGATGTCGTCTTTTATTCTACTGTTCCAGACCCGGCTGCAGGTGGCGTCGGTGCCATCCATCGCCAACATGGAATATATGTAAAGCCAAAAAAACACAATCTGCCAATAAGCCAGTGTTTTTTTTTTTGGTCTATTTTGTGTTACCATGTTCAATTCTCCATTCAAATGTTCTTTTTTTTACACCGCGTTACTTAATGCTTTCACAGAATAGTCGATATAAAGCTGGAGTACATGACATTTTTCCTTGTTAATAGATAGAGCTTATTGTAAACGCAGTACTTCATGTCAAAAATGGAGGCGCTGTTTTGCATTTATACATTTTATCAAACACAAACCTGAAAAAAGAGCCAGATTTAGCCCTTTGTTGCACGCATTTTGAGATAAGATAAGATAATCCTTTATTGTCCACACATGGGGAAATTTCGATGTTGCAACGCAGTAGATACAGAGGGAAAGGACAACTTATAGGGAGTTTGAAAAAAAACTTTCTTAATAGAAAAAAACTCTTATAAACAAAACAAAGAACTCTTAATAACAAAACTCCTCTCATATCTTAATAGGGAATGGAGGAAAAAGATGAAAATGAAATTAAATAATAATACAAATTAAAGAAAATAATAAATAAAGTAAAGTAAAAATAGCTAGCAAAAGACTAAATAATACTAATACCAATGGTAAGTAAGCACTCTTATTTACATCAGTTATATGCACATGAATATGGCCTTAATTTCTTGTGAGTATGACAGTAATTGCACATGAATATGACAGTATTGCACATGGTTAAGTCAGTATTGCACATGAATATGAGGGTATTGCACATGGTTAAGTCAGTATTGCACATGGATATGACGGTATTGCACATGGTTAAGTCAGTATTGCACATGAATATGATGGTATTGCACATGGTTAAGTCAGTCAGTATTGCACATGAATATGACGGTATTGCACATGGTTAAGTCAGTCAGTATTGCACATGAATATGACAGTATTGCACATGGTTAAGTCAGTATTGCACATGAATATGACGGTATTGCACATGGTTAAGTCAGTATTGCACATGCATATGACGGTATTGCAAATGGTTAAGTCACTATTGCACATGAATATGACGATATTGCACATGGTTAAGTCACTCAGTATTGCACATGAATATGACGGTATTGCACATGGTTAAGTCAGTATTGCACATGAATATGACAGTATTGCACATGGTTAAGTCAGTATTGCACATGAATATGACTGTATTGCACATGGTTAAGTCAGTCAGTATTGCACATGAATATGACGGTATTGCACATGGTTAAGTCAGTATTACACATGAACATGACGGTATGGCACATGGTTAAGTCAGTATTGCACATGGTTAAGTCAGTATTGCACATGAATATGACGGTATTGCACATGGTTAAGTCAGTATTGCACATGAATATGATGGTATTGTACATGGTTAAGTCAGTATTGCACATGAATATGATGGTATTGCACATGGTTAAGTCAGTCAGTATTGAACATGAATATGACAGTATTGCACATGGTTAATTCAGTATTGCACATGAATATGACGGTATTGCACATGGTTAAGTCAGTCAGTATTGCATATGAATATGACAGTATTGCACATGGTTAAGTCAGTATTGCACATGAATATGACGTATTGCACATGGTTAAGTCAGTATTGCACATGCATATGACGGTATTGCAAATGGTTAAGTCACTATTGCACATGAATATGACAGTATTGCACATGGTTAAGTCAGTATTGCACATGAATATGACTGTATTGCACATGGTTAAGTCAGTCAGTATTGCACATGAATATGACGGTATTGCACATGGTTAAGTCAGTATTACACATGAACATGACGGTATTGCACATGGTTAAGTCAGTCAGTATTGCACATGAATATGACGGTATTGCACATGGTTAAGTCAGTCAGTATTGCACATGAATATGACGGTATTGCACATGGTTAAGTCAGTCAGTATTGCACATGAATATGACGTATTGCACATGGTTAAGTCAGTCAGTATTGCACATGTTCAGGGCTAACAGTGAATGTGATCGTGGTGGACTGGCTTTTCTGTATGAAAAAGCCGGCGGATCGCACATGGCCGCGGCGTCGAGAGTTCGAATCCCGCTCTCGACAACCTGCTGCAAAAGATTAAAACTACTTAAAATCAGCTTTTACCGAGCCTGTTTCGTACGCGTCCTCGTTCTCATCGACTCTGACGTGTAATAAAAGCAACCAGTAGATTTCCGGCAGCTAACTTTACCTAAACCCGCACTGTACGTCTCCTCTCCGTGATGTACAGTGCGGCTTTACAGCTCGAGGCATATTTCACATTTTGCCGGCGCTGCGCTGCGAGAACACACAGGTTGTATTTGTGTTGCATAATCAGCTCACCTGCAGAGATGACCTCCTTCTAAGGAGTCACGCTGACACCAGGCGCGCTTGTTTTCATGCGCCGCGCAGGCACTGGAATATCTTATGTTTAATGCATTCAAATTAACTCCATGCTCACAATGGCTGTATTAAATAATTTGCGGCGGAATGAGGGATCTGAAACAGCTTTGTCAGTGAAATCTGCAGTTAGTGAATTTCCATTAGTGAATTGACTTAATTGATATTCAAGCAGGAGAATTTTCTGTCAAGGAAAATGTATCTGTGGTATGTTATTCAATCTCTACCCAAACGTTTGAATATATATATATCTTCAGACGCTAACTATTCTTATCAGGAGGAAAGATGGGGGTCCATGTGAGGCTTCTAGACCCCAGAATTTTTGCTAATCTTAATTCATATGTGGAAAAATAGTGTCTAATTAAGAGCTGGACGACCACTGGAATATTTTTTTAAGTATAAATGTAGTAGAAAAACACATTAACATCCATTTATAATAATAAAATAAAAATAAAAATAAACAGATTTTTTATATTCTTGGATTGTTTCCTTTTTATTTTATTGTTAAATTGTGTGAATATTTAACTTGTTTCCAGCACGACTCTCAATCCAAAGGGAGAATGAGACACTGAGAGACTGTGGAGGCTGATGATCCGGCTGCTGCGGTGGAGATAGCATCAGCAGCAGCAGCAGCAGCATCAGCAGCAGCAGCAGCAGCAGCAGCAGCAGCAGCAGCAGCAGCCGTGACCCCTCTTCTCCGTCTGATTCGGAGCATCATTTGTGTCAGCTCGTCATCCATCCGCTGTCCTATCAGTGCCCCGCTCGCAGCATGGCGCTTCCACATTTCCAAACCAAACTAGCCCTGCGTCCTCCCCTCGCCTCCCTCTGTCCCCTGCTCTCCTTAAATTGAAATATTGTGATTATTCCCTCGATTCAGGGGGGGGGGCTAGTAATCGCCAGACAAATGATGCGAAAAAGCAATAAAAAAGGCGCTCCCGGGAGACTTCTGGGGTACGGGGCCTGCGCGGCGGTGACACGGGCCATGAGGGATCCGGCCTGCCCAGCGTCTGCTAGCGCGTACAGACGGATGTAGCGTGTAGCGTGCGCAAAGCCATAGATCCTGGCTGCTTAAAGGGGGATTTGACTAAACAAATGGCAGCATATGGTAGATGAGAGGGGAGAGGTGGCATTGTTTTCAGACAGAGGATGGGGCGGAGGGCGGAGGGTGGAGGCAGGGGGGGGGGTTCTTTACCTCCTCCACTCTTCAATCTTTCATTATGTTGTCACACTCTGGCTGCGTGCTTCCAGTAATACTTTAATTAGCCTGCGTGAGTGTAATTGTGCGTATGTGTCGGTGCCAGCTTGTTTTGCTGCGTAAATCTGTTCTGTTTATTTTACTCCCTCTGTCTCTCTCTCTCTCTCTCCAATTGTGTCCAACTGCTGCAAGATAGTACAAAAAAAAGAAAAAAAGAAAATCCACATCATCTTCATATCTTCCCGAGCTCTCTTTGGATTTAATATTTATTTATCAATATTATTATTTTAAACAGAGGCTTTCCGTGGCGGCGTACATCACAGGTAGAGAGTGTTTGGTGCCTCCGGGGCACAGCACAGCAGTCTATAAAAGCTTTGAAAAACAATTCAACAGTGCGATACGTTTTCTCCTTCTCCTTCTTCTTCTTCTTTTTTTCGTGCCTTCCTCGGAAAATTCCCGTCCAATTTTTTATCATTAGGATGCTTTTTATTTGAAGTGGTGCAGTGATGTGACGGGGAGTCAAAGGGAAACGGAGGTGGCTGCCAACATAGATGCAGACGGTTAATGCGTAGGGTTTTGCATTGTCACAGATGGGGGGGGGGTGAAAACGTTCACGGAGATGCAGAGCTCTTCGGGCAAAAGTAAGGCTAAGTATGGATAATATGCTGAATTATATTATTTTATATACGAATGGTATTGGTCCACATTGATTGGATGTTTGCCAAAAGGGGGAGGAGTTGAGGCGGTGGCTTGTGGGCTAATAACCGGGACGACGCCACATTTAAGTGTATTGTTTCATTAAAAATCAAGCCTATAAAACAAGACATGTTGAAAATGTATTGATTTGGATGTGTTCAATGAAAACGATCAGATATTTCAAGTCAACCAAAGCCAGTCTGAACATTTTGACGCGCCCAAGCCTGGATGAATAAGACTCATAACCAATCCTAACCCTTTGTTGACCAAAAATGAGTTTATTAGTTGGTTAGAAGGCAAATGGTTTACAGAAGAAAACATGGAGAGGAAAAGTAGGATGATGTGATGCGGCTAAAACAAAAACATCGAACAGTCTTTTGAGGATCTGAGTCAAACGTGAATGAAATAGAGTTGAATAATATATAATAATAATAATAATGATAATAACATATGCTGTGGGTACATATGTGGACGACGTGCCGTGTACTGCGCAGACACAGGTACGAGAGGCGCCAGTGAAGCGTTTGGCGGAGGACCAGACCACGCCGCCTCCAATAAAAACTGCAATCAGAGCAGCTGCGGAAGTGGCCCCCGTGGCCCCGTGGCGCTCTCCTCTCCTCAGTCTTTGTGGTGGAGCGAGGAGCAGGCAGTTAGCTGGCAGTGCAGGAGCTTTAGCCGCCGGGAGCTAACTGGAGTCTCAAACCACGCCTGGCTCTGTGTCTGCCCGCACGCACGCCACCGCCCGCCGCCGCCGCCGCTGCTGTTGTTGCCACTACTACCACTTGCCTCCTCTGTCTCCTCCCTTCTTTGGCCTAATCAACAAAACAGCCTCAGCTGCCCCCTCGGATCCCCTGCCAGGGTCCCTATCATCCTCTGATCAAATATTAATGTGTGATACTGAGCTTGCTCACTAATCCAAAGCCAATTAATATTATCTGTCAATTATTTACAGATCCTGAGGTGCGGAGGCAAGTCCCAGAGGAGCGCACGGGCCAGGTTGAGAATAACTAATTGACTTCCTGCTTGGCCCCTCCCTCGGCCCCTGCTTTTCCGTTTCTCCAGACCTTTTCTTCGCTCCCCCCTCCTTTTTTCTTTCAAACCCTCTTTTCGTTTTGCGTTGATGTGCGTCTTTTAAAGCCTAAATGGATGTCTTTTCGGCGGGGTTTGTGCGAGAGCGGCGCAGGATGCAGCTCGGGCATTAGCGCCGCTGTTATATCTGACGTCGCAGAATCGGAGGGGAAGGGGTGGTGGTGATGGTGGTGATGGTGGTGGTGGGGGGGGTGTCTTCCTGGGCTTTGTGTCTCGCTCATACAGTGCAGGCAGGGAATACTGTTATTAGTTTTTACCAGTGATGCGCAACAACGTGACATATGTTTCTCCCATGCCCGCGCCAAGTGATTCGGGTTGTTAGCTTCAATCACTTCCAACGGGAAACTGCCGCCTGGTGAAGCCGGGCCTCCAACGTGCTCGTACGCTTGACTGACGTTCAAAACAAAACCCCGTCCGCCCAAATTAAAGTGTTTGTGCAAAATCGGCCGAGGCATAAATATGTTAAACGGCGTGCGGTGAAAAGCGTCCGTGGCGGTGCGGAGGGATATTGACACGGTGAATAATGGCTTTTCCTCCAGCTTCCCATGACACAGGTGTGAAAGGAGAACCGGTGTCGCTGTCGGACACTTGAACGAGCGCCCGTCGTGAATGAATGAGCGCGAAGTGCGAACACCTCATTTAACATGGACGGCGGACTATCCATATCATAGCTTCACTAGCAAGGACCGTGACCCCAGCAACGATGCAAAGTGTTTATTGGCGTATGAGAAACGTGAAGAACACAAATGTATAGAAATGGATGCCGTTTTGGGACTTCTGGAGGTGAAGGCTGAAGGCTCCCGGGCCTCCATACCCCCGTCTAGGAGATAAATTAGAATAATTAAGAAGCGGGTGGGAGGAGCACGACGTCATGACCACAGGTGTATGTGATCTGGTGCTTAAATAGTGTAGCTGCAGGAAGGGGCGTGAAAGGGGCGTGGTCCTGATCCTGAACTAAAGATAACAATATTATCTTTGTTTCAATAGACTTCAATAAGGACTCGCTAAAAGTTTGGCATTTCATCTGGGGGCGGAGCTAGGCTTTTTATTATTTTTCACAATTTTGATTTGCATATATTTATTTTTGACACAAGAGGATTTGGGTATTTTTTGGATATTTGGTTATGATTAGGGTTAAAATTGGAGCTTTGAGCTTTTTTTTAATTCTAGACAATATATTCTTTCACGTTCAGGATAAAATTATAGGGTAAAGTTTAGAAACTATTCTTTTAGTTTAATTTTGACACTAAATTAAACTAAAAGAATAGAGTTTTAGGACGTGAAATGCCAAACTTTTAGAGAGTCCCGACTTCAATAGAGCGTTTAAACATAATGATTTTAATTGAGAATCTTCGTTTAGCCTCAGAATATCATGAAAAGAAAGAAAGAAAAAATCAAGGTGGTTTTGGCAAATAAAAAAAACATTCAGAGCCTATTTTACAGACATTTATATTGTGCTTTACATGATTAGTTTATTTAAAAGAAGATTACATCGGACACTTAGCAAAGGATGACCTTGTAGTTTTTTATCTGCAGATTCAGTACAAGCTTCATCTTTAGTACACCACAAATTATAGTTTTTTGCTAATGTTTTTTTCATAATTTGTAATCGTAAAGCATTCTGACTGACATTCCTACTGTGGAAATACAAAATAGTAGCTTATTGTTTGTTCGAAAGACGCCTCCATTCTGGAATTTTAGACATTCTAATGACGTTTTAAGGGGGAAATGAACAACTCTAATGTCTTTTTGCTTTTCTTTAATGGACCTTTTCCACATTTTTCTTGTCTATTATTGGCTCTCTGCCGTATAAAACAAGTAACATTGAATAAAGCCGTTGTTAGATGCTTCTTTGGCGAACCTGGTCTGGGTGGTTTTCAACCTATAACATCCACAGTGGGTGAAACGATTCTCCTGCTCCTGGTTGTCCTGAGCAATCCCAGCTTAAGATCTGGAGTTGGGTCCCTGGGAGCTGGAGCTGGGCCCCTGGGAGCCGGGTCCCTGAGAGCTGGAGCTGGGCCCCTGGGAGCTGGGGTCCCTGGAAGCTGGAGCTGGGCCCCTGGGAGCTGCACTGCGTTGCCCACTGCTTCTGACACGTCGCCCCAGAGGAATTTCCATAATGGGGACGACACTGTACTTTAACATTGGATACATTGTAGGACTGATCAATATGAATAGACCATTTCCCATTGTCCAGGGCTGAGGCGAATGGAGCATGTATGAAATATGAAATAAGCGTGATCTAATGTAAATACTTGAAAAAAGCGATAGTGCGACGTTTCTCAGGACTAATCGGTGAAGAAGGTCAAAGTATCTGGTTCAAACATGAGGAGTTCAGTTGTGTCACGATCGCGGCTCGAATCCTGGACCTCGACATCGCCAACAAAGACCCTAAACTACTGCGACATGCTATAGTCCAATAGTATTTGAGTTTATAATGTTATAATGCAGTTTTTTTTTGTCGTAGTTCATGGTCAAGGCGTTAGTCACGGATAGAAATGATCAGGTGCAGCATTTTAGAACATTTCATGGCAAAAACACGACAAATAAAAACATGACGTCCCAACATTCTACAGCTCGTACAGTTCCACATGAAGATGGAGGTCAGAACGTTCTGGAGTTTGTTTGGACCTTTACTGTTTTTGAAAGAGATCGTCAAAGTCCACAAACGTTGAACCGTGTCACTACTTGTTTGAGATCTGCTCCACAAACTCGTCACATTCATGTTATGTCGTGAAAGGGACGTAGAACTTTGTGCCAGTTCTTGTTTCATGTCCGTGGACAGGAACCAGAACCATAAACCAGCTCGACAAATCTGCCATCTGACGGTTAAACGGCAAATTCTGTCATTGGATTGTGGTTTACGGTTCAATCTTTGTCTCTGTATTTACTGGAACTATCCTCAAATAAATCAATTATAAAGCGCTTTTCTTCGAGGCGCTTTAGATCGAGGAAGCACTGGCCCATTCCACACTCAGGGGTTAAGTGTCTTGCCCAAGGACACAAACGGCAGTGCTCACTCGACCGCCAACCTGTGGGTCAGTGTGTCGACCGCTCAATCGTGAGAACCCAAAAATAATCATCGTGACAATTTTAAAAGCAGTATTTTTTGTTCAGTATACAACCCAAAAAATAGACCTAAATGTAAAGAACTTTATTTTATCCGACTGTTTTTGTCAAATTTAACTTTATTTTGTCTTTCAGAAGGTTATTTTTTGTAAAGCTGGTCACAAATTTGAGGAACAGGAACAAAGAAAATGACAGTTTTCGGTTTTTTAGTTTTGGTTTTTTGGTCACAGTCTCGGGAATAATCGGGAATAATCGTTAAATCGAGATCGTCGTTTTCCACAATAATCGTCACATCCCTCGTCATCTGTGTAACGTTATGTGTGCAAATCCTCACATTTTGGAACTACGAGTAAAATATCTTCCTCTGTTGCATTTGAATCAAGCGTCAACGTCTTTATTCCAGTCACAAACCAATAAAACCATTTGTAGACTTTCTCTTTACACATGAACCATCCTCATCATGATTTTTCGAAACACCACGTATATCACTTTGTCGGTAACTGTACGTTCAAATAAATCCAGACCAAATAACGACAAGGCTCAACAAATCCCCTATAAAGTTACATGATACAGGCCCCGCCCACCCACCGACATCATAACACCAACAAACTCAAACCCACCTCGTTCTAACATAGCCTATGAAACACGTTTAACTGTTGCATCCTAAGTCGAGAAACGCAAACAAACACACACACACAACACACACACACACACGCACACGTTTCACAGTCGTGCGTGTTGTCGATCCATTCCCACTTGTTTAAAGTCGGATGAAGCGTGGCTCTGTGGTAATGGACCCTTCTCTCTCTGTAGTTGTTCTAGGAGTCTCCACTGCGCCTCATGCAGCCGCTGGTGGTCCTGTGTCTTCATGTGTGTGTGTGTGTGTGTGTGTGTGTGTGTGCCTGTGTGTGTGTGTGCCTGTGTGTATCGCAGGGGGAGTAATGATGGCTGGTCATTTGGATCCCTTAAGCCACAAAGCCAGCGCCGCTCACTCTGCACAAGAAAGGCCTTTGAAAAAAAAAAAAAAAACGAAAGGAAGAGAAAAACAGGATAAAAGCGAAAGAGCACAGTTATTTCTGACGCTGTATTTGTGCCGCTACTAAACTCATACCACCTCCCAGAATGCACTTTGACCTGCTGGGCTTTCTAATTGGCTGGTAAGCACTGGCTGGGGGGGGGGGGAGAAGAGGAAGTTTCAATCCCACTTTTCCCCCCTGAAAGGCGTGTGTCTGGCGGCGGCGGTGTTTACCGGTTACCTCCCTTTTTTTTCACCGGTTAAATGTCGCGCAATAACTAGCTCCTCTGGCCCGACTCTCCATCCTTCATCACGTCTTTGTTCGTCGCTTCGTTTTAATAAGTACAGATGAGCTGTTTCGCCGCCTCACCCCCTGTTGACGACGGCGCCCTCTCGTTAGTTAGTCGCAGTTTAATCTCATATGTAAATACCGCGTTTGATCCGACGCGCAACCCTTAACGAGCAAAAAAATCGCCGTTTTCTCCCCGCCTATTTCCTGCGCCGCTAATTAAAACAAAGAGTGTTAGCGTGCTGTTTTTTGTTGCTTTGTTTTGTGTGTGTGTGTGTTGGGACTTTTCTCATCTGCCTTCCATCTCCTTCCCTCATCCCTCGCTCCCTTGTTCCCTCGCTGGCTCCGTCGCCTCTTTGACACTAGCCCGCGCCGTCGTCTTGATTCATACACGTTTTATCCTTTGCGTTTGGCATCTGCTGCATATTTTGCCGGAGAACCGCGGCTTCTGAAGTGCGTTTGTCACATTGGGAAAAACGCGGCGTTTGAAGCCGGGACTCGTTTGAAGTGGCTGCTGATGTGGGGTTGTTTTAACTGTAGCGCTCCTCCAGCCCCGTAATGGGGGGGCGCGTCTGACCTCTGGATGACTAAAAAAAAAAAAAAACGACGCTATGAATAAACAGGAGCTTGATGCGCCTTTGTTCAGGTGTTGATATCATGTCCCGATCATGCTGCCTGCTAAATGACTGAAGGTCAGAGGAGTCGGCGCCTTCCATTTAGCCGAGTGGGGCGCCGTGAAAAGGGCCGGCGACACAAAGGCCGGTCGTCCCTGTGATGAGAGGCCTATTCACCGACCAAGACAAACTTACAAGATGATTTTGCCATTTGAACAGGCTGAATGACAAGGGAAGCGGGAACCTTTTTATTATGAGGCCAAAACTGCCTTTAGAAAGCGCAGTGTTTGGCACAGGGTGTTTTTTCTTCTTCTGTTTATTGCTGAACTGCGCGGCGTTAGCGTTAGCCACCGCTCTGCGCAGCCGCCGCGTTCAAGCACTTCTCGCATTTATTGGAGGATCTTGAAATGTTTGGTCGAGTATGGGCCAAAAAAGGGTCAAAATCACGTCTGTTTTAAGTGACGGCGCCGACACGAAGTCATACGCTGGTTGGTGATGAATATTTGACTTTGATTGACAGGAAGAAGCTGGAGAGAATTCACAGAGACAGAAGGACAATATTTGTGATGTGTCTGCGTCATGAAAGTGTTAACCACTCTGCCGCTGTGTTCTTTAATTCAAAGGCCAAGTATTGTGAATTAGTCAGACTTGTTGAATGACATTTTGGACTTTTGCATCTCTAAATATTGTGTGTACAAAACGTGTTGGACAAATTCAACCCAGTTTTCCGGTTTTCTCTATTAAAGCCGTCGTATTTTCATAAAGGTAAAAATACACATATGTTGAACCTGAACCTGATGATTTCTATGACTGATCAGACCCTAGAAATGACTATATCTCAACAAAAATACTGTGTATGCATATGATGTACAAATCCCCAAATATCACATGTTTAGATTTCTCAAAAACACTGTAATCTAAGGAAACTGTTCAAGCCACATGGATATGCTTGATTTGCACCTGTACAGCGTATTTAACGTATAATCTGAGCATAATGGCGTCTTTAACACTTGTTCTTGAGCTTCGTCAAAGGATCTCTGAGAAAGACAAACTGAGACTCAACTAAGATCAGGAATTGTACATTTCAGAATATCCACAATATATTACAGCGACATTACTCAAACAGATCCTATATATGTTGTGTTGAGCTTTAGGTGATTTCATGTTGTTCATTTTATGTCTTTAAATCGTGCATGACACAACTTTCTGAAGCAAATGTGAAAATGACTTTGGCCGCTGAACTTTGTGTGTGGGCCCAGTAAATACTAACCATACTAAGCATAGATACAGATAGATAGAGATACTAACCATAAACCAGGTCAAAACTTCTACAATTACATCCAGATGTTGCGTGAACATAACTTTTTGCTGTGTTTTTCATGGATTTTTTCCATGGAAACTAAATATTTGTTTAATTGGCAGAACTGTGGTGTGTTTTCTCTTCTGATGGAGATGTGCGCACGGGTCAAGTGAAAGAAAGACATGGACGGAGCAGAGGGAGGTTTAGTAGAGCTCTAAAGACACAATCTGCAGGAAACAACAGGTTCTGGCAAAACACATGGGCCTCCATGTGACCCGAACAGGTCGAACTGCACGGGACAAACCACTGCCACTGTCACTGGAGAGACTTTTTAAGAAGGTATTTTGTGTTTGGATCTGGACTGACTCAAACTGGAGTGGACTTTATCAATAAATCCTAAGCCAGATACTGTAATTACAACACATTGTATTGTTCAGAAAAGGGGGGCTCATTATGTAAGAGGGATTCTGATGTAAAACCTCAAAAAGTAGCCAGAGTAGCCAGAATTTGTACTCAGACTGTTCAAGAAAGTGTACTTGGTGGAGTAACTACCGATAGAAATGTGAACCCTTTTCTCCTTTTTGTGTCTGAAATACCAGATTTAGTGCATTACTTCATGTTTTGTCCTTATTCACTTCAAATTATGAATCAGATGTTACGTCTAGACAGTTACTGGTACTCTTAAAGTTACTCTTACTTGAGTATTATTACTGACTATTAATTAATACTTGTGTACCATCATTTTGAAGTGATGTTACTCTGATTTAAGTACAATATTTTGGCTACTCTACCCTCATCTGTTTGTTAAGTACATAATAATATTACTCAAGTAGAAGTGGGAGCAAACAGACATTTGAAGAAACTATTATTTGAGTACTAAGAAACCGTTTAAGCATAAAAGGAAATTAAAATATGATTCATGAATTAAGGTCATTGGAAGGGAAAAGCATTAAATATTGAAGAGAATCTGGCATTTGTAGAATAACCACAACCTTGAGACTGTTGCTCTGTACAATATACTGGAAAACTACTCAGAAAAGCACAATTTCCTCCTAACTGAGTACTACCCACCTCTGTTTTAAGCATTTTAAAGCCCACGCCCTGAAAAACAGATCGTGACGTAAAAACAGAGGTTGTAACTGAAGCATAATTACAGTGCGTCTTGATCTGACATTCAACTGTAAATACAAATTCAAAAAGTTGACAGATTCACCCATTTCAATAAATCAATTCCGTACAACGTGTCTACAACGTCTCTTTAAAAAAATCTGCTTTCAAATCTGTCCAGTTTTGTCCTGTTTTTTTAATGATAAGGAAAAACATATGGCACGAGTGAAAAAACCCAACGATTTTCCAACAAACATTTCAACTCTTCCATTTCGACGCACTTTTTAACAGTTTTTGCCGATCCAATACCAACAAAAACACCGAGCGTCCCCGTCTCCAGCGCCGCCGCACTCCCTCTGTGCATATGGGAAAGAAGAAAGAGACTTCACCGGGAGACAGCCACGGTGCACGGACGGGTGACAGAAGCCAAGAAATCTGGCTCTCCTGCTTTGATACCCCACCTCCAGCATCGGGGAACGCGGCTCTGTTGACTGGATATTCTCCTAATTAATTTGTCTGCCGATGGGTTACCTTGATGGAGGATCGCGTTCGGAGGGAGACAACACCTGGTAGCATATGCTGCGGGGACTGGGAGTGGTGCAACACGGTGCCAGATGCGGGGAACAGACAGCCGCCTTCAGCAGATTGGAGCTGGGATGTACGTTTTTTCGGGTGGGAGAAGGGACACTGCACACGCGCGCTCATGCCGGCGTGCAGACTTTTATGGTATTTATTTAGACCATTTACTTTCAAAGCAGCTGTAGTTTGAGATGTAAGTGCGGCTTGTTAGGGGAGAGCCACATCACTCAGCCGCGGGCGCTGAATGAACAGTTGTTGCCTTGATGTTTTGTTGCTTTGAGTGATTTTTTTTTTTTTGTCGTTGCATTGATTGAAAAGGACATTTTGTTAAAGAAATTGTGAATTGCCTTTCGCGCGCTGTGGTCGGCTCACCGGTTGGAAGGTTGGATTGGATTTCGTGTGCGATCTGGGGTCTTTCAAAGTTCAAATGTGAGGGTTAGAGTCCTGTGTGTCACTATAGGTCGGTCCTGGAGTATTGAGGGTTGGGTCAAATGCAGAGGGAAAAAACTCTACCTAAATGGAGACAATAAAGTTAATCACTGCTTATAAGATCTCTGTGTGACAAGAAAACAACTAGAATTGCTCTGAAATGCACTAAATTAACTATTTTTTTCAGCTTTTTATTAAGTTGAAACATTGTTCCTCATTAAAAACATACCTGGAGTCGTATTTAGCTTCTTTCACACAGGTTTCGTTAGCCCCGTTTACAAGGTCCTCTCGGTTTGAGCCTCAGAAAACACTTTCAATTTTACTTTCAACAGTTTCAATTGCCCCCAGATTGTGCCACAAAAGGCGGAGGTTTCTTGTGCCGTTTCCCATAAATCATCGGCAGACTCGCTGTGAACATTTCTACTGTCAAATTGCATTCATTGGCGACGTTGCTAAAGCTGCGATCTTGTCGTTTTCCCCCGTGGTCATTCCCGCTGTTGCCAGTAGATGGCATGCTAACAGCAAATTCAGAAAAGGAAGCACAAACAGGTGGAAAGTGATGTGTATTATCAAGAGCACATTTAAAGGATACTGACTAGACAAGCGATGCATACCATGTGTCCTCTGTCCTTACGAGGTCACAGTGGACTCTCTGGTCAGGTAGGGCATCCGACACAATTATTAAGGATTTGTTAGAGTGGTCCTAAAACACACAAGATGAAGAAAGAACACGAGATGCATCCGAATGGACAAAATACGTGTTTTAACATCACCAACAACTGATCACCAAACAAATTATAAACAAGACGGATGATTTGTTGATGGCTAATTTTATTGATCCACGTAGAACAGTGTGTGAGAGATCTTTAAAACAAATTAGATTACATCCAGTGTCTGTAAAGTACCCCCGGCCCCCGCCCACTGACTTATAATTGATTATTTCCCAAAGCCATGCGGTCAAGACCCTTTAAATCGTCCCAGGGCGAAGCTTTGTTCAAAAATATCCTTCAATAACTCCACAAATTGATCGCTTGACGTCCGAGTTTTGCTGTTCCATAAAAGGATGTTCTGGCGCTCCCTCGCCGGTGTCCCGGGACGTGTCTGCGGGTCCGAGGAGGAGTGTCCCACAGCTGCCCTCCTTCACGCCTGTTGTCAAAAGGCCTGTCGATACATCTGGAGGAGAGAGAAGAGGAGAGGAAGAGAGGAAGGACGAGAGGAGAGGTGGGAGAGAGGAGGCACTGCAATGGGACGCTTCCTGGCCTTTAACATGCCAGGGGCTTCGTTAAGGGAACCTGTGAAATCACTTTAATAGGCTGACATCACCCTTGGGCCCCTGACCCGGCCCCTGGGAGACCCTGCACTCTTACACCTTCTCTACACTTCCTCGTTTGCTCCTGCGTTTTTTCCGCTGTTACATCACAAACGCCTTTTCTTCTTATTGATTCGCTCGTCTCCATTCATTTCCTGTTGCCACGTCTATCCAAGTTTCCTGTGTAGTCTCCCCCTCCTCTGCTTTGGCTCTGTGCACGATCTGGCTTTAAACATTTAAAAAAGTCAAATAAAACTGTTTGTAGTTGGCTCTCTGGATATTCACGGTCACATCGAGTGCAGTTGTTGATCTTGCTGAGCTGAATTATTCAAAGTATTTGCATTTGACGATATCGGACGACAAGATCCTATAATATATTAAATGCGCAATGGACGATTTTTTCGGCGATTTGAGAACTCAGGCGGAAGTGCGCATGCCACTCCCCCGTGCGGACTGATACAACACACACGTGCGTTTGTTTATTAGAGCGACGGATCGCATCGCTCGTCTCCTGTAGATTTCCGTCTTTTATGAGTCAACTCGAACTGTCTTTCTCCGTCTTCATTTTGTCCCGTACATTGAGGGAACTATATTATGATAGATCAATGCGCTTGGACACGCGGAACCGTGCTGCTCTCGGGGGACGAGCCGCACGCGGCTGCAGGTGAGCGGTAGGTGCGTTTTATGATTGATACGTGGCAGGACTAATCGGCAGTTCACGCCACGAGGAAATAAGACTAAAATTTGGGCCAAAAAAGTCGTCCATTCAACCTTTAACATTCAATGCAAAAATAAATTGACAATTGCTGCGAGAAATGTTGAAGACTAAGCTATTTCTACATGTAACGATATCCAAATCTCTCGGTATAAGAATATTTATTGTTATTATAATGCTACTTTTAACTTAAAATGCATTGACAAGCTTTTTATGAGAATTATGTCTGTAAAACCGCTTATTAACAGTCATTTCTTCATGTTGTCTGCACTGAAATGAAGTAAAGGATCATGCACCTCTTATCTCTGCAACAAAACAAAAAAAGAAACTGGTAATTCCATATGATATTAAAATATTTCGATTCTTGTTACATCCCTACTTCAAAAACCACTGCTGGCCTGGAGCAAACCGACCAAAACTACCTGATAAACGTCTGACCGTCAGCAAACCATCGACTTAATTGCTCACGACTCTTTAAATTGTCCAAAGCTGTTGCTCAGTTCCCAAAAAATAATCTTGTCGAATGTTGTGCGATACTGTCAAAATGTTTCCAGGAATGACAGTCTGACAATGTTTCGGCAATTCATCAGAAATGGCAAAAAAAAGCCTGTAAATGTGTTCAAGTCACATATACAATGTCTTTCTTTCTTGACTGAACGATACACTGCACTGTTTCTGTTTTTCAGATCTTTTCTCCACCGTTTATTGCAACGTCCTTCCCCCGTTTCTCACTATACAACCCCAATATGATTTGTATATGATCTTGAAGTCGATATATTGTACTTACATGAGTCTAAATCATGTTATATTATATTCTTTTAAAGGTGAAAAGTCCCCAGAATGTCGCATGTAGCAGGAAGCTAGCGTTCCTCGCTCGTGTTGTACCGGCACCAGTTGCAGAGCTCTGTGCAAAACACCCAAACTCCCCCAGCGCCCTCTTTTTAAACCTACTTCAATTCTGTTTTATCTCAACGTTCGCCGCTTTGGTCCGATGGAGAGGCGTGGCAGTATTTTTCACAGGGCTGACCTTGATGAATCGCGGGAACAGACTGAACCCACCTGAACCCACCTGACACACGTGAATAAAATATGCGGCGGGCCCAGTGTCGGGACGTCCGCTGAAAGGGAGATCACTGCTCCTCGCTCTTATTTATTCTCTTTTCCCGAGGCCTTGGAACGCTAACGGCGGCGAAGTGACGTTAATGTGCGTCGGGCTGTTTGAACCGCCGAGCGCAGGTCAGCCACTTTAACAGAGGAGTTCAAGCCGCTCTCACAGGGACACGGCCCGCGCTGCACTAATGTGGACCAGGAGTGTGGCAGTAAAACAGGCCCCTCTCGTGTCAGGCGGTGTGGGAAGTGTGCGGCGCATGAGGAGGAGGAAAACAATCGACAAAGTGAGAGGAATTTAAAACGAGTTTGAGGTCATTATCACGGGGGATCGGCTGTTTAGACAAAACTGCTGGATTTATCTGAAGAACTTTCTCCTCAAAGTTTGAATTGATTCGTGTACTTTGTCCTTATGTACCTCGGCAGAAACCGCAGCGATTCAAATTAAAACAAGTATTAGAGTTTTGGGTGTGTTTGATGTGGAGCTGCACTTTCGGATGTGTTTGAGTGCGAGGTTGCATCGCAGGAGGCTTGTGATGCTCGCAGGTTGAAGGTTCTTTTCCACACTTCTTTTGCATGACTATTTATGTGCTGAATATTTTGCTGGTGGATACGGGGAGAGGGAGTGTGCAGTAGTGTGTCTGTGGGTCCTGACTCTTCCTGATGGTTGTGGCTGTGCAGTGCTCTGGGCAGGCCTTAGGGGGGCAGGCCCTCTCCTGGTGGGGATAAAAGCAGGAGGCATCTGGCTCCAGCGGAGCTCCAAAAACTCCAAAGTAGCCTAAGATCCCCCTCTCCTAGTTTAGCCAAACAAGCTGGACTAATCCCAACTATCAGGGGATGCTCTGTCAAAACAAGCAGCAGGGCCCTAAGGCGAGCGGCTACAGAGCGCTGAGGCCGCAGACAGAGGAAGGAGGCCCTTCCATTAGCATAATGCCTCTCGGTGTGACTGCTGCTGCTGGCCTGACAGGCTGAGCCCAGGCTGAGCACAGGCCACGGGGGCTCCTGGGCTTTGGCTCTCAGCGCAGGGGCAGCTCCAGTTCAAACCCGGCCCCTGCGCTGATGGCAGCTCCTCTCTGTGTGATGCCTGCTCCTCTGGCTTATTTTAGCAGCCTTCATCCCCCAAAAGCAGGTTGAGTCCTCTTCTGTGCCTGAATATGTAGGCCTCTGCCCTGGGCTCGCCGCCGCTCACCCAATTCAACCAGCTCCAGCTCAACCTCACAGAGCTATTCTGGTGCTCTGCTTCCTGTGTTGTGGCTACCTGCTGCAAAGTGTGTCAAGAGGGGAAGAATAAAATAAGGAAAGTTCTTGGCACTGAAAGCACTATAAATCTCTTTCTGGCACATATGAAATATTGATTTAATATACTCATTATCCTTGGATATTCAGATGACTCTATTTGCTCCTGTACAAGTCTAAAATGTGCTGCGACTCAAGTGGGAGCACTCTGTCTGTGTTTGTCGCCATGCGGTGTCATTTAATTCCATGTACTGAATGGCTAAATGAAACAAATGAGTTAGCTGTGTATGTTATTAGTCCTAATGGGAACATAATGGGGTTAGCTCGGGCCACGTTATAATGAATATCAATATGAGCAGGCTGGTCTTTTATTAAAGCCTTACATCATCTCAGACATGTCCAGGGGGAGGATGTTTTTTGGTCCTGTTTGGTGCAGCCTGTTTGTTAAGTGTTAAATCAATGTCTGGGGATTTAAGGATAATATTATTTTTGTCACTGGTGCCATGGTACACAGGGGTTCATGGTGGACCTTACCTCTAGAATTAAAGCAGAGATGGAATTGAGAATTTGTGTATGAGCAATTTGCATTTTCTTTGTTTATACAATTTTATTTTAAATTTCTGGTTAAGAACAGCATTTGTTCATCTTCTTTCCTGTTCTGAGAAAGATCTGGTCCTTTTCAGCCCATGAAAGGAATAAGCAAATACGCCTGGTAAGTAGACACTTCAAAAGTCCAGTTCTCTCCTAAAATTTGAGTATTACTGTAAATATAAGCTGTGCCCCCCTCTGCCACAGACCCTGTATTCATGAGCGGTGTGCAGCAGTTGGAGGCTACAGCTCCTCTGAAAGACTCTTTTAAAAATAGGAAGCGGTGCGCTCTGCCCGGAGTCCAGCGGCCTGCTGGGACTGCGCTGGACGGGATCCAGTTGATTATCATTTCAGCGCACTGTCACTCATAAGGAGGCAGGTCCGGGGCCCAATTATCTTTGAAAAGCCGAGCGGCAAGGCTGGATGTGATCAATGAGCGCGCTGCCGACGTCGATACGCTGCGAGTCAGGCCTATTGACCAGCAGACGCGTATAGACAGACGTTGTGAGCTGTATAATACGAGCGGGAAAGGAGGGGCTGAGGAGGGTTAGAGCTTATAGGGAGGTCCTGAGGGTGGGTGGTGGGGCGCAGCGAGGGGAAGGGGGCGTGTCTGCAGCCACCGGAGCCTCAGGTGTGCGGCGTCAGGAGGCAGAGGTGACAGTTTGCCCGGCCCCCGCCCCTCATTCTCCGGGGAGAGGATCAGGACCTGCCCTGACTCCCAGACTCCCAGCCCACGGCAGCAGGGTGACGAGTCGCCTCAGCAACCCGCTCCTCCCCCCCCCCTCCCCCCCTCCCCTTACCCCCCCCATGTGCAGTAACAACAGCAGCGACACTACTGCTGCCGCCGCCGCTGCACTGCAATTAAAAGTCTGGCTCGAGTCGCAGGCATGAGCGCAATAACACACCGCAGAACAAGCCTCTCACCTTACACCATGGGACTGACGCCAACGCACAAGCTGGGACACACGTTTATTTATACGTCTGATCACTCGGATTTGGGCGACTGCGATCGAGTCAAGTCTTCAACAGTGTGCGAGCAAATAATACCTGCAGAAATAAAGTCGTTACTGTGCATTTTAATCACAATTATATCGTTACCGACAACCATTTTAAGAAACTTTATTCCTCTCTTTTACCATCAGCGACCTCCCCTCAAAATGTGTTTTATAAAGTTTGTAGTTTCAGTGAAATGTTGGAGCAAAAAGAGCCCTTTCATTCAAAATACAATGTTACAAATTTCAATGATTTCTGTCGCCCGAGGCAGCCCTGAGTGTTCCACCGACTTCCGGCGAAAATTGAAAAGCATCGCTGAAACTGAAAAGCATCGCAGACTCCGGCAGAATCCGTGGCTGAAGCGCTAAAGACCGTGAACTGAGATGAGAGAAGTTTTATTTTCTCGTGAATGATAGAAGACCAATGAGCTCGACTTCATGCTTTACACTTGTGTTGCTCTCTCAAGCCGCTCAAAAGAACTACACTGTCATTATCTACTGACCCACGACTGTAGCCAGAGCTGCCCTGGGGTGGACTGATGATGCAAGGCTGACAATCACTCAACACGTTTACGAGCTCGAAGAAGTTGGACGGCGCTTACCAACCAAACTCAGTTCATCCATTGCCCCAAACTTGCCAGATCAGTCTTTAGATGCAGCTAGAAGAACGGGGCGGGTGGGCGTTTAGGATCGACTAGTAAGCTAGCATTAGCACCAAAACTTTGCAGAGGTAATTGCTGATAAAAACGGAGATCCTACATTATAGCCACACTCTTGTCAAACATAGATAAGCAATTCCTTTTACACGCATCGTTTCCCGGGCGTCACTGATACTGAAAATACAAACTTCTGTGTGAGTTTGTCTGCCATTCTCAAAAGCAAATAAGTCCAGACTACAAAGGCCTTTTCAAGCCGCGCAGAGAAACGGTGCATTGTTGACTTGTGGGTGCACATGAATTTTAAGCATTTTACTCAAATCAACCTATAAAATATTTCACACTTTTCCCTTGTTTTTCATTTAAGTGAAATAAACTCCTGCTTATGCCGAAACAACAGAAGTAGAAGTGGGCAGAATAAGGCAAGGCAAGTTTACTATATTTGTAGAGCAAGTATTTAGTGGGGAATGATGTCTCAGACACTCGGACTGTCAGCACAGGAGCTTCACAGGGCTGTGTTCTTTCTCCTCTGCTCTTCTCCCTGTACACAAACTGCTGCACCTCCAGCCACGACTCCGTAAAACTGATTAAGTTTGTGGACGACACCCTCATCAGGCTCATCTCAGACGGGGATGAGTCTGTACAGGAGGAGGTGGAGCGGCTGGTGCAGCGGTAACAACCTGGAGTTCAACGCCCAGAAGACAGTGGAGATGATCGTGGACTTCAGGAAAGTCACAGCCCCCCCTCACCATCTCAGACTCCCCCATCACCATCGTAGACTCTTTCCTCTTCCTCTGCACCACCAGGACCTCAAGTGGAGCCCTCCATCAGCTCCCTCATAAAGAAGGCCCAGCAGAGGATGTATCCTCACCTCCTCCATCACCGTGTGGTACACTGGAGCCACAGCCAGGGACAAACAGAGACTACAGCGCATTGTGCCTCTGCTGAGAAGGTGATCAGCTGCAGACTTCCATCTCTGCAGGACCTGTACGTCTCCTGGACTCTGGGACGGGCAGGTTGGATCACATCCGACCCTTCTCACCCTGGACAGACTATTTGAGCCACTCCCCTCAGGCGGGAGGCCACTCCCCTCAGGCAGGAGGCCACTCCCCTCAGGCAGGCGGCCACTCCCCTCAGGCAGGAGGCCACTCCCCTCAGGCAGGAGGCTACGGTCCATCCGAACCAGAACATCTTGCTACAAGAACAGTTTCTTTCCCCCTGCCATTGGACTCAAGAACACTTCTTAAACACTGTCATTTTAACTAATTTAATCACTCTCTGCACTGTTCACTTTCTGCACTACTGTAAATTTAACTGTACATTTTGTATACATAGTAAGCCTATTTTTATTTTTACCCTATAGTAGATTTAAATTGTTCTTTTCTTTAATGCATGGCCTTTTGATTTCACACATGTTGTTTTATTATTGCTCATTCTTTTATGTTGCACCGAATCACCAAAGCAAGTTCCTGTTTGTGAATTCTGTTCATTGGCAATGGCAATAAAGCTTTTCTGATTCTGATTCTGATTCTGATTAGCAATCGCAATTTACAAAACTAAACCTGTGTGTCCATATATAAGCCGAGAGATCCAAAAAAATCCAAAACCTGGCAACAATTGTGTCTAAGTGAACTGACAGCCCAACAATATCCTCTAAACCTCGGCGCTAAAGCCTCTTTGCACAGCAGGTACTGTATTTCAGGTAAGATTTACACCTTCATGATCTTAAGTGTTCCTTTACTCACCGCACCAAACAAGTCCAGCCCCGAGCGCTGCCGTCCCCGTCCACACTGATTAGAAGACGTTAAATTTGAGTTATTAGAAAGTACAAATCGGATTTCAGTTTTAACAGCGCAGGCCTGCAGTGTGCACTTGGAAGTCTGTTTTGCATTGGCCGACGTCTCCGGTCCCCAAAGCCACGGTGTCGTCTCAATAATGATGAACGATCGTTGCCCGCGGATACAGGCGCTGTGATATACGCACTCGTTAAAAGTAAAGAGGCGCTCGTTTGGCTAAAGTATAGGCTATCGCTGCATCACCGTGAGTGTGAAGCTAATAATGCGCTTTATGATAAGGCGGTAAAGCAGGGAAGTCCTTTCTATAAGAGGAAATGTATATGAAGAGCGGGATCCCATTCATTATAATACTGTTGAAGAATTGTCATGAAATGGGCAAAAGAAAGAGTGCGCGGTGATGTATTAGTCATTTAAAGCTCATTGTTTAATCTATATTTCATCTGGACTATAATGTGCAGATGGAATGTGAACATTTATGGTTTTTCTCGTTGTTGTTTTTTATAGCAGGAGATGCTATTTTCCACCTGTAGTCAGTGTCAGGAGGAATACTTTTATTTTATTCCTTTACTTTATTCCTCTCTGGTCCTGCTGGTTCTTTTTTATTATTATTATTATTTATTTATTTTCCACTGTTGTTTCTTTTGTTGTTTGTTCTAAAATGTATTAAAAAAGCTCATATATTTAGTTACAGAATACTGAACACCTATTTAAATGTACTTAGTAACATATTCCATTACTTCCGTTCTGTTACTACAATCAAAATGTTTTTATTCACTGTTTGTTTTGCATGTATTGAAGATAAGAGACTCTTTTATCACATTAGAGAAGGAAACGTTGCACATGCTCATTATAAGAGCTGTGTTTTCTATTTTTCCCACTTCCTCTGATGTTTAGAAAAGTAACTGTATCCTGAATACCACCAAAAGAAAGAGTAGTGCACTTAAGATGTATTTGTGGTACATTTATTCGGTTACTTCCCAACTCTGCCTGCAGTCACTGGACAGGCTGATGAGGGGTTCTCAAACTTTTCAGACCCCCAAAATATCAGTGCAAACAACCCCAGGATTGCTAAATTAAATAGCGGTTTAATTGTGTTTATTTGAGTCACTTATTAAGCATTAACTGATTATTAAAATATATTAAATCCAGTGTCATAATCAAAAAAATCAACATCTTCCAAATCATCTTGCGACCCCCAGCTCATGCCCCGCGACCACCCGGGGGGTCCTGACACCCACGGAAAATAAAAGTAGAGGATGTCACCATACATACATTACCACATACATTACCGACATATTTGATTTAAAACACAATGATCTCGCTCTTGGACCAGCCCCTACTGTCACCAGAACATTCTCTCTCTTCATTCCAGGCACTTTTTACTCACACAACCATCACTCGCACATGGACACAGGTTTGATTTCCCACATAAAACATGATTTGGTCCGGCCCAGAAACGTTTTTAGTCTAGTGGATGTAATAATCTCTGTCGGTGATGAGTTCCACTGACTCTGAGAGAAGAGAAGGCTGAGCTAGTCTAAAGTTTGGACTCGTGACTAAAACGGCCTGATTTTGAACCACGAGAGAGCAACATGTTTGTTATGGAACTGTCTTTTTCAAACATTGTCTTGTTTCCGCATGGTTCTCATCCAATGCCTCTGATTGGATCAAACTGTCTGTCCCTGGTAACGGATTCATCTCCACTAAAAGCCTTTAAAAGCATTCTAGAATGTACAGGTTTTTTTTATTTCTTCATCTTTTATAATACACTGGGCATAACAGACGGGATCGGCCATGAATGAGTCACAACCTCCCAAGTAAAGGACTATTGAAGGTGGATGAATCGAGCATCTATCTATCTATCTATATCTATCTGTCAGTCAAACATCCTGATGAAGATGGCATAAAGGAAGATTAAAAGGCATTTTACAAGTCATGTACTGCGTCTTTAATCAATGAGTGACGTAATCGTTAAAGGTGCCATAACATGCTTTTTTTGACGTTTCGTAGTCTATCCTAAGTGTATAATTGATAATAATAAGGGTTGTGCAACACCCTTAACATAATAGTTAAGAAATATCACCCAGACCTTGGACCCCCTCATCAACCCGGAAATGCAAACGGCTTGGTTTGATATTCACCCCCACCCTTGCGAAGAGCGATCTGGCTCCCCCGCCCACCCGTGACGTAGTCTCAGCGAGAGCATGTGTGCCCCGCCCACCCGTGACGTTGTGTGTGTCCCACAGCTGTTAGCTTCGCAATGCGCAGCTCCGCAATGTAAGAAGGTTAAAAACTCTGAAAAGTTGATTTTGCATGTTATGGGACCTTTAAACTGGGCTCTCAAACTGTATTTTAGTTATACATATTTTACTTCATCATATACATACTATGAAATCCCTCAGAGAAACACTGAGAAGAGGAAGATATTCTCTTGATCACTTACACATTTTGTACAAGCTCCTCACTGGTCAGAGTGTCCAGAAGGCTCCAGGAGAGATGACCTTTACAATGGCTCTCACACTTCTTTTTCTGCCATTTTGCTTTCAGCTTCAGGCTGTTATTCTACATCGGCCTTTTAACCTTTAGCCACGTTTTTAATGTTGTTTTCTCGTCAAAAGCGTAAAGTTGTGTTTTGATTTTTTTTTCATTCATTCAGTTTTTGCCGGTAGAAAATGAATGAATGAAGATGGAGTCCATCCCAGTGACTTTGGGCCGTGGGCGGGGTCCAGCTCTTCGCAGGGTCAACACAGCGACATAGACACAGACAACCATTGACCAAACACGTGAGAGAGATTATGTGATGGTCTAACCGCTCTGCCACCGTGCAACACTCAAAACTCTTGGTCCCTCGCCACGATATCAGGATGTGTTTTATGTTTACCGTATTTTCTGGACTATAAGTTGCACCGGAGTATAAGTCGCACCAGCCAAAAAAAGCATAATAGAGAAGAAAAAAACATCTATAAGTCACACTGGAGTATGAAAATAACAAACAATATCACATATAAGTCGCACTCCGGCCAAAACTATGTAAAAGGTGGCACTTATCGTCCGGAAAAAACGGTAGTTCGTAACACTTTCACCATTGTAATCACCTCAGCGCTAAAATGACAGATCAACTTTGAAACAATAGCAGCTGTTGTCTGCACTGCTTCACTCCTTAGTGCACCAATAGAGGGAGTCTTTTAGAACGTTGGTCTCGTAAAAATCAGGGGAAAAATAACAAACAATCACTTTATTGGAAAAAGCATCATGAGAAATATTTACTTTTGAAATTGAAAATCTAATTTCATTCTGCCTTTGAGGATATATTTTTCATCCACTGCTGTTCCAGTGTCTTGTAATGTAATGTTGACGTATTCTTGATTCTTGAACTTGAGACACAAGATGTTCCTGTTGTAATTCAGTGGTTATCTTTATCCAATCAGAACGCAGAATTGGCCTCACATGTGTCTCTCATTTGGGTTGCCAGTTCCTATCACCACCTAAGCTCAGCACCTGCAGCTGTTCAGTTCTAAGGTGTGTTCATGTGCCTCTGTCTGCAGGTTTAGGCTCTGGATCAGGATCAGGTGTGATTGTAGATCCTTTTGTAAAACCAGAGCGCAGGCTGCACACGGTGCCTTTAAGCAACGGAACTGACTGTGAATGATGGTGTTTTATAGTTAATTTCATTGTTTGTTTGAGGTTTTTGTGCATCACAGTTTTATGAACGTAGTTTGCAGCGCTCAATTGTACATTTTGTGTACATTATAAGCCTATTTTAAAACATTTTTTTCTTATAGCCTTTTTTGTTTTATTTAAATTGTTTTTCTTTTGGACTTAAATAGGTGGTGAAGACTCTGGAATGTTCCACAGTATGACATTAAACCTATCTAACTCCATGAAGACAGCAGGAGATGCCACCGGGCCAATACAGTTCAGATCTGTGGAGCGATTAGCAACATTTTCAGTTTTTAATGTATTTTTGAGCAACAAAAAACCCTGTAATTAATGTACGATAGAGAGTTTTAATGCCATATTGTGGAAAATTCCAAGCAAAGCAACAACATCTGCATAAGAGACAAGCAGACATCCTACTGTGCACTTTTAAATAACGATGAACGCATCATGTATTATTTTACAGTCAGGTTGTTTTTAACTATTCACTGCTTTGATGGACACATTTTCCAATTACTATTATTTAAAATGTACAGAGTATATCAACAGGTAAATGACACCTGCTCCCACACAGCCATAATGCATAACCCTCCAACGCTGTACTGCTCACTCTTATTATTTTACTTATTAATCCTTATGAATACAGTGGATTTAACATGAATTTTAATGGGCCTAATGTATGCGTTTGGGTCCGTATTGATGTAGGAGGTCGTGGAGGAGGTAGAGCGCCAAAGGCTAAAGTTGAGGGAGACGCAGAGACTTGGGAGGGGAATGCCAATGAGCAGCGGAGGACAGCGTCACGGCTCATGCAAATCCAAATTCATGAATTCATCCCTCCATTTACACCTCTTCTGCTGCTTTTTAGTTTTTCTTTGCTGAAGGCGCCGAGGAAGAGCTGACTTCTACCAGGATTGGCATAATTAATTAGCTGTTTGTCCTCCCATGCCCATGGCTAGAGCAGGTGACTGGGATACATCCTTCTTATAAATAAGAATAAAGTTTCAATTTGTGTACTCTTGTGTACTTGTGTAGCAGTCTAGACGTGATTTCTACATATTATTAATCTGGGAAGGTTCTCATTGAATTTAATTTAATTCCTATAGCTTTTAAATTGGTTTCAGTCCCATTTAGAAGACAGGAAGTGCTGAAATTTGTAACTCAGACCACATGGCCTGTGGGGTGCCCCAGGGGTCAATGCTGGGACCTCTTCTGTTCAACCGCTACATGCTGTTGTCAGGTCAGTTACGTAGCAATAATGTGTCCAATAACAACTATGCAGACGACACGCATATCTGACTCTGCACCAGTGGATTAACTCAGATGTCAGACAGGCCTCAGATAATGCTCGAATCTAGACTAAAACAGTTCTGTTTAGCTGTGCATATGACTGAAATGTTTTACTTGCACTCTTCTCTTTTAAAACTAAATGTAATAATGATTGATAATTACATTTTCAATGGACAAATGATCACATGTTTTTCTTCCCCTCTGGAGTGGAACTGTTTCAGACACTGTTGATGCTGCTGATGCTGCTGATGCTGCTGCTGATGCTGCTGATGCTGCTGATGCTGCTCCAGTGACCACTGCACCCCAGATCCCCCCTGGTCACGACCCTGACCTGTAGATGCTGATGCCCCTCACCGCCCTGGATGAACTCTCATTGTTGCCCATCGAGACAACTGCTGTTGTGATTTTGAAAATTGTATTATTCCTGTTTTTATCTGCATTATATTGTGATGCATCTTTTCCTATTATGTAAAGCACTTTGAATGACTTTGTGAATGAATTGTGCTCTACAACTAAACTTGCCTTGCCATTTTGTTTGGAAATGGATGTTTTGATATATATATTTAAATGAAACCATGTAACAAAAACACGTCATTTCACACATTTTACCCCTACTTGGGTGAGATGGCGTTGAAGTACTCTAACTCAAATACCAATCGGGAGATAGAACGCTTTGGTCTTGATTCCGTTGACAGGTGCCAGGCCACATGCAGGTGCTCCCACTATCCCCCCCTCCCCCCCTCGTATCCTTCCACGGCCTGCAGCAGTGTACACCGGGGCTGTCCTCGATGCACGCGGCACAAGAGGGAGGCAGCTCATTGTCTTTGTGAAGATGGAAGACTTGGAGAGGAGGGGAAAACTCTCCTCCTCGCGTTATTAGAGCCGGAGACAGGTGGTGCGGCGCTGTGTTTGGGAGAGAGCGGTGGATGTGCAGCCTAATGTTAGCTCAGGCTGTTCGCATGGCCCGGGGCTACGGCAGGGACGCGGCGAGCAGGAGGCAGGTACTCATGCCACGGGGGAGATTTAGCCGTGCTGTGAAGCTTCCGATTGGCCCCACACACACTCTTTCGCTCACACCGCAGACGGGGGGGCTGCTGTGTTATTTCATCAAGGCAGGTAGCTTTACATCGAGCAGCAGAGGAGGAGATTAAGTTGGTTGTAGGCTTTGACAGAGGCTTGGCATAAGGCCGGGGCAGGTGTCTTCGAGTGCGCCAATTGTTTCCGAGAATGCGCTGGATTTTTTTTGATCGAGCGTTTTTCGTTTCAAAAGTGGCCTCGCGCCGCATTGTTCAGTCACTCGTTCGTCAACTGTGCCGAGAGTTACCGGGCCTGACGTGAAGCGCGGCTGCCGTTCCGCTCCGACAGTCGCCCCGACCGCAGAGCTCGAACGCAAACCATGACGTCGGGATTTGGGTTCTCGTAAGCGATTGTTTTCTCAGCGGCGTCGGTGTGAAACCTGTTGGCACCGTTTGACAACTCGTAAGGTTCTATGTCATCTCGGACTTCTGCGACTGTCGCTTGCCACCGTCAGACTTTGCACAGTTAGAAAAGCCGGTCCATGCCAGGCTCTGATGCCGCTCACCTTGTTTCCTCGTGTATTTGTGATCAGTAGACTCTCCATTCCATCACGTGACTCCTTTGCACGTCGCTTAGCAAAGCTTCACATTAGCATCAAGCGTGAAACAAGAAAACCAAAGTGCTTAACACCTTAAAGAAGCTCAGGTTGAGTGTATGTTTTGTGTGGCTTCCTTTGGTGGCTAAATATCAAATGACATCTGCACACGTTATTGCTTTTCCTGACCACACCCTGTGGGCACATGGCATGACCCGCCAATCAAAGGAACAAGGAGATACAACAGAGATAAGACATGCTTTATTTACTGTGATTAACCGCGCAGTATTTCAAGAATCAGTGCTTTTCCTTTAGCAGTCCTGAGTTTGTCCCTACAATTATTCTATGAAAACTAATTCATTTGTTTTATGTAAAATATAAGAGGCTTATGTCCAAATTGCTTAGGTGTTTAGTGCAAAATTGACTCAAACATAAATGAAAACAACACTCCAGGTTGAGGAAATACCATTACAACATGATACTGAGGAGTAGGACTGTCACGAAGGATTATTGTGTATGATTATTTTGTTTTTTGTTTTGTAATTAGTTGACTAGACAAACTATTATTTAGAGACTTAAAGTGTCCGGATAGAGAATATTTAAGAATGAAGTATGTCATTGATGAAAGTAAGGAATTGTGTCACTTATATCCCTTGTATCCCTTAATTTGTCCTTTATTTTGTATGTTTTGGTTTTCACCCTGTTCCTGTTCAGGTGTTTTATTTTGACGTGTGTACTTGTTTTCCAGTTTCACTTCCTGTCTGTTGATTGCTCTGTATTTAAGCCCCATGTTTCATCTCTTGGTTGGTCCATTGTCATTGTCCACAGTTTGTTTCATTTAATATTATTTTGAGCAGTTTTACATTTTGGATTGTTCTTTTGATTTCTCCCCTGTGGCAAATAGTTTATTATTTTTAGACATTTTCTTTCAATAATTTCTCTGTTTTTGATACAAAAAGGTCGCTTGGATAAAAATAAAAATATGATTACAACTATTTTTTTATAGTCGACTAATCACAATTAGTCAATTAATCATGAGAGGCGTACAGGGTATTAGGTTGTGGACTTTAAAAACATGGAGGAGCCCCATAGATTACGACACGCTGATATTGGATGTGTTGAGACGGACTAAACCTGTGAAATGAGTGTGTGACTAAATGAAACCACAACTCCCTTTGTGAAGGATACGACTCAACATTATGCAGTGTAGTAGGTAGACTTTAAAAATGAGGAGGACACGCTGACACAACTGGATCGGGTGAATGTTTCGAGCTGTGTAGGGGGAAATGGACGGAATTGGCGCTGAAAAAGTGTGACAAAATGACATTATAACACGGTCGAAAGGCACAAAAAATCTGCATAAATCCAATGTCATTTTGGCACTTTAAAGCTAAACGCTGCAGGAAAACCACATTTTTTGGTCAGTTTGTCCTCTCAAAATGTAAACTTTCACCTGGAAACTACCCAACACTGGCAATATGTCCTGAAAAATGGATTAAGTTGAACATCTCTATTAAAATGTAAGATGTTTCCTCTTCACCTTCGCCTTAATGTGCTCGTTTATCGTGAATGCTTCCTCTTCCTACCTGCATTTCCCACCCCCCGTGTGTGTGTGTGTGTGTGTGTGTGTGTGTGCGTGCATGTGTGTGTGTGTGCGTGTCTTTGTTGTGTTGCTCTAATCCCAGGTCCCCCGGGCTGGTGTGGAACAGCTGAAGCAGGGCAGTGGTGGCTCGTCTCCCTTTCACTGCTCCCCATATGGTCCTACAGCGCTGGGTCCCCGGGGGCCTGTTAGCGCCGCACCACCCAGGCCCGTCCGGCTTCACCCCTGCACCGGGCGCTCCGTCTCACCCCCCTGGATGCCCCCCTCTCGCCCCCCCGGACACTCCCCTTGTGTGGCTTTGTTTGAGGGGATCGTGTCTCAGCAGCATCTCAAGACTTCATTTGTCTGGTTTGTACTTTTTGATCGTATCGTTGTAGCGTTTTGTCGTTTTATTTAAATTTTTTGTCAATTATAATAGATAACCATCGATGCAAATTAATAGTAATTTAGATTATATATATTTTCAATTACCTAATAACTTACTATGTGCAATGTGTTGTTTATATTTTATTTATGTTTTAGTGTCTTGATAATGCTATATTATGTCAAACTAACTCAAATGTGTTAAAATGTGTCTTTAAACGTATTAGTTCAGGTGTAATGATCAAACAAATGTGAAATGTCTGTCAAATTAGTCTCAAAAGTGCCGAAGCATCACTTTTTACACTTGTTTGAAAGCTTACAACATAACTTTATTCATTTCTATTTAGAATGTATAATTAGTGTTTTTTTGTTGTTGCATCTTTCACTTTAAAAAGAAACTTGATTATTATGAATTACTTCAAAACAACTTCAATTCAAATAATTGATGGTGATATTGTGTATTAAGCAAACTAAACCAACAGAATGATGATGATTATTACTATTATTATGAACTACTGTATCAATGAAGTATTAATTCATGTATGTAAATGTACTTAACAATATTGTAGAAGGAAAAAAGGGATTGATTTTTCTTTCCTTTTTAAAGTGTAAAGTTTGTTGTTGATATCTTTATCTCTGTATTATTTTAACTTTTACAAAACCAAATGATCCGCAAAAGTTGAAATTGCCTCCATCACACGGACTCAACCCAAAATCAAACATTTCAATAGGACAAAGCACTAAACCGCTAATATATTGATAAACCATATTTTAGAGGGGAAGAAATCACTCTAATTGGCCCCGTGAAATGCCTGATGTATTGGATTTGAACATGTTTCAGGAAGCAACGTACAACGATATCATTTTACTTTGTTGTAGTTTTGATTTGACTATTTTAACAATTTCCTCATGTCACAAAAAGACCGTCTCGTTTCTGACTCCAGCGCTCAACGTGAACGCCTGAATGACTCGTTAAAAGTTGGTAAATTACACTTGTTTGTGCAATTATTGTGACAAAACCTGCCCGCTGCTTCCTGTTTGTATATCTAATTATAAACCCGGTTATCGCTCTTGAACCCGGAAGAAACCGTCTTATGTGTCGCTTAAAAAACATTTTGGGAGCGTGTGTTGACTCCGTTTGAAAAAGGAAAAAAAAATCAGGTTTAAAAACAGAAATTCCGAGCGATGTTTAAGGGTTCAAAATTTAGATTTAAACACAATTCCTCCTTTTGCGGTTTAAAAAATCTGCTCCTCCAGATCGTTCAGCTACAGAGAGACTATTGCAGTATAAAATAAGTCGTTTATAATCATGACGCACTCTTATACGCTTTGAATTGTTTCGTTCCGTTACAAAATTTTGAAAAGGAATGCAAAAAAGCACCGTATTTTCCAGATTATAAGTCGCACCGGAGTATAAAAAATGCATAATAGAGCAGAAAAAAACATATAAGTCGCACTGGAGTATGAAAAATGCATAATAGAGCAGAAAAAAACATATAAGTCGCACTGGAGTATGAAAAATGCATAATAGAGAAGAAAAAATATATATATAAGTCGCACTGGAGTATAAAAAATGCATAATAGAGCAGAAAAAAAACATATATAAGTCGCACTGGAATATAAAAAATGCATAATAGAGAAGAAAAAACATATATTAGTCACACTGGAGTATGAAAAATGCTGTTGCAAGTGTGAAAATAACAAATAATATCACATATAAGTCGCTCCGGAGTATAAATATATAAGTATAAATATAAGTATAAGTCGCACCTGGGCCAAAACTATGAAAAAAAGGTAAAAATACGGTACTTCCTGCTTATCTCCCTCTTACAATTGCACACGTTTTAACCTCATTTAAATATCATTATCCGTTTTATAGTCGTGCAGAGCCAAAGCGGACTTCATAGCCAGCCAGTTCTTTCCTATAACCTTTTGTATGTGGAATCCAAACTTTTCCAGGGCACATTTTTCTTTTTTCATCCTCTGGTCCATAATTCACGTCGATCCTGCTAAGTAGCTCCATCACTGACTCATGCACTCTTTTAAAGCGTGATTTATCCAGCAGGCCTTGAACGCACCGCACTTTATCTCCACCGGTCGGGCCTCCTGCACCTTTAAATCAGCTGTCACTCCCTCCAGGGGATTACCACGCATGTAGAAATGAACAAGAGCGCACGCAAATTCACACAATTTATCAAACACATCGTAAACATCTCCAGATTGGCCACCGGTGACACATGCCGGCGTCACGTTTCAACTTAATGCCTCCAGGAGTCTCTGATTACATCCTTTTTTTTTCACACTTTTTTTTTTTTTTTTTTTTTGGAGGGGAATGTGAGGCAGTGAAATATTTATCAAGTGAAACATGAAGCTGCCAAGTTCAGATCAACACAGGCGTCTGCACCTGAGATCTTTGAACTGGATTTCAGAGATTTATCACACGGATTTTTGTCGTCTAAGTTTTTCTGGCATTTTTTTGTGTGTGTGTGAGTAAAGTCATAAAATATTCATGGTGTAAAATGTGAATTCCTGGCAGCATCAGAGGTGGTCCAGCGATTGAGTGTTAGCGCCCTCTGTTGATGGCAGCGGGGAAGTGTTCTAGTATCACTTATTGTACTGACTGTAATGTGCGTGATAAACTTCAGTAAAGAGGGAATAAAATGAGTAGAAATTGTGTATTGCAATATTTTTGGGGGGAATTTAAGAGGACATTTTGTGATATTTGTTGTGTGTGTTTGGGTCATAAATCATAGTTTTATGATCTTGCTATGTCCTTTTTAACGATTTCACCCTAACCAACGTGTGAAGTAGCAATTATCGGTTCACAATTTAAAATAAAGCTGATATTTCAAGTTTTGGGAAACAAAAGAAAAGAGCCGCTACTAAAAACAAAAGTAAAATTATTGTTCAACCAGATTTTTTACCGAGAAACAGAAATGATTAAATGTATTGTCCACCTTTACCAATTTACTCCAACATATGGAACCAAAACCAATTACCGTTTCAAACTTTCAAAGCAATTTGGGAGACAAAAATAACCCACGTGTGTCCGCAAACATGGAACAAAAAACTTCAGCAGCAGTCGCTTTATTCGTCAATCTCTTTTAATTTGTCAGGTACAATAAATAACAGATTTTTGGATACTTTTAGCTTTCTAGAGTCTTTGCAACAGGGTGAGCTCTATACCTTTAGTGCAGTCTTTGCAACAGGGTGAGCTCTCCTCTCCTAACGCACGGGTTCAAGGCCTGAATAAGTGGTGTGCTTTGTGTACGTCACATGCTCTGGAAACAGCTGGACGGGTGGAGGTTCAGGAAGTGCAGGAGGCGCGAAACCCTCTGCTGTTTTTCACACTCTGAAACTGGATCTGCAGACGGCGTGTTGTGTCTTTGAGTGCCACATCCTCCGCCGGGTTCAACGCTGTCATCGGCTGCTTCTCTTGCTCTCGTTCTCCCCCTCCATCACCCTGCTCCTCCCCCGAGTCCACTCACCCCCGCCCTGAGGAGCACACACTCTCTCCATGGCGATATGAAGCGGTGGAAAGTAACATGTTAAAGGTAAACGTGCTGTGGTTAAAGTGCCTCTGACAGGTCGGATGACTCGTTGAGATAAAATGCAGTTAAGATGAATGTATTTTTAAAAAAACATTATAAAAATAGTATCCAGAATAGCAAATTTTCAGGTTTATAATTTCACTTCCTGTTTGTAATTGATGACATCACGCTAGGAAATTACCCAGCAAACACTGGGCAAGAACTCTATCTCTATTTGACCAATTAGATTTATGAGAGCGGCTTTATTTTGTTGAATTGATGTTTAGAGAGTCAAAAAGTTGATTATTTGTGTAATTTATGCATAAACTGGAATAACCCTAGTGTGATGTCACTTCCTGTCTATAGATTTTTCACCACAAATACCTACTTGATTGGTGTAAAACTATATTTCATATATACAACAGGTATAAGTACACCAAATTAAGTCAAAATAAAGTCAAAAGTACCTAGGTCGTGATTGTAAATTTTGTTCATTATAAAACGCAATGTTGATCCAAAGTGGCTTGATGATGGAAACACGTCCGTTGACTTCCTGTTCCTGGTCATAACTGTAGAACTCTCCAAAGTGACGTTTCTGAACAATGTCTGACAATCACAAGCACAGTACAGAGCTGTGGGCGGAGATAGGGGACAGGTGAGAACAGCAAATTTAGAAAGACTCGAGCCACAAATGCAGGACAATACAGGGTTATTCAAACATGCACCAATCTGTCAAAATGCAACTGATTATGGAAAACTCTCAATAAAACAATGTCATAACAGGAATGATGTCATGTCTGAAACCTTGTGACAATCCTTGAACTACTAATATAACAACTACTACTGCAATTCCAGGTAATATTCAATCAACAACATCCTCTTCCTCATGAAGTTCACGTGACTTTAGAACACCACAATGTGAAAATATATGTTTTTTTATCGAATAGACCAGCAGCAAATGAAAAAGTAGCAATAATAAACTAAATATAGAGTATTGTGCAGAGGCAAAAGCAGCGCCATCTGCAGCCTGACTTCTTTAGGGCGGTATCCCAGGTGCGGGGCCGTAAAAAGGCCCCCTCGTCCCGGTTTATGGTCCCTGTGGGCACGATTCCGCCTTTCAGTTGCCTCCATCATTCACCGTCGATATTTGTTGTCACAGCGGCATCACGTGACCCTCTGGAGACGATTACGCGTGAGCAGGTAAACAAATAAACTCCTAAATAAATAATAAGTTGACCAAAGTAATCGCACTTATTATTAACTGCAACAACGTTCAAAAACAGAGCAAAACGGTACGGTTGATAGTGGTAGAAGAGTAAGACACACTTGCTCACACTCACACCTCCAGGAGCGCCCCCCCCCCCCCCCCCCCCCCCCCCCCCCGCCGCCCCTGCCGCCCCTGCCGCCCCTGCCGCCCCGCAGCTGGCCAGGGCCCCTCCCTCCTCTGGGCTCACGGCTCGGCAGGGGGGCGGAGCTCTGGACCCAGCTAAAAGAAAAGCGAACACATCAAGGACGAGAGCCACTGGGGGAAGGAGAAGAACGCACCATCCTCTCCTCAAACTGCATTTCCCATCAGCCCCCTCTGCCGATTCCTCCTGGTCGACTTGTTCTGCTCTTGTGCCGGATAAAGAAGGCCAAAGGTCAAGTCTTGGCTTTTCAGTGTGTTCGGAATTAATTGAAACGCATTACTGTGTCGTGAACAGTGACTAAGGAGTTTAGAAGGCAAAGGCAGGTTTATTTGAAGAGCACAATGTGTACACAACGTGCTTTACATGGGAAGAACAGATGCATTCATCAATCCTCATCGTTTACTGCCGTTTTCTGGTAGTTTGGGTGTAGTTAGCTCCTCTGTCACAGCTACAGTTCCTCTGGGACGACACAAACACTGTCAGAGTAGAAGGATTCTGGAGCCTGGACCATAGTCTTTCATTCATTATTATTTTTAGCACACAAAAGACAAGCGATCATCCATTCGCCTGATCAAACCTAATCGTATGTAATAAAATATGACCCATCTATATTCTAAGTAAGCTGCATGCTCACCAAATCAGCCACTTTATCTAATATCCCTTTGGATTACGGAGGAACGAGTTTGAAAAATATCCATCATGCATTGCAAGTAAAGTCTGATTGGCAATTCATGTTTTGGTTCAACATTTGGGAAAAAACTGAAACATGAACTGCTAAACTAAGAATCACATTTCACCTCATGTTTGTAGAGATTATATTGTTGTTTTTTTAACATTCAACAGGATCATTTATTGTTTGCAAAGAACATTATGTTACGTTATGCTATTCTTTGTGTTTATGTGACTATTCGGTTGTGATTTATCATGCAGTTTTGCTTTGGACATGTCTTTACACTGTAAGAGTTGCCCTGACCACTCAAAATGAATTGATTGGTGATATTGCAATAATTATCAGTGCTCATCAGTTTAATGTACAGATTTAACTCATCCATTTAATCCTGTGGTTGATCTTCTGTTTTACACTCGTAAGTGTTTTAACCAATCACAGTGAAGTGTGAGTTCCCAGAAGAAGCACATTAATAGCTCCTCTTGGCTGGATAAATGTAATAACTGCGATAAAGTCAATATTGTGAATTTGATATTCATAAAACTGACTTAACCAGACTTTTCTATTAACAATTTATTAACTTGCCTTGTTCAAAGAAGGTAGTGTTTAAGAAAAATTGCAAAAAATGAATGAACCAATAATTTCAAATAATAATAATAATAATAATAATAATAATAATGATAATAATAATAATTATAATTATAATGATATTGATAATAATGATAAAGATAAAGATAATAATAATAATAATGATAATGATAATAAAAAAAAACTCCAAAAAGGCGGAAAGTTAGAAAAAGTCAAATTGTATTCATTTTCTGATCACATTTGGCTGTACCAAACGCAAATCAGTCAAATTTGCCATTACATTCCCTTTTACATATCAAACAGTCGATAAAGCCGCCTCCACTGTAGCTGCAGCACGAGCGTGGCCTCTTGAACGGCGCCACCCGGGGGACATACAGCGTTGCAGAAGGTGTGAAGCACTGAGATGAACCTTACATTGTTCCTGGTGCGACTTTAGCAGGTGCAAGTGCTCTCGGCGGCCCGCACCTTTTCACTTCTCCGCCCCGTCCGTCATCTGTCCTCCATCAACTATTGAGCTTTTGCCTGCGGTGTTTCATCAGGTGCGCGGACCCATGTGTTACCGCCTTACACCAACGGATTAATAATTCCATTATCCTGTCTCCCCTTCGCCCTCTGCGTTCAATTTGTTCACTTTTCTCACTTTCACTTTCTCTCATGCCTCGTCCTCTTATGCCGGGCCTCTCTCCTGCCCCGTTCCATTTGCAAGGTGTGATATTGCTTTAATTGAGCAGAAACATGCGGGGAGATCAGACATATCTCGAGGGATTAAGAGGCAAAGCCGGTTGGAGGGAGTCGGTGCGACGGGCAGCCTCTGTTTGGAGCAAAGGGTCTGCTGGGAATGAATGTAGTTAGTGTGACCCTTGAACCCGCGAGCTGTTGACGTGGAAACCGGCCAAAAGGGGTCCAACAGAACGCTTTTGTTAATCTCATTCAGCGCTCCCTGTGAACCGCGAGCGAGGGGGCTCGAGCTGGCAGTCCAAACCTGAGGAATGCACGGCCCCGCTTTATTCCGCTTTATGCTTTGGAAAACAGAGGTGGGCCCTGGAACTAGCAAGGCTCCTTTAGCCGGGGTACCTCCTCCACTCAGCTCAATCGACACTGACAGTTTCCTGGCTTAGGCTTGCCAACTGGCAGGGCAGTGGTGCAGGGGAGTGAGGGGCGAGAGAGGGGGGACAAGTGCGCCCCATCAAGGCTGCAAAGGCCAGCGGCGGGAGGACACAACTTCTAACAGGCCGCTACAGTAGAGGGTTCAAATGACCTTCACGAGGAGCTGGCCCCAGTGCACGGAAGCAAGGACAAGAGACAAGTGCAGCTGGAGCCCCGCGTTACAGTGTCACAGTGGATCTGCTCGACTAATAGTTCGTGCGGATGACATTACGACATCCAGAATTTTAGCGGTGAGTGGCAAAAGTGTGAGTGTGGATGGTGAGTAATGACTTTTTCTCTTTTAGGAGCTCAAAATGTCTCTAAATGTTACTAATGCTACAGGCTAATAACAAATATAAAGTCTACAAATCAAATATGTAGTTTTTACCTGACATCTGAAAAAAAGAAACTCAATAAACGGTTGTAGAAACATGACGTATGAACAAGAGGATCACATTTATCACTGATACAGATTTTTTCTCTATAAGTTTGTCCATAAATGAGCTGTTTTTGGGTCCGTGTGTTGAGGAGGTTAATTTTTGTGAGGAAAGTGCCATTAGCAATCAAGCTAGCTCAGCTCTGCACTGTTCCAATGTGCATTTGACTGTATAAAGTTTATTTGAGTGAAACACTAGTCGTGCACATTCAGTGTCACTTAAAGGAAAAATATGATGCATTATTTGTACTGTTTTTGGCCCTCGAACATGCTCTTGAGTATCTTTACTTTGGCATCTCATGTTTTGACACTAAAGGTAAATTATTTGATAAAAAAACCCAAAAGGACTTCATGTCACTTGTGTTTCCCACACCAGGAATTTACTTTTGGCTCCAACTTGTGGCTGCAGAAGGAACTACAGGAGAGAGAAACAAATGCTAGCTTTCCTCCGACATGCTAGTGTTTGAAGTGTTGGTTCAAACTGCTAAACTTCTGGTTGTAATGTTAAAGTGCAAAGGTCACCGGACATTTCGCTGAGAAAAAAAGATTTGACTAAAAATACTAGTGTTTACACTTGTACTTCCTGGTTAGACATCGGCAGATGGGTTTAGACTTTAGATGGGATTATGTGCATTGATGTAATAAACAATAAAAAACAGACTGATTCCTGTTTAGAATCTCGTGCTTTTTTCCTGTAATTTTTTCTTTTTCTTTTCGACTCTTCCCTTTGCTGATGAGAAACTACCATAAATACTAGAATCGGTACTTTCCCACCAAATAAAACTATAATGGGGATTTTACCCATGATGCATGTTTTGGGATGACGGGGGAAAAGTTGCTGAAGAAAACCCACCCAGACATGGGGAGAACATGCAAACTCCACACAAAAGGGCCAAATCCAGCCCGGGAGTCGTGACCTTCTTGCTGTGAGGCGAGAGTGCTCAGTCACTATGTCAATATGTTATTGTAAATATGTTTAAAAGAAAAGTTGAGTTCTTGGAGTCAGGAAGATGGATTCAAGACAGGAAATCCTGCTCGAAAAGGGGAAGAGTTTAGTGTTTAATTTAGTAATAATCCCATGAGCGTAAAAGCTGTGGCTGATGATGGACAAGACATATTTCCAGAAAACGATTGATCTGAATGCATTCTCATACAGTTTCAAAACTAAAGTGGAAAGTTCTATGTGTGTAATTTTAGCAAATATCTCTCCAATCAAGCAGAGACTGAGACTAACACGATCTCATAATTTGCAGGAAGGAAGTCCAGAGAGAAGTTCAAAGAAGACACTATTGCCAATAAATTAGTACTCGGTCTCAGGGCAACGGTTCACATTTGTTATTAAAATGTTAAACTAAAAAATGACCTTTGAGATTTCTCTTTTTGTGACACTAATTTAATGAACCTCGCCATAGTAACAAAAGTTGGCCATTTCAAGTTGAGTTCGGCCACTTTTCCCACGCAAGAGCCGCGGATGAGCACGTGACTTCTTACACGTTTAAAGCTCGCGCAGTGAAGGCTCGCCCTTCACTGTGCAGGTGGGTGTCACCGACGGGTTTAAGACTTTACTTTTACAAACGCAATATCTGAAAACGCCATTGTATTCCGCCGTCGTCACCGTGGGGCCCCTGGGAGCCCAACTGAAGGGTGCAGCTGTGAACGAGGCCCGAGACGTTTAGCAGCGGCAGCTTAGTCCAGCTCAGTCCAGATTAAACTAGAGGAGCTCTCCACTGGTTTGAATAGAAGTCGGCTGGAGAGTAAATGTCGCAACACTGCAAACAAAAACAGGCAAATCTGCTTTAGTTTAGACAGAACTCCAGGATATAGAGCGTAGGTTTGACGTAGGTTTGACTATTTTTAAAGCAGCGTCAGCCTATTCCTGGATTAATATCACCACAGGATTAGAAATACATTCAAAAATAAATAAATTGATAAAGTCATGTGTAAACAAACATGTCAGGGGTTCAATTCCAGGGCCAGATCCACATTTTACGTTATCACCGGGTTCTTCGGCTTCAACTGTGTGTGTGTGTGTGTGTGTGTGTGTGTGTCCGCACAGTGATTTATACTCCAGAGTGACTTATATGTGATATTATTTGTTATTTTCACACGTACAACCGCAAGAGGGCGCTCTAGGCTCTAAGCGACGCAGAAGAAGAATCTGCACTTCCTCTACCTCTGGAGTTTGTGGAGTTGTTTAGAAGTGACACAGAGGAAGAAGAATTCAGTGGATTTAGTGATTTGGGGTAAAACTGATGCTTTGGTAAACTTGTTAGCATGTTCTTTGAAATATCTGTTCTTGGTCTTGGATTTGATCAAATATATATACTCCACTGCGACTTATATATGTTATTTTCTTATTATGCATTTTTTTGGCTGGTGCGACTTATACTCCGGTGTGACTTATAGTTCGGAAAATACGGTTTAAAGGCGCACCGGAAGATGGTATAAGACGCATTAAGCGAAACAAAACGTGTACCACACAAAATCACTTTGAGCTCTGTAAACACAATCAGAATCAGAATCAGAATCAGAAAAGGGTTTATTGCCATTTGTCGATGAACAAAAATTCACAAACATAGGAACTTGTCCTGGTGGTTTGGTGCAACACAACAAAGATTGAACACTTTAGGAAAACAATAAGCACACACAATAGGCAAATTAAGCACACTGGATTATAATTCTTCATTTTTGGAGAAAATTAAAGGCTTTTAAGTGCGCCTTATAGTGCGGAAATTACGGTATTTCAGAGAACCCAAAACAATAGAAATGGCCCTCAGTTACATCATAAAAAAGTACAAATATCTAACCTAACACTACTGAAAGACAAGATTACTATGTGGAATCAACTTACTTCACGATTACATTTCACATTTATACGTTCTTTATGTACAATGGAAGTTTGCGTGAGTTACGAGTGAAGCGCCGTCTCACTGCGTTCAGACGTACACCTGGTCGCTCGCTCCCCAAACGCGGGTCTCGGGAGTCGTTTTTTACGGCGGGCGACTATGCAACAAATAGTCTGATCTTTATTAGCGCGTGTTGGCACAGACTGCGGCGGGCTGACAGCCGACAGGAAGTGTGGAGCTGCTGCCTGTGCTCCCACTGCGCTGCCAGTCAGCTGAGTCCACTGCTCAGCGGCACCAGGGAAATACCTGCAGCTCAGCACAATGGGACTACTGGGATTACAGGCCCCCCGCTGCAGCAGAGAGAGGAGGGGGGGAGGCCGGCGATGGAACCTCCCATGGAACCTCCCAAACACAGGACTTCACTGGAGCTCACAGCCACGGAGGGGAGTTATTGGATGATGCACTGTTGTTCTATACTTCCAGCGAATGACGGGATGTGGAAGAGTCTTTGGTGTTGGATGGTTCACTTTGCTCCAGGAGTCGCTGTGGCAAACCATGTACCCGTGAGTGAATGTGATGTATTCCAGATGATATTTAAATTCCAACAATAACAATGATCGCAAAAGTCTTGGAAAAATTTGGCACAATTAGCAATTTGAATTTAGCTTGTTTAGAGCGAGAGTTGTAATGCACGTCACTGGACTGTCCTCTCCAAATGAACAAATGAAACAGACTCGGACGGTGTAAACAATCAGTGCCTCATAGTTGGCACAGTAGCTCAATATGTGCACACGTATACGACTAGGAGGGATTTGAACCAGCAACTCAAGGGTTTAGAGGTGTATCCTCTACACCACAGGTGTCAAATACAAGGCCCGCGGGCCAAATCCCGCCCGCCAGACGTTTTAATCCGGCCCGCCAAACATTTAACATTTATTTAAAAAAATAAATATATATATATATATATATATATATATATATATATATATATATATATATATATATATTTAAAATCGATTTATAGAACCGTAGTTACATCCGTAACCGTTTTTATTGCTAAAACTACGCGTCCCACAATGCCACCGGTGGCCGCCCCTCCCCCACGGGGTTCTGCTGCACTGCTGTGTGAACTGCCGAGGGAGAAGTGGACTTTAAGCACTTTTGAGCAGAAGTTTAGTGGTGTGTCGGTTCAGGTGTACAAATAACTACACAGACGTCGAAATGTTAGTACATTTAAATGTTTTTTTTAGATTTTGAGAAGTTCATTTTGTTATAAAGTCAAATGTTTATCTCTGTGTAGAACTGCAGATCAACTCTGAAGTTGTAATGCACATAAACTGAAGCACAGTATTTTTAATATTTTTATGTTTTACGTTATGTTCGGCCAGCGACCCAGCCTGAGCGTCGAAATTTGGCCCGCGGCCCAAATGAATTTGACACCCCTGCACTACATTAGTGCTGCTTACTCACTCAGTTAAACGTCCAGGGCATGTTCTGAGCAGGGTTTGGTGTTCGGTGTGTGTAAGTTAGAGAGAGCTATTTGCATTGCAGCGTAGTTATAGCAAAAATTGCATAATTAGTCCAAACACAAAATGGCTGAATTGCAATTTTGACAGTGTTGAAGACATGACGCCCATCAAAGTTCTGTCAACGCTCAGAATAAACACACCCGACCTGGCCTCAACTTTTCACGTATAAGGACCATAGACAGCGCCAGACGTGTGTGTGTGTGTGTGAGAGAGTGTGTGTGTGTGTGTGTGTGTGAGTGTGTGTGTGTGTGTGTGTGAGAGAGTGTGTGTGTGTGTGTGTGTGTGTGTGTGTGAGTGAGTGTGTGAGTGTGTGAGTGTGTGAGTGTGTGAGTGTGTGAGTGTGTGAGTGTGTGTGTGAGTGTGTGTGTGTGTGTGTGTGTGTGTGTGTGTGTGTGTGTGTGTGTGAGAGTGTGTGTGTGTGTGTGTGTGTGTGAGAGTGTGTGTGTGTGTGTGTGTGTGTGTGTGTGTGAGTGTGTGAGTGTGTGAGTGTGTGCGTATGCGTGTGTGTGATTGTGCAGAGTCTCAGCACCGGCCCGCACAGTGATTTACCTGCCGTCCCGGGCTTTAACGCGCCCCGTATGTTGAACAACGGCCCATAAAGGCGACTCTAAACGACACGGGGGGTTATAAAGGAACCTCGCGGCACAATTCCGACAAACCGACTTCACCGTGATGCATTTCCGCCGGGCCGCGCTAGCTTGCTAACGCGTCCCGTGTTTACTAATGCCCTGCGGTCGGACTTATATGCATATGCTGGAGGAGTGTTGGAGTCAGTGTGTGAATGAGCAGGACTTGGCAGAGTGGAGAGAGGAGCAGATGGAGAGAAAGAGAGAGAGAAAGAGAGAAAGAGAGTGACTGGCTGCACCGCCTCTGCCCAGCATCACACGTGACACTCTTCTCTCCAACGTGTCCAGGCACAAGGATAGATGCATTAAACATGTCAATAACGTTGTGTATTATAAGAAATTCAACATCAGCGTCTAAGAAATGGTAGAAATGATAAGATATAAGATAAGATATTTCTTTATTGTCCACACATGGGAAAATTTCATTGTTGCAACGCAGGTAGATACAGAGGAAAAGGACAGATAATCTCTTAATAGAAGAACTCTTATAAACAAAACTCTTATAAACAAAAACTCCTATAGACAAAACCTCTCATTTCCTAATAAGGAATGGAGGGGAAAAATAAAGATAAAATAAAATAAAAACAGCTAGCGTAAGACAAGATAATACCAATTAAAAATCATATTAAACGAGTTAATACTGATGTGATTGATGCTACGTATAGATTTATTGAAAGTGAAGAAAGGGACCCTAGAACACTTTACATCTCAGTTTCACAGTGTATAATCGGCTTGTCCACGTCACGTATGGACGATCGAGTCTCTTAGTAGTTTAAACGGTTCGTATTTCGTGAAAGTAAAGTGAAAGTAAAGGGAAATATAGCCGCAAGCGGCAATGATCGGCCCTCGCTACGCCGCCGCCACGCCGCAAGAGGAGGGGGCGCTAACGCGCCCCAATTGTCCTTTTAATACGCCTACTGCTGAATCTGTGACGCTGTCACATCTTCTCCCCTTTGTTTTACCATCAAAAAGCAATTTTATTTTGAATTCTTGGCAAAATGTGCGGCTTTGCCGCACAGACACCGTGACTCTTTGAATAAAAATGTGGATAACTTTTGATGGTCCACACCTGAAGATGAGTCTCACCAAATTTCAGGTTAATAGGGCTAACGCCCTAAGAGGAGTTCGTGAAAGTCTAAAGTGTAAACATGTTCTGGCGATTTCCCCATTGGAATAACATGGAAGGTTTCGGTCATCGTTACGGTAACTCCATAACAATTATGACATGGGTCTCATTGACTTTTTTGATGGGGATTCTAAAATTGAGTTGTGTGTCAAATTTCACATAATTTCGCAAAACTAAACATTTAACCTCCATATAAAATCTGTAGGGGGCGCTGTGGCTCCAAATTAATTTTTTTCACTTCAAGTAGGTTTAGGGCAAAGAGTTTAACAACTGATTCTAATTTGACGCAATTCAGACTTTATCTGCGCAAACGGCAGAAATGTAAAATTTGGGAGATTTCTGAAATTCTTGCTACAGTTTGCGGATTCGCCGCACAGAGACCGTGACAGGTATCAATGTAATTTGGATAACTTTTGATGTCCCACTCCTCAGTAGCATTTTCACCAAATTTCAGCTTTTTAGGGCCAACGCCCTGGGAGGAGTTCGTAAAAGTACGACGTTTGGAAAAACTCCGAAGTCATGTTTAGCCATTTATGAAGCAATATGGCCGACATTTGGTTGGGCGGACGGCGTTGCCGTAATAATATTTTTTACTTCTCTTGTCACCATCTACCTCTGCGCCAAATTTCATGATTCTACGATCAGATTTTTTTTGGGTCATTTCCCATCTCTCAATGCATTTTTGGTACATTTGGGGGCGCTGACGTGCCAATTTTTTTTTATTTTAGAAAAGGGAAATAGCCAGAATGTAGAGAGCCACGATTTTTAGAGGTGTGCAAATTTTTGTGACTTTTCGTCAATGTTTACTGGGTGAAAAATAGGGGGGTTGGTAAGAAGAAGAAGAAGAGTTCCATTTTCCTACTACTAATTAGTCTGCACGGGGCGTGAGTGTTTGGAAGTGGACGAGCGCTTCGCGCTCGATTTCGTGCGCACTTTCGCAGCCGTGCTTCGCACGGCCTTACGAGATTAATAGGCCTCTCGCCAGCTTGTGGCGCTCGGGCCTAATAATCACACGGTCACACTTTCTGGATGGAAAATGCTCTTTGATGTTTATGTTGCAAAGCCTTTTGGACCAAGGCATATGTAGAGCGGGGACTATATTCTGCCCTAATAACACAATATTTCTCTGTTTCATGTGAATCCAATTAAAAAGTTGGGCTATTTTAAAGAAAACCAAACAAAAAAACAGCCTGTAACAAATCCCTTAAAAAATGCACTTTTTTACACTTCAGAAACTGCTTCCTGGTGATTTACAGTTCGGTGTTTTAGCTCCGTATATTCTCTCACGCTGGAGTCCATTGTATTTACATTTAGAGCTCTACGTGTCAGTGTTATTACTACAATCTTTACGACACGGACGAGCAACAAGCGCCGCGGGACCCTCCCACTACATAAATGTATATGTTTATGCCCCTGCTCAGAGGTGGGGCGCTAGTGGGGCATGTAACGGTGTTGTCCCGCCCCCAGAGAGCTTTACGGCCAATGGGGCAATAAACATGTCAGGCCTGGCACAGGAGGAGAGCGAGCGGCACAAAGTGATGAGTTGCATTTAGTTCAGACGTTAAATAGAGTGGGAAAAGTACATTTGTGAGCTGAACTGCAAATGTACATTTTCGTGGGCTTTGTGGCACATTTTGATTAATCAATAAATATCGGTTATTGGCCACAACATCCAGACATAAATTGGAATAAGTATAAAAAGAATAAGAATCATGTTGGACCACACCTAAAACAGTATGAATAGTGTAATAGCAGCAAAAAGTCAATGCTTCAATAACTTTATGTTGAAAAAAGGGGAAAATAGTTTGTTTCTTTTTCCCATTTTGTCTTTGTTTGGACTTTTTTTCTTTTCTTAAACTGAATCGTGATTGAAATAATCTTAGTAGTGGCTCAGCAGACCGTTCACCCACTCACCTGAAGGTTAGCGGACTGATACCACCTCCAAACAAACTGTGGCCTGTGTTTATGAATACAGCGTGTTAGAGTTAGAAAGTGACTGAATAATCCTTTTTTAGCACTGTTTTTTTTGTTTATGCACTTATAAGGTGTTTATATGTGTGAATATTATTTTTAATTGGCTTATATTACCATGTGAATGTTAATAAGCCATGTTTGTGTTAATAAACCGTGTATAGAAGATTTTTCACAGCATAAATAAGCTGCTTATTCAATGATTTTCAATAACCTACAGGTAAATGCTTGTAAATGCCTTATAAGGGCTTATGAATTAATAACTAATGCCTCAAATCAAAGTGCCTAAGACAGGTTGGATCACCAATTAAACTAAAATGCAGTTAAAATAAATGTATTTAAAATGTTGCTAAATATTATTAAAAAAATGATCCATAGCTCATTTTATAGGGTTAAAATTTCACTTCTTGTTTATAATTGATGACATCACACTAGGAAATTACCCAGCAAACACTGGGCAAAAACTCATCTAATATCACAATATTTTAATTTGACTTAATTTGAATTAATGTTTATAGAGTCAAAAAACTTTGTCTCTTGTGTAAATTGTGTGATGGTGTGATGTCACTTCCTGTCATTTTCTACCAATTGTTCAAGTTTTCTCCAGAAGCAGCTGCTCGATTGGTGCAAAACTATCATTTATATTTACAACAGATATAAATCCACCAAATTAAGTCAGAATTAGAAAACCATAAAAACCTGTCATACGCCCTTTAACACCTCTTAAATCGTTTACTCATTTTAAAGCGTTACGCAGCTTGTTTTCCAGGATAACAAATGACCACGAACTGAAACCACGTTTAAAACTTTACTCTTCACCAAACAAACCGACCCAGTTCTATTTCTGTCCGGCCCCGCCCGCCTCCGACAGTCGGATGTCGTATAGTTTGAATAACGTCGAATGAGCGGATATCACAGCTACACCTTTGACCTCCAAAGTGTCCCGTCCTGAAGGTGGAGGGCGACCCTGACACCCCTCGTGCCCCGCCCTCCTGCTCCCTGTCCCACACGTTTCCTTTGTTTAACCCTTGCCCCGCCAAAAATAAGCCGCGCCGCGCAAAGTTCTGAGGCGGCGGGGAGGAAGTGTCGGGTTACAAATTAAATATATGTGCGTCTCGAAGCCGTAAATCCGCGCGCCTGCTACTGAAACGGCATGCGGTACCAGAGCCCCGTCCATAAAGTTTTAAGGCCGCACTTCCTCGTCTGCTTTTCAGATGGGTTAAGACAACGGGGCGCTGGCTGTGGCCCGATCCAACCCAGGTGTCCCGTGGCACCGCCGCGAGCAGAACACAGTTTGGATTGTTGTGGCTAAACCAATGAAAGGCCCTGGATTATGTCACAGTATATTATCCCTGGGTGAAAACATACCGAGGTGTTTTTGAACCCCGTGTACTTCTTTTCGCCGCACTTTCTGACCAATCCACAGTCACGTTGCTAGCGTTGAAGCTAACTAACTTTAGTGGCGTCGCTATAGCAACCGTTTTAGCTTAGTGCTAGTAGCTTTGCTCCAAAGTGTTTGTGTGTTTGTGCTCTTGAGACGTATGGACGTTTCAGAGTGCTGTGCGGTGGTGTAGTGGTTTAAAGCGTTGCACGTGTGCGGTGGCTCTCACAGCGTCATGAGTTTGAGTTCTGTCTGAATGTCTATACTCTCTCTCTCCCCATTTCACACGACTGCTGTGCTGTATGATGAATTCTTCGGGCAAAAAAATATTTAGATTGTTTTTGTTGTTTTTTTCATCACAAAAAGAGAGTTCAACACATACATAATAATGAATGATAGGGAACACACAGGTGCGCTACAAAAACTACTAAACTACTAAAGAATTTACAGTACCGTATTTTCCGGAGTATAAATCGCACCAGCCAAAAAATGCATAATAGAGAAGAAAAGAACATATATAAGTTGTACTGGAATATGAAATGCAGTTGCAAGTGTGAAAATAACAAATAATAACACATATAAGTCGCTCCGGAGTATAAGTATAAGTATAGAAGTATAAATATAAGTATAAGTCGCACCCCGGCCAAAACTATGAAAAAAGTTACTTATACCTTATAACTTATAGTCCGGAAAATACGGTATTTGATCTTAATGTGCTTTTCAAACGGTTTACCTTAATTGTTTTCAACATTTTAGCACTTTAACGTTGTCTTTTACATTTTTTATAATAATAATAATAAACTGTATATACTTTTAACTGCATTATTGGTTTTACTGGTCCCGTTCTCTCACTTCAATATCACTTCATTCTGCCATTTTCTATTCCCAGTCTTCCCACGGCCTTCTCCCACGTCACATAAAGATGACTCTCTTCTCTGCTTCACGGTGGCGCTCCTCGAGGTTTCTACTTTCTCCCAAAGGGTTTTGTCGTTTGTCTTTGCAGAGAAGGAGGGTCTAGAACAGGGGATTCTGGGACGTTTGGCTAATTTCCTGTGAACATTTTAATCTGTTTTTCACCGTCGCCCTTCAAGGCAAATGCAGTTGTGATTTTGGGAATTACAAAATAAATTGAATTAGATAGAATGACTTAAACGCTCATAAATCACTCTAAATACAACTTTGAGTGGGTTAATAAAAAGAGAAAATAACTATAACATGGTAAAAAGCCTATCAAAGTTGATATAGTTAAATATTTGCCCTCTAAAACGGGCGTGCCTCATTTTCACACCGGAAGTAGGTCATTAAATGTGTCTAACTAGTTCCTAGCGTTCATTTCAGGCTCAGCTTTTTCGGTATAAGAAGCGCCGACCGCCTCAAGCACAGCCAATCAGAGCGCGGCTTTCAGCTCTCATATCCGGGTTGACATGAAATACTTTGTTCTGAGGTAGAGGCAGCCTGCAGCGGTCTCATTTTTGTACCAAAGTGCTGATTTCACAATATGCTCTTTGGGGGAAGAAAATATTAAATACGAATTTCCCCCAAAAAAACGTTGGGTACCCCAGGTTTAAATAATGGTAATTTCAAAGCAAAGACCTATGACTCCAGAAGCGCACGACAATTTGGGTTTTTATAGCATACAACACATTTGAACATCATTTACCTCACACTGTTAAGTCGATGGAAAGAAGAAAAGATTCATTCTCTTCCATTTTCTTACAATTTTCTTCTACGGTGGATAATTATTGCCCCAAAATAAATATCCAGTTGAACATTGGCTTTGTTTTCTACTACGTTTCTTCGCAGTGAACAGCTGATCCAAACCACAACAAGGACTGTACCTCTTAACCTGGATTATGTGTGTTGTTTTAGCGACGTGGGACTGGGTTAAAGCAGTTTCCCCACTCGCTCTGACGGACGAGCGTCAGGCTGTGTGTAATCCCGGGGCTTTAGGCGGCGGCCGCGCTGACAGCTACACAACACAGCCTGCTCCGTCTCCACACAACGTGACAAATGATACACGTGTAATTTGTGCACTAGCGCTCAGCATGTTCTAATCATGAAGAAGACTTTGAGCTTCAACTGTGTCACTGTTGAATGTGTGGAATCAGCAGCAGAGTCATGGATGTGCCCGGGCCTCCTCAGAGTGAGCCTTTAAGTGGCTGGACTGTGATTGCAGCAATTCTAACACATGAATGATGAGTTTATGCAAAATAGACTTCAAAGCGGACATTATTTTTGCACTGTTTTGACCTTTATTTGCTTATTTATTATTTATTACTATTTATTATTTGAAATGAGCTTTGGTTCCGTTTGTATTTGTCAGTAAAACATACACACGATTCCATTTCAAAGCGATTAGATTTGATTCTGCTTCATCTGTGTAATATCTTTGGACTTAAACCAGAACCTCTACTTACAGCAATGGCCATTGTTGTCACGGTTGTCATGCAAAAAGGTCTTTTATCAGCCCGAGAGCTATTGTGCTAAACACAGGCATTATTTTAAGCTTTAGAACAAAGATATTCAAAGGTACTCAAAAGCATAATGCATAATGTGAGTCCTTTTCGGGTCTATTATGGAGCAATCAGGGGGAAATCACTTCATAAATGGGATTCATCACTACTTTAGGTCTGCGTTTGATGAGTGAACTCTGCTAAAGGCTTGAACAGGGACATTTACACAAAATGTTCCCTTTAACAGTTCTGTTTAGTAACGTCAGAAGCTGTTTAGGGCTGAGTCATTTTGGAAAATAATATATTGCTAAAAACGACTCCCGCTCTGGTGCGATCGCAGCTGCCTCAGATAAATACTGCCGTTGTGTCCTTGGGCAAGACACTTAACCCGACTGGCCCCCAGTGTCTGCGAACACTGGTGTGTGATTGTGTGTGTGAACTGGTGGCTGGTTCCTTGATGTAAAGCGCTTTGAGTGCCTTGACGGTAGAAAAGTGCTATATAAATGTGACAATTTACCATTTTTATGAAATGAGTTCCCGGCTGAGGATTGGCCAGTGCAGCCAAATGTGAAGGTGAAATATGCCGTTTACCTGCAGCTATAGTGAGTACAAACCACATGATTCAGTTTTTTACTACTCTGTTTAGAGTTGTGTGAATGTGAATCCTGAATTTCATTTTTTCCCAAGTGTTCCAAACATACAGACTGTTCCAACTTTGATATTCCAAGATGCAAGACAAGAACCTTTCAGCAAAAGTCCCATTTATTTACGAAAGCTTCCTTGACTATATGATTGTTATTTGTGTTTGTTTGAAAGTGAGTCGCAGCTTGTCGTAGCGATGCCGTATAGCCGTATCCACCGCCTGTGCGTGCCAGGGCAGAGCTGCCTTAGGCCCCTCTGAGCTGGTGCTGACGGACACTGGTCATGTGTGTGTAATGTGTTACTGTGGTGCATGTGGAGGGTGGAGGAGGGTGGGCGGAGCGGGGGGCCAGAGCTGTGTGGATGTAGCGGTCTCGATGTCCCCCCAGAGACCCAGAGGCCGCGGAGCACTGATACACAGCAGCTTGAGTTACTCAGCTCTGGACCGTGAGCGGAGCAGAGGAATCACAACACCTGCTGCATCTGCTGCTGTTTGATGTAACCACGACACCTCCGAAAGCATCCACATTGTTGTTTTTCTCAACAATGTTAATATGTTTGTTATGAGGCGTGGCATTTGTTATGCATGGAAATGGACATCACGATTGTTTCAGTTGAGATTATGACCTGAGGAAGATGACAAAGGCAAGGCAAGTTTATTTGTTGAGCACATTTCATACACAAGGCAATTCAAAGTGCTTCACACAACAGGAAAAATGCATTAAAATCGCAAAAAAGAAATTACAGACCACATACATAGCATTCCAGACACTCTTTCCCATTATTTATTTGACATTGGAAGCATGACGGGCGTCTCCGTGATAGACACAACACTTTTAGATTGATTCTTTCCCATATCAGTGCGCTATCTGCAAACTGCACACGTTTGCACACAATCATACATATGTTACAGTATTAGTGTGTGAGTGTGTGTGTGTGTGTGTGTGTGTGTGTGTGTGTGTGTGTCATAAATGTGTATGTGTCATAAATGTGTATGTGTCATAAATGTGTATGTGTCATAAATGTGTATGTGTCATAAATGTGTATGTGTCATAAATGTGTATGTTAGAAATGTGAAAAGCCTTAGATCGATAGTTTCCACATGTCTCCCCCACTCTTTACCCCATTTCTAGCATGTGATTGTTCTGATAAGTAAAATAAGTGTGAATGCTGACATTGAACAAACATCTAAGATTATTTCATCTTTGACTGGGTCCTTCCAGGATTATCCCAGCAAATAAATGGTACAGTAATGTGATTGTAATTTCAGCCGTTGCGATGACAATAGTGCACTTATATTGGATTCAGAGTCATTTTCTTTATTCAGTATACCTTTATGACATACTTTGTTTCCCATTTGCATGCACTCCGTCTAACCTTTAAATTGGCTTAAAGGCCTCACGTACGGTCCAACCACAAGCGTTCCCCGTAAAGCAACCTCGCTTTGTTCACTTTCCACAGTTTCTCCAGTGAAATTCCACTGGAAGCAAACATTTATTCAGCGTGGCCTAAATCTCTTGTCAGGCTCGTTGTCTCCTTGTCATTTAAAAGTTGTAATCCCCGTCCAATGGCATTGTTTACAGTGCTCCCTCTTTACTTTTCCACCGAGCACATCCTGCCAGGCTTCCATGCTTCAGCGAGCTTCTCCTTTGAATATGTGGCAGATGAAAGTAAAAACAGGATTACAGTCTAATCCCTCTCGATTGTTTGTGTCTTTTTGGCCACTGGGAGAGCTCTGATGTGGTCCTGGAGAGGGGGGCGAGGGGCGGGCCGGGCCGTGGCGATGCGGCGATAGGGGGTGCGGGGGTGGGGGGGGCAGCCAGAGCGACGCAGGAGGAGACGGAGACGGCGGCGGAGACTTTTCCTTCGGTACCGTCCCGTAATGAGAGCCAGTAATAAAGTGGATGTATTCATGGACAACTGAAGCCAGCAATTAAGGAGAGAGGTAGCTCGCTTCAGACGGCCACTTTGGATCTTTTAAATGTAAATACGCTGGCTTCTCTCAAAAGTGCGCTGCGAGATCTTCCAAATGAAATCCCCTCTCACTAATGAGGGAGCTGTGATATTTCTCTCCGCTGCGCTACCACGGTAGGCAGCTCCGGCTTGTTGAAATGTTTTAATCAGGCTCAAGGAACAGGGATTATGATATAACGGAGTTGGTGGAGCCTAGTCTTCTGCCTCTGTTTCCCATATCAACGTGCTTGTTTGATCTGCCCTCAAATCTACACTACCGCGGTGACTGTCTTAATTAGCCGAGTGCGTGTAGACAACGTATCCTACACCGAAAATTGCGAGGAGAGTTGACGTGCCACTGACTAATGTACGGCTCGAGTTAATAAAAGAACAATAGTCGGGAGAATAAAAAGGCCTGCCACGGTTGCTACATCTACAAGGAGCGAAATTATGTGTAAATAGTAGTCCCTGTCAGCGGACAAATTGTACTGATTTCGAGAACAAATTGGGCCTGTTTGGTGTGGCATTTGGCGTTGGCAAGGTTGTCCGTCGTCAACAGTAAAATGCTGGTGCCTTGATCAGCCGGTGCAGACACAGCCACAGACGCGTCACATGGTGGACATTGTTTCTTTCCCATCTGCCGTTAGTTTGGTATCTTCCCCAAAGCGTTCTTAATCTTCTCCTATATCTCCTTCATAGAGAGGTTAGGTAGGACTCGCGTCGCCTCGAGATGCACGACGTACGCTATGAGCATTCGTCGTGTTCCGAGCCGGCGGTAAACGACAGCTTGACTCGCAATATTGTCGTCGAGGCTGGACTGGCAGGGAACCAAACTCCGACGAGCTTGGATACGGGAGTGGGTTGCGGGGGTTTGAAGGATGTTGCGGGGAAGCCTCGCAGCCGAAAAGCACTACAGGCCGTTTTCGCAGACTCGACCGCGGCCCGGAGAGGTAGCAGCAATTAGCCTTTATTTGCATTGCCACTGAAAATCCAATTAGCGTCATTTAAATGGTTACTTCTGACATGCCCTGGCTTAGCGGACATTAGCGTCTAGTCTCGGGAAGGGGTAGAGTGGCTATTCGGCTTGGGGTGGTCTATTGCCGAAGGGACAAAGAAACATTTTCCTTCCGATAATTCGACATTCTTCATTGTCTGTTGCACTTTTCAAGAATATTAACTAATATTCAAAAGAAAATGGGTGATAACTTTGAATAATTTGGACACGCTTCGCTGTTGGAGGCTACGTTGGTTGGAAATGTATGTGACGGATCAGGTCACACTCTTCTTTAAATGATGATAATCCATAACCAATGCCATTCTTAGACCTTGAGTACCCTTTGAAATGCTGGTCCCCAATTCCTTAATCTCACATCGATTCACCAATCCACCCGCAAGTGCCACGACATTTTCCAAAAACACCCGAAACAACAAAATAAAGGAAGTTTGGGGGTTCAATTTCATTTATTTGAATACTGTAATTGCACCGACACAGATGAGGCGGGGCGTGAAGGAAGGACGGACTAGGGGTGATCGGGATCAGTAAGTACATTTATCTAAAAAGGGTTCAAAGTACTGGTTATATTTGTGGAGTTTTCCGTGTCTTTTGTTCCATTTAAAGACTTTAGAAGCTCATGATCCAGAGACAGGCTGCAAATGTCGCGACTTGGCTTTAAATCTATCTTAGGGGTCGTTAACAATATCCGCAATTCTAATAAGCTTTGTGTTGGCTTCTTCTTGCTTTTGTTTTGCAGATCGCAAATCTCACGGTGCAATATTATAACTCGAAACACGCACAATAGGTACAATCCACACTCATCATTTCTGTCATATTCCAAAGAATGAAGTTATGGATATGCTTGACAACAGCTCTGTCTTCATGTTGTCTGCACTGAAATGGAGCAAATCATCACCGTGTTTTTATTTTAAGCAACTAAAACATATTATTCAATATATTGTACAGCCCATGATATATTTGTGATACTTTTGTTGACACGATATCACAGTAGTTTGGTTATTTTGGTCACATTCCCAGTAAATACACAAAACATGGGCTGATTGATTTTCAAATGTACCTTCTAACCAAATATGTCTCTTGTTTTTCTAATCTGTGTGCAGTTTGCAGATAGTGCGCTGATATGGGAAAGAATCAATCTAAAAGTGATGTGTCCATCCCGGAGATGCCTGTCATGCTGCAATGTCAAATAAATATGGGAAAGAGTGTCTGGAATGATATGTATGCTGTCTGTAATGTCTTTGTGATTTTAATCCATTTTTCCTGTTGTGAAGCACTTTGAATTGCCTTGAGTATGAAATGTGCTCTACAAATAAACTTGCCTTGCCTTGTCTAATCTAATCTTTATAACATCCATACAGGTTTTACAGGGTGAAGTCACAAATGTATCGTTCACAAGACTAAAATGATTTGGATAAAAGTACTTCCAATATAGTTTCCACAGGGAATTCTACAGTACTTGTTCTTGCACTGGAGTAATATATGTGGATCTGTGATGATGAAACGTAGTACGCTGACCACCTCTGGTTTTAACGACAAAGCAGTAGTAGTAAGTAGTTTAAGTACAAAGCAGGTATCCATGTTGTGTACGGTAAATATTCCTAAACCGCAGCTTTCTTATGTAAGTAATCTGTCCGTCTTTCCTCTGGTATTCGCCATGAAGACTTGGTTAGCGGTGAAAGCACATTCTGATCTTCCTCTGCTCTTTTAGCGCAGCGTTTAATCCTGAGGAGAAGCGTCTCATCTCCACCTGGCTGAGAGGAGTCGATGCGTTTAATCCCCTTCTCTGTCGGCTGCTTCTGGTTCACTCTAGACTTCTGAAGTGATGCAAGCCAACTGCGTGCGAGTGCAACAGTCAGTTTGTGTCCCTGGGGAGACGGTGGGGGAGGCGGGGGTCTGTCTGTGTATAGCTGGTGGCATTGGGTGATGGAGGTGGGGGGGGGGGTGCAGTTTGGGTCTCTGGGGACGTACCCGCGCCCCGTGTTGCCGATGCCCGCCGCGCTGCCGCTTCACTCAGCACGTGCGCCTGAACGCGACGGGGATGACAGAGCAGGTGACACCCACAAGTTAAACAACATTTTACTTCTTTTTTTAAAGCTTTACCGTGTTATATTGTTGTCCCTGTTGTCAAAAAACAAACCCAGAGTTGTGTTTTGCTTCATTCCCGTCTGTTTCATTCATTTGTTTGCGCGCTCGTCTTCTCTGAGCGCTCGCAAACAACTCAAGTAGAATTGTTGCATGACACGAAGCAACTGCTGTTGTGATTTGGGGAGTTTTAAGAATAAATGGAATTGAATTGAATTGAATTGAACAGGTGAAAATACATAGTTTGAAGGCCATAAAACATCACCGGACTTGTTCTACAGGCAAATTGTGCTAATTATGAACACATGGCTCTATTAGTATTGCCGTCACATTGCCTAAGGGTTTCATTTATTCCTTTTTTCTTTGTTCATCCCCGCTGCTGATACATACTGTAAATACCTTATTGGATACAGAGGTGTAGTTTTATAGTGTGTTTTAAATGTAGATTGTATTAAGATAGAAAATGTTAAATACTAATTTTATAGCATGTTTAAATGAAAACTAAGGCCACAAAAAAACACCCATAATCACAGTAGCAGAAAAACAGAGTAAACTATGTCCTTAGACCCTCCTTCTCGGCAAGGAAAAACCCAAAAGAGTTGAAACCTTGAGGAGAACCACAGTGAAGGAGAGATCTACTCTCACTGAGCGACACTTCACTGATATGACCACTCTAATGTCCAGTTCATCCAGGTCAAACATTGAACGCTGAACAGCAAAGAACGTAGTACTTCTGCCTCACAACACACCACAAAACTTGGGGTTTGCATGTTTTCCCTATTTCCAGCACAACAATACACAAGGAACTTCAAACCAAGACTATTACTAGCTTTTCATGGGACTAGATTTCACTAAAAATGCCACAAACAAAATACCTTGTTTGTGTTTGGCAGATTTTTATGCTATAGTTTTCTTAAAGGAATAATAGTTTTTTTTTCCGATTTGAGAACTCAAACGACTGTTAGTCCCTTTTTAACACCCCCATGCGGAAGCACTGAACAGTCCCGCTGCTACACGTGCGTTTGTTTATTAGCGCAACAGATCGCTTCTTTTGTCAGATTTCCGTCTCTTCTGAGCTCGAACACAGTCTTTCTCTGTGGTCATTTTGTACTGTAACTGAAGGAACTCGCTAAACACACACCAGCATCAACCACGCATGTGCAGCCAGGGAAACGTGCTGCTATCCTGGGAACGAGGCTGCAGGTCTGCAATAGGTGCTGTCCACGCCACGAGGAAATGAGACTCAGATTTGGCACCAAAAATTCCTCTATTATTCCTTTAATGTACTTTTGTTTCCTTTCAATTGTCCAGACGAACTACATCAAGAGAATCACCAGAAAGAGTGAGGCTTAGAAGAGACATTTCCTGTTATGTCTCCAGAGTTGACGCCGGCTGTGATGCTCGGGCTGCAGGACACAGCAGCGGGACACCTTTGTCCTGAGGGCTATTACTCACCTCACACTGCCCTGACACAGGATTCTCCACCTTTGTGTAACTGCTCTATGTGTTTGAAGCGCTCCTCAGGGACAAATAAAGGTTGATTCATTTATTGATCGGATCAGATGCTGGCCACTCCTGACGCGCTCAACAATCAGAGCCACATTTCATCATCTGTACATCATCTGTCCTTGAATATATGCCTCTAATAAATTACTGTTTGCATACAAAATATTTACATTGGCAACGTTTTAATTTAGTTTGAATAACAATTGGAGTCTTGCACTAACAGAGAATGGTAATTTGAGTACATTCCCAGGTTTCAGTTTTATGTTTATAAGTGCCATTTTAATACTTTGGTCTAATCGGTCATTGCTGGTCTTAAGTGGTTATGGTGATTGTTTTGAATCACTCTTGAACCCGTGGATAACTCTTTTGGAACCACACCTTGCCACTTTGTCACAGACATAGAGTTCTTTCACATTCCTCAGTGCAGACATCTCCGTTTGGATGGTGCGAGGACGATAAACAGAGTGCGCCGAGGTAACACGGGGGGGGGGACGTGCTGACTACACAGGCCCCGAGATCAGACCCCACCATCTCCCTGCAAACTCCACCCCTGTGCAGCCCAGATGGGTTCCGTCTGCCGTTGTAAACATACTCACCCATGTAAATGATGAAATACAGAGACACTTCTTCACACTTCACTGTAAGAGGCAGCCGCAGAGAGACGATGGCAGACTTTAATCAAATAAACATATGTCAACTTGGAAAAAATGGTTGAAAATGTGATGTCTGGATGGACAGTTTGGTACCAGAAAACAAGCATCAATTTGTTTTTTGGGGGGGTTTTCTGACACGAGTCATGTTTTCCAATTACGATTCAGTTCACGGAAACATTTGAAACAACCACAGACATTAGAGAGAAGACTGAAATATGAATGACTTAACTAATAAAAGAATCCCACACAAGTGTTATGACATGGGGAACATTCTGTTGTCTAACAAATCTTAATAATTACAACAATTCAAATTACAATTGTTGATTTGATTGGGATTCATTTTGGAAGCCCAATTAAGAATCTTACCAAGAATACATCATGTTAAGAAAAGCCTCATTCACTGTCTAAAAATCGCTATGTAAATCAAATTCCATAATAAATGCGCAATTGGCAATAACATATCTTTCAACATTATGATATGATTACAATTTACTCCGGTGGTTCCAAGTTGGCATTGAAGAGATTTAAGAATTCAAGACGGGATCGGAAAGTATGTTACGGGCGCTGTGGGAGGTTGACGAAAGACGTGTGGTCAGCGGTCAAGGACTGCACTTCCTGGACTCCAGCCACATACTTGTTGGACCTTGGTAAGGACTTGGAATGAAGTGTCTTGGCCCCGCTCGCTTGCCGTTGTTGACAGCTGTGTTGTGTCTGCTTTTGCGGCGGGATGTCCCGGGCAGGTGCTGTGTTTGCTCGCCGCCCCCCTGAAGCTCACCCAGCTTATCTTCACCACTCACTGCATTAACGCCAACGGACAGGAAGCAGTTGTTTGCCCCATGCAAGGTCAGCGGTGGTTTTCGGCTCGTGACCCTGTTCTATCGGGCCAAAGGGTGAGCTAGACGGCCCCCCCCCCCCATCCTTCCATCTCCTTGCAAAGGCCAACGTGGGCTCCTGTGGGCTTTTGTTGCATGACGGGAGATATTCAGCTGCTCCGTTCCAACGGTTTGGAGGAATGCTGCGGGTGTGCCCCCTCCCATCACTGGCCACTGGAGCGGAGAGGGATATCAAAGCTGTGCCGGGGTGGGGCGTGAGGGGTGCTCGCAGGGTCATGTCTCATTGGGCAGAGCAGGGGGGGGGAGCGAGGAGCGGGGCTGTCACATGGCTGATGGCTGATTTACCACTTCACTGGAGAGGTGAGGCTCGCGGGCCACCTCTCCCTCACACACACACACACACATTCACGCACACGCACACACACACACACGCACACGCACACTCATTGACGGATAGCCCATGTTGTTCGGTACCTCCACAGCGTTTTAACAACCTGCAACATCAATGTGCTTTCTCTCCGGTCCAGCATCTTTTTAGTGGAGCTCCGTCTTGAAGCACCTGTATCGATTCTTGCTCCAACCAATTCCTTTCACAGCCCTCTCCAACTGACAGTCTTTGTGTGCACCGTGCGCCGGGCCCCGTCTGTATTTTTCCTTTTTGCCTTTTTTTTTTTGTCATCTGCGCCCATTTCCTGCACTCTCAGAGCCGCCCATCTTCCCCTTTACTCTCACACCCTTCACATTTGGTCCATTTTGGTTGGTGCGGTGATGGAAAATCTATGCCATTCACTTTGTTGTTGTTATCTGAGGCAGCGCCGTGTGTTGTCAGCCATCTCTGTGTATAAAAGATATGTTCTGTCTGGCTTTCAAGATCCACTCACGCATCAATAAATAAAGCCTATTCCACGAGCGCGGACAATTTCACATTGTCCGACCCCGAAAGCAAAAGCAGTTCCTCTTTGGTAGCGGAGCATGAGGTGCAGCGAACGCCCCTCTCGCAGTGTCTTTCAGGACGCTAATGTTTATTGATTAGGGCTCTTAGATGTGTACTGTACGAACAATAAGGACAAGTACACCTGCTGTGGGGCCTGGCAGTAGTTCAAAGTCAGGTGTGCCTCAGTAAAGCTGCCAAAGACGTACAAAAGGACGGTGTAGATGCAAACAGGAAGACAGCATTTCCTCTTGTCACTTGCCCGTTGTCAATCGCAGCCTGCTGCCTACATCACAAGGCTTTTATATGAATGTATTCTCTCATACTTCGTTCATCCTGCTCTTTTAGTTATATGGGGCAAGTATTTAGAAACATGATGAACATTTTTGCATTAACCACACGGGCAGATTTGAATGACTGGTCAGTAATATGAGGCAATATTGATAATCCTCGAAAGTCTTCCATATTTTGTGTTATTATTTAATGTTATTTTATTTTATTATTACGCTATTATTTATATGTTATTTTATTTTATGTTATTATTTATGTTATTTTATTGTATTATTTTATGTTATGTTATTTTATTATTTTTTGTTATTATTTTTATTATTTATCATTATTATTTTATTATTTTATGTTATGTTATTATTGTATGTTATTATTATTTTAATTATTTTATTATTTTATGTTATTATTTTATGTTATATTTTATATTATATGTTGCAACAATGAAATTTCCCCATGTGTGGACAATAAAGGATTATCTTATCTTACATTTGAAGACATTTTGTTCCTCTGTGTTTGTTAGCTCTGCAGACACTCGGCCTGTGGACAGCACCGAGCGTGTTCTGACCGTCTCTTGACCTGTTTATCACACGACGCCCGTGGAGGACACTTCAAGATCACACCTGACTGTGATATAGGTTAAAGGAAACATCAGTGTTGAGCGAAGTTTGGAACATGGTGGTGGACAGTGTTATGTGATTGATTTACAAAAGAGAATTGATCATAAATAGATGGTTTTGGTACATTTTAGAGCTGAAAGAAATACAACAGCTGATGAAACAAAACCACACGACTCTTGCATAAATGTGAACACCACTCCCACTTCCCACGGACTTGGTTTTCAAATTTGAGAGACAATTTTTAGTTTTTCCGTATTTTCCACACGAAAAGGCGCACTGGATTATAAAGCGCACTGTCAATGAATGGACTATTTTGGATGATTGTTCATATAAAAGACACACCGGACGCGTTCAACTCACTCAGCTCAACATTGTTCAAACGTTAATGAATCAAACATATTCAGAACAACTCCTCAATCAGTGATAACACGTAAAAAAACACAGTCTGATATTGCTAAAAGACACGTTAGCGTATTCACAACAACTCCCAGCCTCGTTCAGTTATAACATGTAAACTACAACACAATACACACACTTTTTCAGTTCATTCCTCGTCCACAAATCCCTAAAATTCTTCATCTTCAGTGTCCGAGTTGAACAGTTGGGCCGGATACCGTACATCCCGGATCCATCTCGTCATTATCCGAGTCAGTGTTGATGCGGTGACCCGGCAGTTCAGTGAGGATTCCGGCCTTCGTGAAAGCTCTGACCACAGTTGTGACACTCTGACCACAGTTGTGACTGATACTTTAGCCCAGAGTTTAAAGTCCGCGTCGTAAGCGTGTCTATTGGCAGGAGCCATTCTGGGGTCCTTCATTTAGGTGTCCTTATCACTCCTGACTATGGAAGCCGTAATGTTGTAGTGATAATGTAGTTTACATGTTGACAGAGCGCCACACAAAATCACTTCGAGGTCAGTAAACACAACCAGAATGAATCCATATATTAAGCGCACTGGATTGTAAAGCGTACTGAGGGTTTATGAGGAAATTAAAGGCTTTTAAGTGCGCTTTATAGTGCAGAGAGTACGGTAGTTTATAACCCTCATTCTGGCGATAACCATAATCTCACAACCTAAACCTACAGACGCATGGAGCACATACTATTGGGAATATAGGGCCTGTTTTCACATGTCAGCGTTTCAGTTTTATGCAGCTGAAAACTGGAACCTGGAGTCTGCCTCAGGACAGGGGACGCTCTGGAACAATGATATGCTTAAATCCTGTGAACATTGGTAAATCTACTTCTCTATTATTGACCAATGACCAATGACTAAGTTTCATTGTTTGATTTTCCAATTTAGTTCATGGTCAAATCAACAGTTTTGGAACAGAATTGAACTGCATGTGTAAAAAAGCCCTCTACTCTTTATATTATCATTCTAATGCATCATCTTGTTTTGCAAAGCACTTTGAATTACTTTGTGTGAATTGTTATCACCAAAATAACTTTCTTTCATGCCTTTTACGTCCTTCTGAAATAAGTGATTGTCGTGCAGGTGTCAATCTTCTGAAAACTGATTCATTGTACAACTCTGTCGCGATTTGATGTCGAATAAAGTTTCACGATCTTTCGTTGCGCGTGTCAGATTTGGCCTTTGTAGAGCTTAAAGTCCGTGGACTTCCGTTCTCACATCCGCACTCACGCTCAGCACTGCGCCTTGGCCCTGACTCCAGCTGGAGAGTACAGTAGACCTCTCCGACACTACAACTCCACTACACACCTCTCCATCCATCCTCTGCCACGCCGCATATGTTTCGAGTTTGGCATCTGAGCGCGGGGCTGTCGGCGGGGGAAAAAACGAGCCCTTTCAGAGATAAGAGAGCCCTCCTCGTTCCCTCTGTCAACATGTAAGTCTTAAGTGAAGCCGAGTGCTATGTGGGATTCCTGCCTGGTATCCTGTCTGACATGAAAGCCCGCTCCCTGGGACTGAGGAAAGGGAGCTCATAGAGTGGAGTATTCCCGCCGGACCCTGAGGCAGATGGAACAGGAACACCTTGAAGGATGGGAGTGTCGCCGAGCCCCTAGCGCTGTACGTCTCTTCTCCTCTTTCTCCCCCGCACATGAAACGTAACGCGGGGCTGTCTCAAATCTCCGGCAATCTGCGACGTGAGCGACGCCGGGAGAGCACCTGGCTCTTCAAGGGAAACGGGCGTTTGAGATGTGACAGAATGCCTTGTCAGACAGAATCACCGTAATGGAGAGATAATCCCGTAGTCATCACTCACAAAGGCATGTCTGCAGGGCATCTTGGAGGAATAGCCAGATCTGCTTTACCACGTTTAGACAGAGGACGTGCGCCAAACGTCTGTGTCTGTGTTTACCGTACTGCCTCAAATAGACCTGAAACGATTCCTTGAAGATTCTTACGAGGTTGGGGAAAAACATGCTAATTCCTGCTTTTTACGTAATAAGAAAAAGAAGTTCTGGAGGATAGATCTGTAAGTGTGTTTTGCCCATACGCTTTGCTGGCGCTTGGTCCCTGAATAGAACAGGATTGCTCCTTGTAGGGCTGTCAGCGCCGTCGACAGGCCTAGCAGGATAGTTTGCAGCCGCCGCGGTGTATGCAGGGATGTGCCTTTCGTCTCGTGTCACTCAAAAGACCCTTGGAGGAGTTTTCGCTGCTCAACCACCTTCCTTGACCTGTCACTCAGTCGGCTGACAGCTGGTAGACCGCTCGCCTCCTCCCCTTCCATCCTCTCTTCTCTCCCTCGTCTTCACCCGCCGTGTCGTGCCTCTCCGTTCGTCCGGGCGAGCGTTTGTGCGTGTGCGTGTGTGTGTGTGTGTGTGTGTGTGTGAGAGAGATCGGGGGGTCTCATTTTCATGTGTCAGGCACCCCCCGTCACAGTGACAGCTCCCCGAATGCCTGTCTCATTAGAAAGAGCCAGCTCGGTCCGGAGAAGCAGCGGGAGAAGGAGATTTGCGCACGGATCTACCCTAAAACCAGGAAGTGTGAGATGGGTTCTGCTAACACCAGTCAAGCAGATCATCATGGGGCTTGATCTAACATCCACATGCGTACTGATCTACACATATGAAGAGGGAGACGCAGTGGACCACCCCTCTCTCGCTGACAGGAGGTGCACATCACAGGGCCTCGCTGAATCACTCAGAAAGTGAAATACATGGGTGAATCAAAAGTTAAGTTTCTATCTAATTAATCTTGTGGGTAAAGCAATTTCTGTTATGTGTTCAAGAAATGTTGTAGAGCAGATTAAACAGTCCCATTCCCCAAACTGATGTTCATCAACGGTGAAAATGTACAAGGTTTGGCTTTTCTTTAGTGTTATGCTGTCAATTTGAAAACAATTACATAATGGATTTGTTATAAATGGGTCGTCAACCCTAATGTCAATCAATCTCTATATTTACTTTCAGTCTGGTTTTTAGTAAGAATCATGTGACACACGGTCACAGCTGCTCGGAAGGTTCTAAATGATTTCATGCAAATGAAATCATGTGTGAGATGTGGAAAAATATTGTTTTGCCCTTTTCATCGATCTATCGAAGGCTTTTGACACTTTTGATCCTCAGTCTTCGATTCAAATCCTAAAACAACATGACATCTGACCAAGTCTTAAACTGCTTTGCTAATTATCTGTCAAATCAATCACAATGTGTCAAATAGACATTGGCTTTGTCTTCTGTTTTTTTGTAAAATAACCAAAGGCCCAATTTTATTCTTTATTTATATTTATAATCTTTGAGTTGATTTGTCAAATGTCAAGTATTATTTTAATGCAAATGTACTTCACTGTGGCTCAGCCTCACTGGAACAGGCCGTCGAGTCTTTACAGTCGATGTGGACATTTCTGAAGCTAGTGCTGAATTCAAAGAAAACTAAAGTTATGGTATTTTTGGTTAACAGACAGTTTATTTTTTTATGGTTAACAGACAGTACGCCCCTGATTAAGACGTCTACTGAGTCCGTCTCAAATTATAAATACCTTGGTTTCGAGGCTAGCTGGCCCTCTTTGGGTGCTAGGAGGTTCAGAAATAGGATATTATTAGTGTATAAAGTACCATATATATTATGTGTATCTACCTACTTGTGTTCCCTCAAAGCGGAGAGTTATTCTGCCCTGCGATCACACAATATGTGTTGCGTGTCAGTTTCCTGTGTAAGAACTGCCTGTGTAAGAACTGCCTGTGTAAGAACTGCCTGGGGAACTCTCTTCCACCTGACTTGAGTTTGTGATTCGTGTGCTTGTCATATTTGTCACTTTGCCCCAGGTCGCCCTCGATTTCAAGGGGTTCTCACCTGGTTGAATAAAGGTTACTAAATAAATAAAAGATAAATATGTATCAATCTCAGCTACTATCAGAGGCCTTCGTCATCAATTTCCCACTCGGTAGACGTCAAACGGTTATACTTCATCAGAACTACACATTTATTAGCCTTAAAAAAGCATGAATAAAGACTAAATTCATAATGAACCAAATCGTTTATTAAGAATGATCCAGGTGTAGACTCCTGACCCTAGTCCTTCCCAGTCTTCCACATGACACTGTGATTGGTTAGATCCAGGAGGCTGACCAACAGGAGCACTGGATGAAGAAAAGTGTCTGTTACCGTGCATAGAATTGCATTAATGAGCATCGTCGTCATGGTCCCGTGGGTCCACGGCGCTGAGTAGATTGAGTGATTTGATCATGTTCTGTCACTTGTGATAAGATTGCTCAAAAACCTGCCTGAAGTCAAACAGATAAAATATTTTGACATGTCATTTTGGGATGTTTAATTCCAGCAAGGCACGCTGTTTTTGTGTGTCGTCCTCAATAAGTTTACCGTTTTGTGATTTGAACTCGTCCCCCTGCTGTTTTCTTTCACAGTTCACACATCTTCAATCGGGGCTGAGTCTCGTGCTTCTCTGTGATTGTACCCCAGTTATTTTCTCCCAGGGGACCACTCTTCACAGTGCGAAACAAAGGTGTTTACTTTTTAGACCTGCATTTCAAATGGCCTTGAAGGACTGAGGGAGAAAATGTTCTAAAAAAAAATCTAACATCAGACAGCTCTGATTCCCAAACCCTTTATTGTTTGTCCTTGAGTGTTAATTGCGCAACATGCAAGAGACATCCATTAGCCAGGCTCGGCGTTTGATGTTTTTGATGCAAGACCTAGCTATGAGTCGGTGAATAGTTAAATTATAATTGCGCGAAGAATTTGTATCGTTATAATTTGGGGGAGAGGCTTTGTATTCCTCTCTTTTAATGAATGTAAGACGGCCATCGCGGAGAGGGAAGGAGCCGAGATTTGGTGAGTTTATAATGAACTGTGAAAGGCTTTTGAATATGTATGAGAATGCGAGACCCAAGGCAAGATGTACACAAGCTCCCCTGATGGGTGTGAAGTTGATCATATCATTTCCTTCCAAAGAGTGCGCCTCATTTGGAGCAGAGTTTAATCCCAGCTCAAACGCCACGACCGAAAGTGGAGCGCGAGGAGCAGTGAGTTGTAATTTCGGGGGGAAAAGTCGGAGAATGGGAGATTTCTGCAAAGCTGCTTCAAAACATGGATTGCCTTTAAGCTTAGTGGAGCTACGGCGATGTGAGGACTGCTTTTGAACTCAAACTTTAATGTTGTTGTCCAGTAGAGTGGAACTTCTCAAGAACTGGACCGTACTTGAAAGATGTCCCGATAAGTCCAATGTCCCGCAGCAAGAATCTGACTTATAATGTGATAACTCATGACTCCATCTAGTGGCCAAAAAGCATATGCAAATATATCTGCAGAAGGTTGACCAGACAACGTAAAACTAACAGGAAAGTAATGAGTGACAGTCCTTGCTGTCCGTTCTACTGTGGAATGAGGGTGTTCGTGGTTAACCGTTAATAAGCGTTTAACCGAGTGAAGTCGTTCTGCCCGGTTATTAACTGGCACGTCTCATTTTGTCTTGTTTTCTATCAATGACACAACTGAACCAACAGAAGGGGATCATACAAATGTGATGTCTCAGTGAAAAAACATAGCTGAAAGTCCAAAACAGTGAATTCAGCTCATAAAGGCTGAGAAATCCTGCAGTATTTATTGACCAATATTATTCACACATGTTTATTTAACATGGTTTTCATGTTAATGAAGAAAACCGACTGGATTATTTAGCTTTTTGCATTAGATGTAAAACTATTGATCTGTTATCTGCACAAGCTAAGGTAAGCTGCTAACGTTAGCGCCTGTACAACGTGACTTATGTGGTTTATTCATAATCAGTACAACAATGCGCCAAAACAACGTTTATGGACTTTCGTTCAGCCGTGTTATGCACAGTTCAAAGTCACTGCTCTGCGTTTGTAACACAACATGGTCCAATTATGACTCGTAAGCAACAAAAAGAACTGCGTTGACGTAACAAATGGTAGTTCGCAGACACTGGGAATGAGGGGTTGAGTGTCTTGCCCAAGGACACAATGGACCAGGAGAGAGCAGAGACCACTGAGCTACTGCTGCCACCAAAGTAACCACGACGGGCCCCAACTGCTAAAGATAAAACTTGAAAATCCTTAATGTGTCACAAAGTAGCAAAATATGGAGTGTAAATGTCTTCATATGTCAAAAGACAAACGTGCGCCTGAAGAGAGAGGGAAGTGCAGCGTGCAAAGATCTTCTCCCACACTTTGATGTCTCTGTTGCTTTACTTATTAAACTTTGCCCAATCGACTTGAAGAATTTGGCGTCTCACCACTTCCAAACTTCAATAGAAGCAAATTCCAGATTGATATTGTGTAGAACTCGACTCCGATTGCAACATTCCAATCTGGTTTGTGACAGATTACAGAAGACCTATTGTGCTTCTGTCTGCAGTATAGTCGTGATCTACAACACCCGAAAATGATTATGTTATAATTTGACATTTTGAATTGCAATATTGATCAAAAGAACTTCCTAAAACAACACGTCTGCTTACTTTCGGGTACTTTCCGCCGCGCTGTTTTCCGCCGACTCCTTTACTGTGCGTCGTTCACGATGGCGAGAATTTTTTGATGCTTCCGAATCCGTCGCGCTTCGCTGTTGGAAATAAAACCGCACAATGACGTGTAAGTGAAGAGCAGTGGCCGGTAAAGAGCAGTGGCCGTGCATCGGTGTGGAAACAAGGGAGCGGCGAAACGGTCAAAGCCACAGCACCTTGTCCGCAGGAGAATAAAGATGAATCAAACATGCATGAATCACCATAAATACAACTTCGAGTGGTTTAATGAGACGGGGAAACAGTTATGATATGGTTAAAATCTCCTTAAAAAATCAAATATACTGATGAATGTTCTGAGAAGAGATTGGCAGAACAATCCTTCACTGGGGAAACCGATCCCCAATCGTCCTTTTTACCCTGACTGTGTGTATCCTCCACTATATACCTAACTGTCCTCTGACCCGACACGCCATGTGCCGCTGTGTGCTCTAAGTGAAGACCCTTCAACCTGGAACATTTCAATTCCAACCTGCCGAATCCTCCGAGAGTGATTTGAATGTTAAGTGCGGCCGGCGATCTAGGTGTCATATGAAAGTGTAAGCGTGAGCGCGGCGGCGGTGGAGGGCTCACTCCGCCGTGTGCAGCCGGCGCCAGCGCTGGCCTCATTTCCTCTGCCAGCAGGTGTCCTCTCCGAGTATAATAGGCTTTACATGTGTAATTAACACATGGCCTGGCCCCGCTCCTGTCACCGAGATGTTCTTCCTCCTTTTTTTTTCCTCCATTAATTCGTGTGCTCAGATCCTCTTCATTATGAAACGTAACAGATCCAGCGCAGACTCATGCTGCGGTGAGAAAGGCCACACCCGGATGTAAATATGGATCCAGCTGTGAAGGGAAAGTTGATGTTTTATACGTTCAGGCTGGGACGAAGTATCCAGTATCAAGTGCATGGTAAAAGTGAATAACATAAGGATTTGTACGGCTCTTTTGATTCTATAAAATATCATTTAATACAGCCAAGGCTCTGTTTATTGAAAAATCAAACCAAAAAAGCTTCATACAGTGTTTAAAATAGGATGAAGTGTTGTTTTTACAGTTTCCTCAATGACGCCAGTAAGAATGTGCAAGGTACAAAACCTCACCTTTAACTGTGGCCTTCAGCACCTATAGAGAACGGAGGGAAGCGATTCTGTGGCTAGAACACTATACAGTACCTCTTATGAGAAGTACTTTCACCAATTATTTATGCTTGAATTATAGTAATGGATGAAACATGTAACACAATGTGATGTTGCAACAAAAACTACAAGGATATGATGTTCAATTAAAAAAATGTACTTAGCTTAAAATCTAATCTAATCAATTAAATGGCAAAAATGTGGCATGATATATTCAAAAAGGGTCAGTTTGAGTGAAGAATGAGACACAGAATTAAAGCAGAATTACGTCAAATAGGTGTTGCAATAGCCTACAGACACCAATAAACACCAGGTAAAGTATTGTATTAATACGGTAAATACTGGGAAAATGGCGTGAACGAACTTACATCCCGATGGCTCTGTAAACGACCGGATTCCTGCAAACAGACACAAAGTATGTTGTCCAGTCAGAGGACGCCTGAGTGGACTGCATCATTAGCTAAGAGCAGAAGGACACAGGCAGAGTTAACAGCTTGCTGTGTGGGCCAGATAATGCCTGAAACCCCCCCCTCCCGCTCCCGAAACCTGTAATTACCAGGCCTGTGTTAATCAAGAATGAAACAGAGGCAGAGCACTGGGCTAATTGGGGCCGACGTGCTCTGTAATTAGAGTAATAGTCACACGTTGGGATTTTATGAATGAATGACTTTGCCAGCTCCTCCGTACACTCCTTGATTACACCGTTTGCATGCGCGGTGGAGGAGGAGGAGCAGCGCCGGCAATATGTTACCGGTCATTTTTATGCCCAAACAGCAGATTTTTTTCTCCAGGCCTCCTCACTAGGCCAGTGTTAATTATGTCTGTGGCCGAGGATGCAGAGGGAGAGAGGGAGAGAGGGTGATGGGGGGTGAGATGGAGAGATGGAGAGATGGGGGGTGTCCAATTATTTCTTCTTTCCTTTCTCGTTTTTTGCCCCCAAACCTTTTTTCTCACCCATGTGCTGCGAGCTGCCGGGGCAACAAGGTGCATGTGCGTGTAAGTGATGCTGCCGTGCCGAGCAGAAGGCAATGTTTTGGCTTTATTTGCACAGGAAATGCAGCCGGTTTGTTGTGATTCGATGGTAAAAATGTCTTGCAATATTCATATTTCATGACAGAAATTTATATTGTCAAGAAAAATGCACTAAATAATTAATGCTAAAATACTACTAATATTAAAATGCATCTATAATTGTTACATTAATATTGTTTTTTTCTGTCTTTTTTCTGTAATTAAGTTCAAACGGTGCATTATGTAGCTTTTCTGTTGCTTTGCCTGCACATTATTCAAATGCATGTGTTTTGATTGCTGAACGGGCTCCTTCTTCACAGATATGACCTGTCACCTTAACGTTAAAGGCCTGTACTTGATTGCGTTTGTTGGAGATAAATGCTCTTTAACAGAGTGTAGATGATTGGGACTAAAATACATAACGCTCGCAATTAGCAACGCCTTTTGTTGCGTAAGAACGAACGGAAATTCACTGACAGGGACACCACCAGTTTTCATCCAATCAGGGACGTTGCTCAATAAGAATCGTGGGAAAACAACTGCCTGACACTGACACGTGGATCTGTACTATGACCTGGCAAAGCGGCGGGTACAGCTGAGCCCCTCCCTCACAGCGCCAGTGTAGTTTTGTGACATCAGCTACTCAGTTAGCATAAAAGTAAAGATAAAAATCCTCAAATTGCCTTAAAATTAGCTCTGTAAGATGTACCCTCGCCTCGCTCTGGGCCCGCTCCAGCCGCCGTCGCACTGATCGGTCCGAACCGATCACGCGGTCACATTTCTGTCGTCACGCGGTGGGCGGGGCTAGCTCGCCTTAGCATCACGCAGTGGAAACAGCGCGACTTTATTGTACGTTCCATTCACACTCTCCCTGACAGTTGAATCTCGTGTGTATCCATGGTGCAATATAAAGGACGAGAAAAATCACAAAAGGGGGCGGAGCTTTATGAGAACCACGTGGAAACAACTGCATGAGACCGTCCCTGACAAACGTTTGCGTCATGGTTCAGTATCGGAGTGACTTACTTTTGCAGTGTCATATGACCATGTGGTGAGTCAGTGGTTTTCTTATGATAAAGACACCTTTCCCCATCCACGCCTCCTATTGGTCGGACTCCGCGATCCAATCTGAGTGACAGGTGGATGTAACCAATGCAATGAAGTGTGACCATTCGGCAGAAGCAGATGACATATAAAGATCGCATCGAATATGATTAAATCGGAGAGAAACCACTGCTTTAACCAACCTTAACCTTTATCATCTGTTTGTCTCCGTTGTGATAGTGAAGTTAAAGACACATTGTGGAACATTACAGTCAAAGCTATAACGTTAGGTCCTCCACAACACCTCGGATACCTCCATTGGAAACTGAGTTGTACATATCAATTCTATATCGCGCCTAAAATAAGATATTTGATTCGATTCTCGCACTGTGGGGCCGTTCCCTGTGCAGTTTGATTTGAGTCTTTGCGAGTTTACTTTGGGTTTCCCCTGACAACATAGGAAAAAATACACACTGTAGTTATTATTTTTACCATTTAAGTATTAGAGTTTCCATAAGACTGTCCGATTAGTGGAAGAAACGTGGATAATAACCCCGTTTTTCGCGATTCCGCTTGAACACGTTTGTCTTGACACCGTGTCGTACACAAGCGCGAATGATGAAATTAAGCCATTTTAGTGGAAACTCCAAACATCTTACCTTTGCACACCTGTCAGCCCCGCGCTCGCACATGAAGGAGAGGAGCGGTTGTATTTTTGGAAAAGGCTCGTCCAAATTGTGCTGGAGCGGTGACACCGTCTGACAGGCACATCGCACAAAAGCACACACGGCAGCAGATTTCAGCTCGCTAATGCCTCAGACTAAACACATTCGAACAGACGAAGGGCGTGAATGCAGAACAATATTTCAGTTGGTCATAAGCAATCCTTAATGTGTCCGGTGAGAAGCGAGGCAAGAGAACCTCCACTGAGCTCTGGAAACACGCGTGCAGCAGCTGATTCAGTGGAAAGATGTGTCCAAAGTCTTGTGCGAAGGGATGTTTTTGCAAAGTTGTATCGCTTATAACGTCATTAAGTGTAAAAAAATCTCTGTTTGTTTCCCACAGTCTGTCGCTGTTGAGTTGAAAGTCCGACCCGAGTTGTGTTCAGGCCTCGATTTCCGAGTTGGAGGTCAGATCTTCCAAGTTTCCGAGATCACATCATACACTAGGTTCTTCTTAGAGCCACTGTTGCTGAAAAGTTCAATAATGTCATCTTTAAGTGTAGCGTAAAGTATGACAAGGTGTTTACGATGATAAAATTTTGACTTTATTTAGTGTATTTATACCTGTTGTACATGTAAATGATAGTTTTACACCAATCGAGCAGGTATTTGTGGAGAAAGGTTTAAACATCTGTAGAAAATGACAGGAAGTGACATCACACCATCCAAAGTTGATGCATAATTTACACAAAAGAAACGACTTTTTTGACCCTTTAAACATGTTTTTAACAAAATAAAGATGCTCTAACATAGTTGTATTTGTCAAATTAAAAAACTTTGACATTAGATGAGTTTTTTCCTAGTCATTTCTTAGTGTGATGTCATCACTCACAAACAGGAAGTAAAATTATACACCTAAAAGATTTGCTATCGGTGGATAAAATAGTTATAATTTATAGCAAAATTTAAAATATATTAATCTCAACTACGTTTTAATTGAATGAGTTGTCTTTAATTCTTTCATTTCGACACACGCAGCCTTCGGTCTGCCATGCGTCATGTCTTCGGACAAAGCTCTGGGAACACATTGAAGTATGAGAACGATATAAAAAACAGACTTGCTTTAGCGCCTGGCTGGGATTTTATTTTTACAATTCACCACAAAAGGGATAAGTCACAGCTTTTATGACTATTGGTAAAAAAGAAAAGAAAAAAAAAGACCAAACAGATGACCAACAGACTACAAACGAGACGCATCCGCCACAGACCGACCCACAGACCGACCCACGTGTCGTCATGTCAGCGCCGACACTCCGACGCTCCTACCTGCTTCTGCCATCACATCCTCCATTTGCCCGCCATTACCTCATCTGTCAAGCCACAGCTGACCACGTCCCACTTGAAAAGCGCGGGGGGGGTGGGCGGGGCATCCAGGCGGTCTAATGCTGCGAAAAGACGCACACTGAAGCCACGAGTCCAATAACATTAGGCCACTGCTCTTCAAAAGGCCCATTACTCACGACTTTAGGAGATACCAGAAGAGTGACTCAGCGACCCGAGGAGGGAAATGTGTGGAGCGAGCACAGACAGAACAGAAAAAAAGTCTGTGGTTTTGCTTGGCTGTCTCTGTTTGGTTTCGTTTAAGACGTGAGTGTGTCCCAGCAGGAGAACGCATCAACAATGTGCGAGGTGTTGGGGAAAAATAAGCACAACCCAATAAAAAACACAAGCATTTGGAGTTATTTATGCAAGTTTGAGTAGAGTATTTATTCTCACGCATGCACAGCCCTGAACACGTGTAACTGTCCTACCCATGTGCAATACTGACTTCATCATGTGCAATAATGTCATACCCATGTGCAATACTGTCATACTCATGTGCAATACTGTCATATTCATGTGCAATACTGTCATAGCCATGTGCAATACTGACTTCATCATGTGCAATACTGTCATACCCATGTGCAATACTGACTTCATCATGTGCAATAATGTCATACCCATGTGCAATACTGACTTCATCATGTGCAATAATGTCATACCCATGTGCAATACTGACTTCATCATGTGCAATAATGTCATACCCATGTGCAATACTGACTTCATCATGTGCAATAATGTCATACCCATGTGCAATACTGTCATACTCATGTGCAATACTGTCATACGCATGTGCAATACTGTCATACCCATGTGCAATACTGACTTCATCATGTGCAATACTGTCATACCCATGTGCAATACTGACTTCATCATGTGCAATACTGTCATACCCATGTGCAATACTGACTTAACCATGTGCAATACTGACTTCATCATGTGCAATACTGTCATACCCATGTGCAATACTGTCATACCCATGTGCAATACTGACTTCATCATGTGCAATACTGTCATACTCATGTGCAATACTGACTTCATCATGTGCAATACTGTCATACCCATGTGCAATACTGACTTAACCATGTGCAATACTGACTTCATCATGTGCAATACTGTCATACCCATGTGCAATACTGTCATACCCATGTGCAATACTGACTTCATCATGTGCAATACTGTCATACCCATGTGCAATACTGTCATACCTGTGTGCAATACTGACTTCATCATGTGCAATACTGTCATACCCATGTGCAATACTGTCATACCCATGTGCAATACTGACTTCATCATGTGCAATACTGTCATACCCATGCGCAATACTGACTTAATCATGTGCAATACTGACTTAATCATGTAAAATAATGTCATACCCATGTGCAATACTGACTTCATCATGTGCAATACTGTCATACCCATGTGCAATACTGTCATACTCATGTGCAATACTGACTTAATCATGTGCAATTCTGACTTAATCATGTGCAATACTGTCATACCCAGATGCAATACTGACTAATCATGTGCAATACTGTCATACCCATGTGCAATACTGACTTAATCATGTGCAATACTGTCATACCCATGTGCAATACTGACTTAATCATGTGCAATACTGTCATACCCATGTGCAATACTGACTTAATCATGTGCAATACTGTCATACCCATGTGCAATACTGACTTAATCATGTGCAATACTGTCATATCCATGTGCAATACTGACTTAATCATGTGCAATACTGTCATACTCATAGGCGATAATGTCACATTCATGTGCATAGAACAGCTGTAAATAAGAGTTTACTTTACCACTATTATTATTATTTTGTCTTCCGTTATCTTATTTGTATTTTTATTTATTTAATTTTTCTCTCATTCTATTCCTCATTAAGAATATGAGAGATTTTGTCTATAGGAGTTTTGTTTATAAGAGCTTTTCTATTAAGTGTTTTTTTAAAGCTTCCTATAAGGTATCTGTTCTTTTCTTCTGTATCTACTTGCGTTGCAACAATGAAATGTCCCCATTGTGTGGACAAATAAAGGCTTATCATATCTTATCTTACACAAAATAATAACGTGCCCAATATTGTGAACTGTAGCTATCGTTGAGATGATTTGCCAGTGAGATTGTGTTCAATATTTATCAAAAAGAAGAAGAAGAAGAAGAAGAAGAAGAAGAAGAAACCGTAATACTTCTTTAATGTATGTGGACTTGTTGAAAGGTGCGGTTATTTGGACTGATGTTGGTGATGTCAGAATTCCTGTCACGTTTAAAACGTACTAAAATGAAACAAGTTTGTAAATCACATGGACTGGCAGTTGTACAGGATTGTGCTTCTCAACATGTTTCAGTTGCCACCCAAGAAATAAAAAAAAAAACAATGGCCTTTGTGACCCTCAAACAGGATGAGAAGCAATGAGCTAAAGGATATTTAAAATGATTGTATATTTAAAACAAATCAATTTTAGCAATAGCTGGCATGTGAAATAATGTTTTGACAAGTACATATTTTAAAACATATACTACAGATATTTGATTGATTGGTAAAGGACATTGTTTGGAGGTATTTTACGATGGCATTAATCCCTCTTCCTCAACTTCCTGTTCATGTGCTGCAGCTTCCTGGTTTATGCAAGACTTAAACAAGGACTTTTTACCATTCAAAAATATACATTATTTTCTTGTTTGGTCCTAATTTCTAATCATTCTGAACACGTGGATAACTGTTAGCATCAGGACCAGTACCAGTCCATCAGAGCCAATGAGCAGTGAGTGTTTATTGTTGACCCTTTGTTGTTATTCGTGACCCCCAAATATAAAAAAGTATGTTTGATTTTATTTTGAGGATACAGACTAATAGATGAATTACTTTGGTAGAACACAAATAATAATCTAAGAAAACCACTGATTCATGCAGTCGAATGTCCTTTTCAATCAACAAAATGATCTTGATGTGGTCAGTTTCAATACTTACAAACAATAAAGTGACAGCAGCAACACAAAATAACTCTACTTTTTTATTATTACCATGTTATTACCATATTATTACCATACGCTATTCAGGAAAGATTATATTTTGTCCAATGTTATTTATTTCAGTATCGACACTAGTTTCAGAACTCATTTTACCATAGCATCGATTCGTATCTGGATAAAAAATAATAAATAATAATTGAGGACCCTAACACATAACTAGTACATAACTGTTATAACCTAAACACACGCTCTGAAAAACCTTTATCCTTAGTTTCCATTTGAAATAATCTCTCAAAATGTTTTACCGTGATTTACGACATGTTTTACAGACCTTTCCCCAGATTGCATTGCCTTCTCCTCTGCGTGTCTTCACTGCCTCGTATCCCCTGGAGCCTTTCCTCCACGGCGCCCCCTCTCCTTCCACCGGGGGCGTCTTCAAAGCCTTCCATAATGACACGGTGTTCGCCTTCATGACCAACAAAACAACAGGCATCTCTCCACTCACATCCGCCTTTGGGACCCCCATCACCCGGCACATTTGGTAATGGACAGTGCCGACACACACACGCACACACACACACACAGACACGCACGCACACACACACACACGCACACGCACACACGCACACAACAACAACGCACAATCCCTTTCTCTATTGCCCTGTTTTCTGTTTTCCTCTCTCTCAACATCCTCCAACAGTTTCAGACTATTACGGCTTTCATCTTTGCTTCATCATTTACTGGAGTGGCTCGGGCTATTTACACGTATCCAGCTAGTGCTTTAGTGTTTCTCGCGATGGTTTGGACGGTCGAGTCGGACTCTTTATGCTGCCGTCATGAGTGCTGTTGTTGTCTACTCGCGGTTACGCCACGGAGACTCTTTTTTTTTCTTTTCCGCCGGTAGATGCACTCCGCCTTGTTGGTTTAGCCGCGCGCTTATCAGTGCCACCTGCGCTTGAAGTAGCCTCTTAATTATCGGATCAAAGCTAGCGGAAAGGTGCTAAGTGGTTAGGAGCCGCGGAGGCATGCTACTGGCCTTTGATCCAGCCTTCCCCCGCCCTCCCCGACAGCAGCCTGGCTTAAATTAAATATGGATAGACGTTTCTCCTGGACTTGTGCCCTTTCTGTCTTCATAAGCGACTGCATTACGGGCCCCGTCGCATTCTGTTTGATCTAAGCGACTGGTTATGCGCGTACAATGGCGCGCGCTGTGCTTAAGCCGAAGTGGTTAGCGTGTGGACGTCCCGCGGAGTTACCTGGAAAGGTCTCGACTCTCGGGCCAATCAAGTGGACTGTTATTAAGAAGTGTGTGTGTGTGTGTGTTTCCCGCTCGTCGTTTTATGTGTTATTTGTGTGCGCTTTTATCAGATGCGAGGGTAAACAGCGGCAGTCGTGTTTCCTGGCTCTCCAAAAATCCAAGATGTCGTGTTTGGTTCCTGGTCCGGCCCGAAAGACTTGTCACGGCACTTCTGTCTTGCATTAGCCCCGAGCCCCGTTTACGAGAGCAGTGGGCAGACTTAGCAGAAACACTGGGGTTCTTGTGTCACCAGATGTTTTATAGGCCAGGCGGCAGGGCAGGGAGCAGCGGTGGCGGGGGCGACAGGGGGCTGCGGAGCGGGCAGGGGCGGCAGTCAGGTGCTCTGGGTGCCCTTTTATGGGCCAGTCCACCCTATGAAAGTGGCTTTTTGGGAGCGCTGTGGAACATCAGAGACCCCCGCACCCCATCAAACCCCCAGCCTCCTTCTACAGGAATGTCATAAAGCTTTAAAAGATATTCTCTCCCTTTCATTATTCACATCCGCTCGCGCCCCACTGCAAAGTCGATGCGTCGGTTCAGGTTTATTCTGCTTCTTTTTTGTATCTATCTGGTCCCGGGTTATCTTGTCCGAGGAGGCTTTTGTGCCAGTCCCATAAACGGACAAGTCAGCTTCAAGTGCGTGGACTATTTTGGTTATTGTCGTTATTTTGGGATTCGTCACATATTATTACTACTACTACGAAAATGTAAAAGTTTTTTCCCACTCCTGATAGTGACCTGAGTGTGTCGACACAGCTCCACGATGCGTCTGGCAGCAGAGCAGAGAGCAAGTGGTGCTGGCTGTGCTCAACCGGACATGAACGAGAGCTCTTAATCACTCATGTCCTCGTGTTTTAAAGGTGCACTGTGTAACTTTTGGAGAATCTGCCGCCTGCTTGTTTCCATGAGAAGGACATACATAGAATCTTGCACACAGTATGGAAATAAACTAATGTATCATCTGTATCATATCTTGAAATTATTGCTACCGCATTTTATATAAGTCGCACCTTTTTTCATAGTTTTTTTTTTTAGACAACATGAAGTCCCTGTTTATTTTAAACCAGGAAACACTTTAAGACAAAAACTGGTTCACCCAAAGGACAAGTTGCCGACTCAAAAACAGAGCAATGTAGTTTATTTGATCCAATGCAGTGAAGAAAGCTGTAAAGAACGTTACATAGGTGAGACGAAACAGCCTCTACACAAGAGGCTCTATCAGCACAGAAGAAATACAAGTTCAGGACCACAGAGCGCCGTGCATCTCCATCTTGAATCCTCTAATCACTCGTTTGAAGACGGTGATGTGAAGGTTTTAAGCAGGAGAAAAGATGGTTTGAAAGAGGAGTCAAGGAAGCTATTTTCGTTAAAAAAGAAAGACCTTCTTTAAACAGAAATGGGGGGCTAAGGTTTAATCTTCCTGTTATTTATAATGGGTTACTGAACCCCTGGAAAGGTAGAGGACATTCAGATGCTAATCAGGTACTCAGGGTGGTTGAGCCAGGGTCTCACAAAGACAAAGAGGATTCTAATAGCCCATTAAGATTCTGAATAGGCTAGCTCGGTAGATACAAGGGGGAGTTTCTGTTGAAACAAACAACTCTTTCTACTTCAGGAAGGCTCCTCCCAATGGGCGGGTCTTACCACAGAACAGTATTAATATCGGAGTTCTCGATCTAAATTCTTTTATTGACAATGACTCTTGGATGAGAGTCGAAACGTCTATTTTTTCAAACTGAGTCCAGATGACTACAACTGAAGCTTTTTCTACTATGGAACACGCCTGGACGAAAGAGGGATTACACCGACACAATTATACGCTGATATTAAAACAAATGTGTTAATGTATTAGTAACATTGTCAAAATAAATCGAGGCTAATGTGGACGGAACGAGGAAAATCATCAATAAGATCTGGCTTTTTGCGCTGTTTTCCTTTCATCCTGGTGCGTTCACATTTTTGGGACTAAACTGCACAAAACCCGGAACTAAACCAGGACTAAACCAGGGCAAGAACTGGACCAAATCAAGTCGAGATCAGAAATAAACTGGGCTCAAACCAGGACCAAACAAGTGCAAATGTGAATCATCCTTAAAAACAGTTTCTGTCACTTCTGTCAGAAGGACGTCCCTCAAGTCATTACATTATATTTAATTGGTCGAAATGTTGATTATTGCCCCAGCCGACACCGCGATACACCGTCCTCCTCTGCCTCGTTCACCTTTAAACTCAAATAAAATGTCAGATTGCGTCGCTCACGTGTGGAGCGGATAAAGAGGCCGTGGTCACTGTGATTTGACACTTGAGAAAACGCTCGCTCCATCTTTGTGTCTGAAGGCGTCGGCCCCGCCCCCGGCCCCGGCCCCGCCCTCGGCCCCGGCAGTGCGAGACGAGGCGTTCGGGTGAAGAGCAACACTGACATGTAGTGGTACGAATAAGGAGATGTAAGGACAAACGCCGCCATGTCAGACGCATTCATTTCATTCCATCATATATAACGCACATTGTGGATCCTGTCTCAAATACAGCTGTTTATTCTCGGATATTTATTGATTTGTAACTAAACTCCACAAATGATCCTCAAACATATGCAACTCATTTGAGACGGTGGTTGTCGACATAGCAACAAGGTTAAGCTAGTTTAAGATGGTTGCATTGATCTAGATTTTTAGGATTTTTGTGCCTGGCGGGAGGTTTATCTTGTAAGAAGGTTTGAGGGTGAAAAACAATAAAAATCTCATATTTCTCCTTACGTCACTGACTGGCCACATTTACATGGTCAGTAAAAATCAGATAAGAAGAATAATCAGACATTTAACATTTTTGCCACATTATTTTGCCCTTTTTTTTCTTTTTTGCACATTTTTCCAGCCGTCAGTTTACTGTTGCACATGGCATTTTGATGATAATAATAAGATAATAATAAGATTTCTGATGCGTAAGTAAACATAATGATCAATTAAATCTACCTCAGAGTATGAAGCAGAGGCGTGTGTGGAGAAAATAGACTTGGACCTGCTTTAAAAAGAATAAAAAAGTGAAAAAAAGCTAAAGCACTGAATCACGCTGAACACAAACAGCTCATCGCAGGGATCACGTCACATTTGATTGTTATTGCCCAGCCCTGTGATCAATAATTCAAACTATTCCATCTGTTACATCGTAGTATGTGTGAAAACTGTGCGTTCTTCTTTATCTCCCGCCCTCTCTCTCTTCTCCGTCGCCTCTTCGGCCCCTGGACCCTCCCCGAGCGTCTTTGACCCGGCCTCCTCCCCACACTCGCTCCTCTCCATCGCCTCATGCATCACAGCAGTCCGACCGCTTGAGACGCCGCCCTCTGCCAGGTGCACACACTTAGCCGTGTGCGCTGCCTGCTCGGCCGCTCCGCCGCTGTGGAAGGGGAAAAGAGGGCACGGAGCCACGGCGGCGTGAGGAATGTGCGTGTCGGCGGCGGTTTGCCCCACTTCCTCACGGGGCGCAAGGACCACTCCTCCTGCCGCAGTCGTGAAGTGTAAAGAGTCTTGTTGGATTCAGCCTGAGAGCGTATTTAGGATAGATGAGGCAAGAATGAGTGAATGTTAAATCAGATATAGTAATACAGGTATAATACAGATATAAACAACTTAAACACTGTGATAAAGTAACACAAATATAATAAATACTAATGAATCTCTTCTGGATGTACATGTTTATTTGAAGTGTATGCTTTGCCTCTTTTTCCCATGTATCTGCACTTCCGGTTCAGCGGGAACTACGTTGGTTTAAATGAAGAACGAGGGGAAAGTCTCGCCGCTACAATATGTTATGAAGTAGATGTGTAAAATGTCCAATGTTCACGTGACCGACAAGTCAGCAACAGAACCGATTCTTGGGGCGGCCCGAAAAAACAGCCGTTTAGTCAGTGTAAAACTTATTTTCTCTGCGGTCGGAAGCTTTATGTTCATTAATGCAACCGGAAGGAGGATTACGTCGTACGGCAGCGCCCGGGCAAACTTCAGGATTAAGGTGAATACAGACAACACACAAACATGAATGAATATATAGATTAGATGCACCTAATAAAAGCCACTTACTTTGAGTCTAATGGTAGTTCATAAAGGGTTTGTCCAACATTTCAGATTGTGTTGTTTTTTGCAAAAATTTTGGACATTTTTTGTTATTGTTGTTGAGATAAATTCAATTCAGATTCTTTTTCAGATTTACCAAAATAATACATTCTGGATCTGGCTCCAGTGACTATTTAAATATTTGAGTTAGAACTGCACACATCTAACATCAAAATGACATAATCTTATGATAATTTACATAATACTGTGCTAGGGTCAGCCAGCACAAAGGGCTGGAATACGTGTTTAATTTGCTATTTGAATGCTCAATTTTTCTTTACAATTCCACACATTATTCATTGATCGGCCACAGTTTGTCAGCTTCTGTTGTCACCGTCACTCGTCACCGACCACCACCAAACTACTATCTATTGAGCCACTTTCGCCTCAATGTTCAGCTCAGCGTGCGCTAAAAGAAAGAGCATAAAGGTGTGTATTACAGAACGAGTCAAACAAACCAATTACAAATCCCGTTTTGCCGCCGGCCAGAGCATAAAGGAAGTGCTGGGAGGAGCTCAGCGTGCACGGATGAAGAGGTGACCGTGCTGTGGGTAGTCGAGCGGAATAATGCCCCTGTTTATCTTGTGTTGTGGCCACTGGGAGCGGGGAGGACTCCAGGACGGCGCATGGGGGTCTGGGGAAGGCGCTGATGTATGGGACGTCCGCTTCGGAGTCTGGGAGGTTCAGGACAAATGCAGGGGTAAAGGGGAGCGGAGAGAGGCCTGCACACACTGGAGGACTGGGTTAAAGGGGTCCAGCTGTCTATTCCGGGATTGTTACAACTCATTCCCAGTCGTCCCAGAGTTTGGGGAGGAAGATAAATCGTTTTTTTATATTTGTATTTAGGTCAGTGCGGTTCAGGGCCACCTTTTATTTAGCCAGTGTTAAACTATTGTAGATTTTAAGATGCTGAGTACTAAACTTAGCGTTCAAAAGTGTTCTGCCTCTACAGTGCGATACATGTGTTTACCAGTCGTGACCCAGGAGCTTCAGGATACTCATTTTTGTATATTTGCGTGTAAAATCTGACCGTCTGTGTCTGTGCCAGTGCGCTTCACCTGTCCGTGGCCCGTCCCTGGCCCGTCCCTGGCCCGTCCCTGGCCCGTCCCTGGCCCGTCCCTCGCCCATCCCTCGCCCTTCTTAATAATAATAATAATAATAACTTTTATTTATATAGCGCTTTTCAGTGACCCAAAGACGCTGAACATATATAAAAAGGGGGGGGGGGGGTATTTACAGACAGGGGGGGACAGCACGTACAATACACATTAATATACAGATAAAATTAACAAGACAGAAGAAGTAGAGTGAAAAAGATGGGGATGTAACAGGGGGTAGAAGAGTAGGCAATGGGGTAGAGGAGGCTAGGGGTAGGGGAGGTCTTCTTCCCTCGCCCGTCCCTGGCCCGTCCCTAGCCCGTGTGCAGCTCCTTCCGGGTCGAGTGCCGGTGCTGAATGCCGTCTTCCTCATGTGCCTCCGATGCGTAGCTTGGAGCCTCACGGTGAACGTCTGCGCAGCTGCCGTTGTGTGCCTCGGACCACCTACAGAACCGTGGACTGAGTGGACAAGGATAATCAAGTGACTTATTGCATTATAGCAGACGAGATTGGGTCCGTCGTTAAAGACACAATGCGCCACACATCAGGTGGAGGCGTCGACGAGAGAGATTATTCATACGTTTGCAGATAGCGCGCTGATATGGGAAAGAATCGATCTAAAAGTGATGGGTCCATCCCGGAGACGCCTGTCATGCTGCAATGTCAAATAAATACGGGAAAGAGTGTCTGGAATGCTATGTATGTGGTCTGTCATTTCTTTGTGATTTTAATGCATTTTTCCTGTTGTGTGAAGCACTTTGTGTATGAAATGTGCTCTACAAATAAACCTGCCTTGCCTTGTCTATACATGTTTTAATGAGAACACCAAAGATACAAATTAACTTGAGTTTTTATGCCTTAATAACGTGCTTGAGTGGAACGCTGATTGTCGTCATTGCATCTGGAACTTACCATCACGGCTTTGCACTTTAACATTTTGTGTATTCTATATCCGGGAAGTGCTGGAAGCGAAATAATAAAGTGAATTAAATGTCTGCACAAACAAATGGCTTAATGGTTTGATCGTAAGTTCTCCGTGTTCAAACAAAGCGCAGAACTGAAGAAACGGCAGGTGCAGAGTTGTACCTACCATATATTTTTTTCATAGTTTTTGCCGGGGTGCGACTTATACTTATATACTTAGCGACTTATTTGTGATATTATTAGTTATTTTCACACTTGCAACTGCATTTCATACTCCAGTGCGACTTATATATGTTTTTTTTCTTCTCTATTATGCATTTTTGCTGGTGCGACTTATACTCCAGTGCGACTTATAGTCCAGAAAATATGGTATATCAACCAGAAAATAGTCGTCAGTGCGGAGCCTTGTGTCGACGGCCGAAAGCGCTGTGCTTCATAATGAATCCACATCCAATCACATGGTGTGTCCTCACAGTAAGGGGTGTGGTCAAAATCCCGCAACGCAGGCACCGGTAAAGGAACCGTACACGATCCGATACTGAAAAGCAGGTATCGTTAAAGTACTGGTGTCTAACGGTGCCCCGCCCAATGTGCAACCATCAAAAATGAAATACTTGAACCCTCACCAGGCCACGAGCTGAAGAAAGAGCCTGATACGATGCTCTAAAACACTTTGTGGTGAGGGTCTGAGGCGGTGCACGTGACCAAACAATGTATAGAGACGTTTTGCCTTACTTTTTTTATGAAACAAGCAAAAATGTTCAAAGATAATTCATTCAAACATTTGGTATACCGTATTTTCTGGACTATAAGTCGCACCGGAGTCGCCAAAAAAATGCATAATACAGAAGAAAAAACATATATAAGTCGCACTGGAGTATGAAGTGCGGTTGCAATTGTGAAAATAACAAACAATATCACATATAAGTCGCTCCGGAGTATAAGTATATAAGTATAAATATAAGTATAAGTCGCACCCCGGCCAAAACTATGAAAAAAGGTGCGATTTATTGTCCAGAAAATACAATTTGTGGTTCTTTTAGATTGAACTAGACCAAGAGTTGATTTCACTCGCGTTCACTTTAACAAACTCTTTTGTATTACCTTAATTTAAAATGTGATAAAGGCCATTAAAGCTGTTGCAATTAATTCAAGGCAAATGAAGTCAGGTTGGCAACCTGGGTATGAAATTTGTCATGCCACCTTATTAAAGCAGTTTGCACCATCACCGGAGAAAACAATTTCCAAGCTCCAGAGCTGCTGAAATTAGCGCCAAAATTGGAAAACGCGAAATTAAACTAGCTATTTTCAACTTTTTAGTTTCTCCAGTTGTTTTTGAACAATGGCCACATGTTTTTCCACTCAATAAAATACAGTTTATACCTTACAATAGTGTAGAAAGTCACTAATCAATTGAATAGAATATATCGGGATATTTTGTTTGTATCTGAATTAAGAATATGTTAGTGCTTCGCCTAGAAATGTCCACAGTGGCATTAAACTATCTAAGTCTATGTAAGTGATGCCACCAGGCCAAACATAGGTCAGATCTGTGGAAAGGGGACCCCGCTCACAGTAAGAATATACGGTTTTCAGGATAGTTTTGAGAAAAAAAAACACTTTTATATATATATATATATATATATATATATATATATATATATATATATATATATATATATATATATATATATATATATATATAAATGTTAGAATGCCGTGCTGTGGAACATTCTAAAGCAGTACATGCGACAACTCCACACCAGCAGTTACTTATTGCCCTTCGAACTAGATTAACAGTGGAAAATGGCTGTTGGTTCGTTGATATGAAATGATATTTTTACACCAATCAAGTAGGTATTTGTCATGGATGTATTATATTGGTATTTGTGGAGAAAACGTCAAAAATCTGTTGAAAATGACAGGAAGTGACGTCACAGTAGGGACACTCATTCCAGTATAAAGTCGCTCTCACATATTTTTTATTTGTCAAATAAAAAACATTGCGACATTAGATTTAGTTTTGGCCCGGTGGTTGCTGGGTAATTTCCTAGTGTGATGTCCTCGACTACAAACAGGAAGTGAGATGCTAAACCCAAAAAATGTGCTATTCTGTGATAACATCTTTTACCATTTTTAGTCAAATTGAATATGTATTTCTTAACTGCATTTTAGTTCGAGGCAAGGCAAGTTTATTTGTAGAGCACATTTCATACACAAGGCAATTCAAAGTGCTTCACACAGCAGGAAAAATGCATTCAAATCACAAAGAAATTACAGAAACAGAAATACAATGAAATTAACTAAATAAAAATAAAAAAAACACCTAGCCAAATCCAAATTTATCGGACCAAATTGGCAGGCAATAGTTTTAGAATTGTAGAGAATTTCTGTAAAGAAAGACCTTTTAATTTGAATAAATTTAAAAGGTGCTTTTTTAGGCTAAAGTTTAAAGGTGCAGGGTACTACCTCAAAACAGTCCCAGCCTGTGAAAGTTCGATGAGTGGTCCCACCTGTCAGAGGCACGTTTGACACAAAGTTCACACACAAAAGAGCATATACTGCATACACTATTTCCCACACATATGAGGCCAGTGCTGTGCCGAGTGTACATTGAAACGCCTCACAGACTTCCACTGTAAACACCGCTCTCACCGTAACGGCCCCGCTGTCCCCACATCGCTCCTGCCGCAGTGTCCCGGCTTCCTCCGGCTTCCCGTAGCGTGCCCCGGCGCCGGCCTGTGAAAGCTCGCTCTGGGGTCGGCGAGCCGGGGTAGATGAGGAGGAGTGAGTGAGTGAGTCGGTCATGCGAGAGCTGCCCCAACGCTTGTGGTCATTATCAGAGCGGAGTCTCGGGCCCCGCTCTCCGCACCAATTAGTTTTGACCCAGAAGGAATGGTGTGCTCGGGCGCGCGACCATCAGACGGCTAACCTTACGTATGACCACGGGCATCACATGGGCCGGTGGAGACGTAACGGGGACAGCTTCTGCCTCTTCGCCTGCGTGTTTGCGTCTCCGTGTCGGCCGTCAAAGGGGGGGGGAGGACGGCGCTGACAGGATGCCGTGTGGCGGGCGACACTGTCAGGACCGGACTCGTTCGTCCGTCGGGCCGCAGGTGACCCGCTGTGAGCTTGCGGAGCGACGTCGCGCCCGCTTTCGGAGGGCAGGGCTCAATCGAGGCCGTGCGTAATGCGTTTAAACGGACAAACGGACGCGGCGGTGAGGCAGGAAGGCTCCGTGCCTCCGGCGGCGAGCTCGGCACTCTCTCTCTCTGATTAGGTGAAGCGGTGGGTGCCTTTAGGGAGCGCCGTCTTTAGTGTTTAATGTGTGTCCAGGTGGTGCCGCTCCAGCCCACACGCCACCCGCAGTAATGAGTAATGAGCAGCGTTTAAGCCGGACCTGAGCGCTCGGCCGGCCCTCAATATGGCCAGGTTCAAATGAGCAACTTGACTGCATTTTCTTTTTTTTTTCAATTCCCCAGACGCCCCGGGCTTCGGACTCCTCCCAATCGCAGGCAACTCGGTCTGACAGATGAGGAGAAACCGTAAAGGAATCTGACACGTGAACTCGACACGGAAAAGCACGTTTTGCACAACACATCGCCGTGTCGCTGTCGGACAATCACAGCCTTATCGTGGTTTTACTTCTGTGCAGGCGCAGTTTGTGAGGCAATTGTGAAAAGCAGACTTTGAAATTACAGGAAGTAGAGCTGCGTTCTAAAACTGAATCCCTCTGTGATGTCATCAACGTGCGACGTGCCATTAAAACATAAAGACACAGTTTAACAATTCATCATTCAACAAAATGAAGGTATTATATGTCAGATCATAACTGTTGTGTCATTTATATGGGTTTTGGCTCTTGTTTACAGTATGGTTGCTATAGGTTACCTCTATCTATGTCACATCTGCTGCTCATGTCCAACCAGGAAGTACAATTATAAACTTAAAAAAAAAGAAAAGGTCAAACTGGGGACGAAATGTTTAGAACAATTTGAAATATTTGTGTTCACTTTGTTTGAGTGAAATGTGCAGTTTTAACCTGTTTTATGGACTTTAAACATCCCACAACTGTTGGTTTTTCAATCACAAATTTGACCAGTATATTTCATTGTGTCCTTAACCTCATCGCCTCCAGTGTATTGTATTTTTAATGTATATATTTGATAGGGACAAGTATGTACAGTACGTTAAACATGTGACATGCCACAACCTTCATAGCCTGGATGGCAATGACAAGGATTTTTCAAACAAATAAGATTCACATAAATTTAACATTAAACAAAGGCAAAACATGTCACTTTATTAAACACATCCAATCCACATTTTACAAACAAAGAGGATGTTACAACACAGTATACTGTAAAAGCAGCTCTTTGTCACAAAATGAGACTTTCTCAAACAGGAAGTAAGAGGTGAATGCAGTGCTCTGATGGACAGATGGACTTGGTAGATCTATATACTGCAAAGTTTATGTACGTAATCAGATGTAATCAAATGCCTAAATCATTGAAGACAAAGTGTTTATCCAGAGAGAAAGTAAATATAATAGTACATGTTTGATATTATGTGAGAACGACACTGAGGGAGCACAGCTTATATTACATTATGGAATTCAAAAAAAGCCACTTCTCTATTACATCTTAAAAGTATCTCTTAATAAAATGATAATGGAAAAATATTTAGCCGAATACAAATACATGTTATTCTCGTAAACATTGGGATGTTTGTAGATAATACTTGTGAACATCCTGTATTACACACTTTAGTCTCGTCCTTCACAGCTGCTTTCATTGTGTCTTGTCCATCAATAACATCAAAAACAGAAAAGTGGATCAGACTTTCCCTCGTGGTCAGAATACGTGGCGTCTGAATATTTTGCCATTTTTAAGCCCCTTTTTTTTTTCTTCTTGTATTGAAACGTGACAAAAAAGGTGAAATGTGTCATCGTTGCTATCAGACATTTTTAGCCCCGTCCTGCCCCGGGAGGGAAACAGAAGAGTAAACAAGCGCAGCTGAGATCCACGTGACAGCTTGTCATCTTTGTAACTGCCACTGTCATGTGCACAAGTTTGGATGGCGCTGCTGCAACTTTCCCAAGTGACAAAGAGCAAACAAACAAAAGTTATTCATCGCTCAGTCTCTCGGCGCACACACGAACAACCGAGAAAGTCTAATACTTCTGAAGCGCGAGCTGTTGTTTTGAAGCTTTATCAAACTGGCGATTGTGTTTCATTTGGCTTAAGTGTGTGATATTGATGACACAAATTGATGACACAAATGGACAAAGTGATCCATTGAGCGACACATTTTGATCTTCAGGCTGTGTGAGTGTTCAGATGGTGAGAGGAGCCCACGGCCGCTCACGCTCTGCTCTTGTTTTGGTCATTTTACATTGACAGTTTCGATTTTTTCACTAGTTTTGTTGTAACTTCAGGCTCCTTAACATTACAAATACTGTAATAGGCAACACGTGTACGGGAATGCGGCGCTACAGTGAAATAACGTTACTCTGATTTTATTTACAACAATATATGACCTAGTACTGGACAAACGTAAACCGGTAACAAAATAGGGAATAAATATATATTAAAGTACCTCATGTTCAAACCGTGAAGTATTTACCGGTAATCCAAATTTGTATTGTATTGTATTGTAATTCAGACTAGAACTAGAACTTGCTTTGATGTTAAGTAGTAGTGACATAAAACAATGTGTAATAATAGTAAAAAAAATGGAATGCTGAAAAAGATAAAATAACTGCACGAAAAATAAAAAGTGTAAGAATAAAAGTGATTTAAATACAGCAAATATACAACAAGATCAGATCAAGTGCAAAAATACCAGCGCAAAACGGAGGTATAGAAGGTTTAGGTCAAGTATTACATGGATTATTAAAGTGACAGGTGTTAACGTGCTATGAAGTATTCATGAGTCCAACGGCAGAAGGAAATAAACTGTTCTTGTGGCGGGAGGTTCTGTTGCCTCCTGCCTGAGGGGAGTGGCCTCCTGCCTGAGGGGAGCGGCCTCCTGCCTGAGGGGAGCGGCCTCCTGCCTGAGGGGAGTGGCTCAAACAGTCCATGTCCAGGGTGAGAAGGGTCAGACCTGCTCATCCCATAAAGACACAGCTTTAAAACAGCTTTGTCAGTCGGTGAAGCAGAGAAGGACTGTTCCTGGTTTGAGAATGAAACAGTGTTTGACAATTAGGTGCAAACGGTGGTCGCATTTTGTCACAAAGTGTAAAATATAATCTGTCAGAGAAAACAAAACAACTTTTACAAGAAGAAACGTCAGAAATAATTGAATTTCATCCGAGCACAATTTAGCACTGACTCTAAATCTGCCAAATGAAGGGGCACAATTCTCTCGACCACAAACTTGCCAAGGACATTCCACCTACGACTTCGCTGCTACGACGGGACGCTGCTATTTGAATATTCACATCAATGATTTAAGTGAAGAGTACAAGTGTTTCCACGTGGGGCGCGCTGACCGTGTTGTGGCGCCTCGGGCACAATCCCCCCATCACAGACGCCCCAGACCGCCGTACAACCGCAGACCTGGCTGCTGTGAATGCCCTCAGGCCGGGGGTAATGCTGCAGTCAGACAGCGGGACGAGCGGGACGAGCGGGACGAGCGGGACGGGCGGAGGAGAGTGAATGATGCCGGCGTATACATAAAATAACATGTTTGTGAGTAGCACAAGTGGGATTTAACAATGTAGCACAAGTGTAAACACGGAGGGATATGCAAAGCGGGTCTAGCCCAGGGGGAGAGTGGTGAGTCAGCGAAAATATATTGCGGGATAAGGGAAAAGGAACTGGATAAAGCCACGAGAGGCAGCTGCTATTGTAAAGATTATTCTGTATTGAATATTAAGACACAATGGAATTTAAAGAAATGTATAATGTTTCTTTTTATGCTTACAGCTGTCAAATATTCATGAAATAATAAACTCAGTTTGTTTAGTGTATGCATTTCTAATTTAGTCTGTACCACGTCACATTTCCATGTAAACTAACTAAAGACAAAGTATAAAATAAACAGAATCGCTTTAAAATCAAACATTTATTTGAGACTTCATTTAAATGAGACTCTTTTCTGTAGTTTTACCAAAAGTGTAATATTAAAGTGTAATTCAGTCTGAAGGATCTTGTGCTGTTGTGCTCTAGTTCAGTCCAAGTGCTCTCGTGAAGAAGGCCCCATATGAGTCATGTGTGGTGTAATGTATGTGCTGCAAGAGCTGCAAGAGCTGCACGAGCTGCACGAGCTGCACGAGCCGCACAAGCTGCACGAGCTGCACGAGCTGCACGAGCTGCACGAGCTGCACGAGCTGCACGAGCCGCACAAGCTGCACGAGCTGCATGAGCTGCACGAGCCGCATGAGCTGCATGAGCCGCACGAGCTGCATGAGCCGCACGAGCTGCATGAGGCTTGTTGCTGGGTTGATGCTCTGTGGCTGGTGAGCAGCTGAGGCTGTGGTCACCGTTAGCCTGGTCCTCACTGAGCGCCTCCTGCTCTGCCCAGATCACCGCTCCTCAGCCGCATTAATTGGCTGTCAAAAATGTGCTGAATTAATGGATTAATGAGCATGGATCTGAATCCTAACTTTGGCAAAGGGGGATGTGTTCCTGCCGCGCAGGCGGGCAGGCGGCTCACACTCCCCCTGCCTCCTCTCGTGTGCGCGGGCCTGTTACAGATATGCATCCAGGACATTTGAGCGGATTGCATTTCATTAGTTTGATTTGAGCGGACAGCACTAAGCTGCTGAGGGCTGTGCGCTGACAGCTAATTACAGGAATCAGCCTTGTCCACTGATAGAGAACAATGGGCTGGGATGAGCCGCCTCGCCAGAGGGACAGGCCCTGCTCTGCCCCGCTCGGCTCCATCGTCCCTGGCTTGGAGAACCATTACTTCTGTTAAAGAATATGGATGCTCTAATTGAGTGCTACCTATTCCTGCAATGCTTTAACTCTATTTTGAAAAAGAAACAAAAAGATTGGAAAGAGGGCCCTTGTTGGCCCCAGCCCCGTTCCAGCCGACAAAGCTCACCGCTGCCCCTGCCTCCTGCCCCGACCTCAGTCTGAGCGCCTGGCGCTGCACGGATCTGTCTGCTCCTCTGTCCATCTTCAGCTCATCTACATTCAAACTCGCCGCTCACTCATGTGGACACTTTGGCCCTTAACAGAGAATTAAATGGATTAGTGTAACCGTCAGTAAATTTAGCGGAGCGTTAGCCTCACAACATTGTGAAGGAGCTGGATCAGCTGATGTCCCTGACCCAGAGCCGCTGCACTTTGTCTCACCTGCACACGCACAGCTCACAGGTCCATGATTAGTGTTGTTGGTGAGGCTGATAAACTTGGTGAGCCTCCTGCAGAGCTGTGCAGGTTTCTATATGCTTGTTTGGAGCTGATGGCTGAGGGCCAGGTGTGTGACACACTGTTATTCTGGGAGAGCAGCGCTGCGCTTTGTGCCATTTTCAGGTCAGGCCTTTAGGTCATTTTCCCTGCAGATTCTACCAGTCTGTTTCCTGGTCCTGATGGAAGGTAATGACTGAGAGGCTGATGGTGCACGGGGCAGAGCAGTGACAGGCCACGCGGTGACCGGACACAGCCATGCTGGTCCTGGGGGTCAATGCGAGGTGGCCCTCTGACTGACAGGACAGCCAGGTTTGTTAGGGAGATTTGTCCCGGCGCGGATCTCCTGTCGGCCCGGCTGTGGCACTCGTGTCAATTTGCAGCCCACGCACGGTGCTCCGTGGTGTGGCTGACAGGTGAGGCTGGTGTGGTGTCCTGTCGGCCTAATTGTAGCCCGCAGTGGTGCAGTGTGGGAGCACAGGCCTGTGCCCTGCTGGCCAGGCCCACAGCAGCCTGCTCTGAAGGGGACGTGAGGCTGAGGCCTGCCCCTCTGTCACCACTGTCTGTGGGACATGATGGACTCTGCTCTGCTCCAGATCTGCATTCTGAACCCACGCATACACATGCAAACAATAAATCACAGCACATTTACATGCGCTCCACAGAGATATCTACACATGCATGTATGTCATTCTGCTGCCGTCTTCAGGGAATCCCGGGTTTTAGGGCGCTGTGGGGGAGGGGCAAAGACGGGGGTGTAATTGTCAAATTGTCCATCTTTCAATTCCCCACAGATCTTTGTATGTAAATATGTAGAACACAATCCTTTAGCAATCCTTGTGTTTTGAAGCTTCAGAACATGATAAATGGCCAAGAATGAATATCATGAGACTCAGGCACCTTCATATGAACATCTCATGGATCTTTGAAATATGATCACATCTCTACAACTCACATGTGAGAGTCATTATGTAGCGTTTGTTTTATACCTGGGAAGCGATAAGACACAGAATAAACTTTCAATAAGCAGCTTATAAAACATCTACAGCACATTCTTTCTTTCTTTTACACTTTATTCACCGAGAGGCCGTTAATGGTTCTTTTAACCTAAAGGCCACTGCGGCGCATTTAGATATAGTTTCATTTAGTCTAGTCTTTAGTTTCTTAAGTATTTTTCATTCAGCATGTTTTCTCATTTCTCTCCTCAGTTTGGATTCCACGACTTTAATCTGATGTTGTAAATAATGTATAAATAACATCCATTACATTTGAGTAATAACACAACCCAATACGTGTCGCCATTATTCTCTCCATCTGTTTGTTGTGCGTGTTGCGGTGATGAACACTGACTCTTCTGTTTCTGTTGTGTTGGAGGAGGAGGAAGCGTCTGGGGAGGGGGAAGGGCCGGTGGAGGTGTTCAGAGAGCCGCGCGGGAAGGTGTGCTATTTCCTGGCTCACGGAGGGCCCTGGTGCCAGCTGTGCGCACGGGGCCCGGGCTGTGGCGGCGGCTTCCCGGGGGCCGTGCCACCGCCAGTCCGTCCCTCCAGTCTGCGCCTCACTGCGGTCGAGATGGAGAGAGGGAGGGAGGGGGAGAGAGAGAGGGAGAGAGGAGGGAGGCAGAGAGGAGGGAGAGAGGGAGAGAGGGGAGAGAGGGAGGGAGAGAGGAGGGAGGGAGAGAGGGGAGAGAGGGAGGGAGGGAGGGAGGGAGAGAGGAGGGAGGGAGAGAGGGAGGAGAGAGGGAGAGAGGGGAGAGAGGGAGGGAGAGAGGAGGGAGGGAGAGAGGGGAGAGGGAGAGAGGGGAGAGAGGGAGGGAGGGAGGGAGAGAGGAGGGAGGGAGAGAGGGAGGAGAGAGGGAGGGAGGGAGAGAGAGAGGGGAGAGAGGAGGGAGAGAGAGGGGAGAGAGAGGAGGGAGGCAGAGAGGAGGGAGAGAGGGAGAGAGGAGGGAAGCAGAGAGGAGGGAGAGAGGGAGAGAGGGGAGAGAGGGAGGGAGAGAGGAGGGAGGGAGAGAGGGGAGAGAGGGAGGGAGGGAGGGAGGGAGAGAGGAGGGAGGGAGAGAGGGAGGAGAGAGGGAGGGAGGGAGAGAGAGAGGGGAGAGAGGAGGGAGAGAGAGAGGGGAGAGAGGGAGGGAGGGAGGGAGGGAGGAGAGAGGGAGGGAGGGAGAGAGAGAGGAGGGAGAGAGAGGGGAGAGAGAGGAGGGAGGCAGAGAGGAGGGAGAGAGGGAGAGAGGAGGGAAGCAGAGAGGAGGGAGAGAGGGGAGAGAGGGGAGAGAGGGAGGGAGGGAGAGAGGAGGTAGGGAGAGAGGGAGGGAGAGAGAGGGGAGAGAGGGAGGGAGGGAGGAGGGAGGGAGAGAGGGAGGGAGAGAGAAAGGGGAGGGAGGGAGAGAGGAGGGAGGGAGAGAGGGAGGAGAGAGGGAGGGAGGGAGAGAGAGAGGGGAGAGAGGAGGGAGAGAGAGGGGAGAGAGAGGAGGGAGGCAGAGAGGAGGGAGAGAGGGAGAGAGGAGGGAAGCAGAGAGGAGGGAGAGAGGGAGAGAGGAGGGAAGCAGAGAGGAGGGAGAGAGAGGGAGAGAGGAGTGAGAGAGGGAGGGAGAGGGAGGGAGAGAGAGAGAGAGGGAGGGAGAGAGAGAGGGAGAGAAAGAGAGGGAGGGAGAGAAAGAGAGGGAGAGAGGAGGGAGAGAAAGAGAGGGAGGGAGAGAGGCGGGAGAGAGGGAGAGAGTGAGGGTATAATATTATACATATAAAAATAATATGTGTCAAGTAAAAGTACAAAGTAGTGGTCCAAAAATACTACGTATCTATAACAATACTCAACTAAAAGTACTGTAGTGGTCCGAGAATTCTCAAGTAGAAATAAAGTCACTTCAGAATGACATTACTCGAGTATAAGTTCACAGTAGTGGTCCAAAAGCTGTATTCAAGTAAGAATAACGTTACTTCAAAAGAATATTGCTAAAGTAAAAGTACAAACTAGTTAAATTAGTTTAAATGTTTGGGGTATTTGGGGAAACTACAGCTCAAGTGATTCTTAGAGTAACTGTCTGGACGTAATATCTGATTTTTATTTGAAGCCGTTGTAATTGGACAAAAGTATAACTACTGCTCAGTATGTGGTATTTATATGACGGAGCAGTTCAAATACTTTATTGTTGTTAAGGTAAAGTTCTTGTCACTTGTGGATTTATTCTGAGTGGAAAGAGACAACACTTAATCATGAGTCAAATACACAGTCTCCTAGAAGTAGTACAGGCCGAGAAGTACAAAGAAGTACAAATACACAGTCTCCTAGAAGTAGTACAGGCCGAGAAGTACAAAGAAGTACAAATACACAGTCTCCTAGAAGTAGTACAGGCCGAGAAGTACAAAGAAGTACAAATACACAGTCTCCTAGAAGTAGTACAGGCCGAGAAGTACAAAGAAGTACAAATACACAGTCTCCTAGAAGTAGTACAGGCCGAGAAGTACAAAGAAGTACAAATACACAGTCTCCTAGAAGTAGTACAGGCCGAGAAGTACAAAGAAGTACAAATACACAGTCTCCTAGAAGTAGTACAGGCCGAGAAGTACAAAGAAGTACAAATACACAGTCTCCTAGAAGTAGTACAGGCCGAGAAGTACAAAGAAGTACAAATACACAGTCTCCTAGAAGTAGTACAGGCCGAGAAGTACAAAGAAGTACAAATACACAGTCTCCTAGAAGTAGTAAAAGCCGAGAAGTACAAATACACCGAAACGTTACTCAAGTACATGATGTAACTGGTTCTATCGTCCACACACACCACACCGAAGATGGAAATATATACTACAGCTAAACTCAGAACCAAGATTAGAACAGGACTAAACCAGGACTAAACCAGGACTAAAACAGGACTAAACCGGGACTAGAACAGGACTAAACCAGGACTAAAACCAGGACTAAACCAGGACTAAACCAGGACTAAACCAGGACTAGAACAGGACAAAACCAGGACTAAACCAGGACTAGAACAGGACAAAACCAGGACTAGAACAGGACAAAACCAGGACTAAACCAGGACTAAACCAGGACTAAACCAGGACTAGAACAGGACAAAACCAGGACTAAACCAGGACTAAACCAGGACTAAACCAGGACTAGAACAGGACAAAACCAGGACTAAACCAGGACTAGAACAGGACAAAACCAGGACTAGAACAGGACAAAACCAGGACTAAACCAGGACTAAAACCAGGACTAAACCAGGACTAAACCAGGACTAAACCAGGACTAAACCAGGACTAAACCAGGACTAGAACAGGACAAAACCAGGACTAAAACAGGACTAGAACAGGACAAAACCAGGACTAGAACAGGACAAAACCAGGACTAAACCAGGACTAAACCAGGACTAAACCAGGACTAAACCAGGACAAAACAGGACTAAACCAGGACTAAACCAGGACTAAACCAGGACTAGAACAGGACTAAACCAGGACTAAAACAGGACTAAAACAGGACTAAACCAGGACTAGAACAGGACTAGAACAGGACAAAACCAGGACTACACCAGGACTAAACCAGGACTAAACCAGGACTAAACCAGGCCTAAACCAGGACAAATCAGGACTAAACCAGGACTAAACCAGGACTAAACCAGGACTAGAACAGGACTAAACCAGGACTAAAACAGGACTAAAACAGGACTAAACCAGGACTAGAACAGGACTAGAACAGGACAAAACCAGGACTACACCAGGACTAAACCAGGACTAAACCAGGACTAAACCAGGCCTAAACCAGGACAAATCAGGACTAAACCAGGACTAAACCAGGACTAAACCAGGACTAGAACAGGACTAGAACAGGACTAAACCAGAACTAAAACAGGACTAAAACAGGACTAGAACAGGACAAAACCAGGACTACACCAGGACTAAACCAGGACTAAACCAGGACTAAACCAGGCCTAAACCAGGACTAGAACAGGACTAGAACAGGACTAAACCAGGACTAAAACAGGACTGAACCAGGACTAGAACAGGACTAGAACAGGACTAGAACGGGACTAGAACAGGACTAGAACGGGACTAGAACAGGACTAGAACAGGACTAGAACAGGACTAGAACAGGACTAGAACGGGACTAGAACGGGACTAGAACGGGACTAGAACAGGACTAGAACAGGACTAGAACAGGACTGAACCAGGACTAGACCAGGACTAGAACAGGACTAGAACAGGACTAGAACAGGACTAGAACAGGACTAGAACAGGACTAGAGCAGGACTAGAGCAGGACTAGAACAGGACTAGAACAGGACTAGAGCAGGACTAGAACAGGACTAGAACAGGACTAGAACGGGACTAGAACGGGACTAGAGCGGGACTAGAACGGGACTAGAACGGGACTAGAACAGGACTAGAACAGGACTAGAACAGGACTAGAACAGGACTAGAACAGGACTGAACCAGGACTAGACCAGGACTAGACCAGGACTAGAACAGGACTAGAACAGGACTAGAACAGGACTAGAGCAGGACTAGAACAGGACTAGAACAGGACTAGAACAGGACTAGAACAGGACTAGAGCAGGACTAGAGCAGGACTAGAACAGGACTAGAACAGGACTAGAACAGGACTAGAACAGGACTAGAGCGGGACTAGAACGGGACTAGAACGGGACTAGAACGGGACTAGAACAGGACTAGAACAGGACTAGAACAGGACTAGAACAGGACTAGAACAGGACTAGAACAGGACTAGAACAGGACTGAACCAGGACTAGACCAGGACTAGAACAGGACTAGAACAGGACTAGAACAGGACTAGAACAGGACTAGAACAGGACTAGAACAGGACTATAACAGGACTAAACTAATCTACATCTGGACTGAATCAGGATCAAACAAAGAAGTGTGAACGCAGGAAGGTCGACTAAACTAAACCAGGACAAAACCAGGACAAAAAACAGATCTGAACCAAGACTTGACGCCAGTTGAACTTGTTTGAATCGTATTGTATCATCACAGTAAAACTTACTCGAGTAAATGGGAACTGAGCCCGGCTGAACCCCGACTTCACCAAGAATGAAAGCAAATCCACCCATGACAAAGATTAAACCTCAGATTAAACTGGATTCATGACTTATTTGACGGGATCAAAAAAAAACTAAACGAAATACCAAAAAGGTTCAGCCAAGGAGAAATGTGACTCTGAAAAGTGCACCTCAGTTTGAGAAGCTCTAAAAGGCAAAGGAGGACGAATAAAACCAATGACCAGGTGAAATTCAATATAAAAACTGATGTTCAAACGAAAACTGAAAATTACCTGCGTAAACTCAATTATTTTCCAGTCGGACCCAGTGTTTCCTCTGGGTTTTATCAGGACTTCACTGGGAGCTATTTGTGTTTTTTGTGCTTTTTCTTCACAAACCTCTGGCTCTGATATGCAGTACTGGAAAGAATACTGTGAAAATGTATTTAGTTACAGAATACTCCTGCAGTGAAATGTATTTTGTATCGTATTCTGTTACTTTGTCTACTCAGAGTACTGCATTCTGAATAGTTGGAATACTTTCACATGATATTAGAGCAGTTGAGAGAACCTTTATAACAGTGTGTTTTATAAGTAACTGTATTTCTGTGGTGAGAAGTTTAACAAAAAGTAAAGTTTTTAGCTATCTGTAATTACCTTTGGCTACTTTTGTACGTTTTACTTCACTACGTTTGAGAAAAGAGACCTGCACTTTTTACTCCACTACATTTGAGAAAGTATGACGTTTCAGCACGTTCATAGTGACATCGTGATGAGGTTTTGAGTTAAACAAAATAAACATAAAACTGACTTGATAAATAAGATTCAGTTTATACTTTTGACCCAAAATCATCTTTATCAAAGTCACTATTTGACTCTCTCAAAATTGCTGCGTAATACTTTTTAACACTTACGTAGATATATTGGGTGATACTTTTATTTGTACTTTAGTAATCTGTACTAAACAAACTTGCAGTATTGTGAATGACACCAAAGTAACGAGTACCTGTTGTACCTTGTATTAATATACGAGCTCCATCATGTTTGTTGTGTAATTTGGTTTATTTTACCATTATTTTTAGTATTACCTGGTTTATGCGAGCTGTTTTTATTTTATTTTATCTTTATTTTCCCCTCCATTTCCTTATTAGGAAATGAGAGGTTTTGTCTACAGGAGTTTTTGTTTATAAGAGTTTTTCTATTAAGAGTGTAAGAGTATCTGTCCTTTTCCTCTGTATCTACCTGCGTTGCAACAACGAAATTTCCCCATGTGTGGACAATAAAGGATTATCTTATCTTATTTTCTTGTTAACTTGTCGTTTTCTAACAGATAATCGTGAAATATATTACATGAGATCCACATAGAAACTTTCACATTAACAACATTTATGACATTTGAACTATTACATTGAAAACAAATGACATGAAGACGGTCAAAACGGCAACAAAACATTTAAATTATGACTGTAATCTTGGCCATTCAGCTGAAGTAAGGCACTCCACACATAAACATGACACGCGCCTTCAGTTTCCAACGTTTTATTATAATATCAATACTTTTTTCAACAGTTAAACGTACGTCGTCCCGGTCTCGATCACCGCTGCAGTGTTACATTCATTAAACAGTCTTGGAATGTTCCACTCTGGTCCACTTCCAGGCTACGGTCCACCTCCAGGCTCCACCTCCAGGCTCCACCTCCAGGCTCGGCTCCACCTCCAGGCTCTGCTCCACCTCCAGGCTCCACCTCCAGGCTCCGGTCCACTTCCAGGCTCCAGTCCACTTCCAGGCTCCACCTCCAGGCTCTGGTCCACCTCCAGGCTCCGGTCCACCTCCAGGCTCAGGTCCACCTCCAGGCTCTGGTCCACCTCCAGGCTGTGGTCCACCTCCAGGCTCAGGTCCACCTCCAGGCTCCACCTCCAGGCTCCAACTCCAGGCTCCGGTCCACCTCCAGGATCCGGTCCACCTCCCACCTCCAGGCTCTGGTCCACCTCCAGGCTCTGGTCCACCTCCAGGCTCCGGTCCACCTCCAGGCTCCACCTCCAGGCTCTGGTCCACCTCCAGGCTCTGGTCCACCTCCAGGCTCCACCTCCAGGCTCTGGTCCACCTCCAGGCTCCGGTCCACCTCCAGACTCCGGTCCACCTCCAGGCTCCGGTCCACCTCCAGGCTCAGGTCCACCTCCAGGCTCCGGTCCACCTCCAGGCTCCGGCTCCACCTCCAGACTCCGGTCCACCTCCAGGCTCCGGTCCACCTCCAGGCTCCACCTCCAGGCTCCGGTCCACCTCCAGGCTCCGGTCCACCTCCAGGCTCAGGTCCACCTCCAGGCTCAGGTCCACCTCCAGGCTCCGGTCCACCTCCAGGCTCCGGTCCACCTCCAGGCTCAGGTCCACCTCCAGGCTCAGGTCCACCTCCAGGCTCCGGTCCACCTCCAGGCTCAGGTCCACCTCCAGGCTCCGGTCCACCTCCAGGCTCCGGTCCACCTCCAGGCTCCGGTCCACCTCCAGGCTCCGGTCCACCTCCAGGTCCACCTCCAGGCTCCGGCTCCACCTCCAGACTCCGGTCCACCTCCAGGCTCCGGTCCACCTCCAGACTCTGGTCCACCTCCAGGCTCCGGTCCACCTCCCACCTCCAGGCTCCGGTCCACCTCCAGACTCTGGTCCACCTCCAGGCTCCGGTCCACCTCCCACCTCCAGGCTCCGGTCCACCTCCAGGCTCTGGTCCACCTCCAGGCTCCGGTCCACCTCCCACCTCCAGGCTCCGGTCCACCTCCAGACTCTGGTCCACCTCCAGGCTCCGGTCCACCTCCCACCTCCAGGCTCCGGTCCACCTCCAGGCTCTGGCACAGCTCGCACCTCTCACTGTCCTGCCCCGGCCTCCTCTGTGGCGCCACACTGGCACCCAGAGGCCACGCGCGGTACTGCAGCTCCTTCACACAAACACTCTGGGTCTATAAATAGTCTTAATTAGCCGGCAGAACCTTTGGAGCAGTTGTTTGTTGTCTTGTATCTATAGAAGTTGCTCCGCTCTCTGTCTCAGAGGCTGAGGCCGGTCGCTCAGTGTGCTTTGGTTACGCCACACATTATGGACAGAAGCAGAGACGAGCAGGTGAATCAAGAGGAAAACAGACTGGCTTTTTAATTAAGGTCCAATGGTCTTTTGTGGATCAGTGCATGCAGGGTTTGTCCGTTCAGTCTGTGGGTTGTTCTGTGTCGACTTATGAGTCAACTTGGGCAAAAAAACTTCAGGAATTATGTTTTATGATAGAGATGTCTTTTAAATTCAAGGAAGTGTTGGAAACCTTATTGGAAAAATAAATTATCTAAAAGTGTAATGTACCATGGGTGTAATTCCTCATGACAGGAAAAAGTGGAGTAAATGTAAAGAGTAAATGTAAAGAGTAAATGCAGGGACAAGCAGGTAGGTATGTATTGTATTGAGTATTAAAATAGATAATTGATGGAGACATATTGTGCTTTTTGCTCTTTACTATTTAGTATTACTAGTCGACAAGTAGATCATCATTTTACATTTTATCCATTGCAAACCATAATATTGATCTAAAACGCCTTAATAATAGAAAAAGGTCTATTGACTGACAACTGATAAGCCCCGCCTCTTCTTAACTGAGAAGCTCCGCCTCTTCATAGTGATAAGCTCCGCCTCTTCCTAGTGACGTTCCACCATAACAAGCAGTTTTGGTTTTTGAAAAGTGTCTACGTGACATTTTATAGCCTTCTATGTGTCACTTGGACTAACCACAACTAAGTACAGCGATGTGGAGGGGGGGGGGTAGGTGAAAACAGGATTTTTCCCAGCCTCAGGAAAACACAGGATCAACTCAAAACATGCACGAATCACACACAATACAGCTTTGAGTAACTTACAATGAGGAAACACACCTGCAAGAAGGTAAAATCTCATGAAATAAGTTAACATAATATGTCTCCTTTAAACAAAAGAAAGTGGTCATGTGTTTGCGAAGTGTCCCAAAGCTCATGTGTAACTGCTCTCAATATTGTTAGTGTATTATTCAAATTCTTTGCGCTCCGTCATGCAGCCGCTTCCTCTGTGTTTTTCGCTTCTTCTTCTTCTTCTTCTTCTTCTTCTTCTTCTTCTTCTTCTTCTTCTTCTTCTTCTTCTTCTTCTTCTTCTTCTTCTTCTTCTTCTTCTTCTTCTTCTTCTTCTTCTTCTTCTTCTTCTTCTTCTTCTTCTTCTTCTTCTTCTTCTTCTTCAACGCAACAGTTTGTATTGGGCGCTCCATCGTTTTAATTGGTCGGTGCGAGGTCACGCCGGGCGTCCTGACGGACCGATAAATAGCGGCATATTTTGACCATTTTTATAACCGTCAACCAGATGAAACGTGTCCTGTGGCGTCTAAATGCACCACAAGTCCACACACGGGTCAATCCAATCAAAAAACCTTCAATAAACATTAAAATTTGATTGTTTTTTTTTCAGATATTTAAACTGAAACCTGTGTACGGCGCTTATAGAGTGTCAGCCGTCTGGCGCTCGTCTCCACATGAAGGTGGAGACCGGCTCGCTGCACTGATTTCCGATAGGTCTGCCCCTCCTCGGCTGCCGTGGCCCGCGGCTCTTCCTCCTCCTCTGCCTCGATCAATGGCTGAGGCCGAGCGGCTCCGGCGCACACCGCCGGGACGAGCCCGCCGACAGTGGAACGTGTGAGCCGAGCGCGTGGGCTGCTGCAGCGCATCTAATATACAGTCATATGTTCATTATCGAGAGTCGCAAACTAATATGTACAGTGTAGATTATGACAGATGTGTGTAGATGATGACATATCGCATCTGAGTCTCCCATGTGTTTCAGGAATTATAATCTGCACACTAAACCGTATTTTCCGGAGTATAAATTGCACCAGCAAAAAATGCATAATAGAGAAGAAAAAAACATATATAAGTTGCACAGGAGTATGAAATGCGGTTGCAAGTGTGAAAAAAACAAATAATATCACATATCGCTCCGGAGTATAAGTATATAAGTATAAATATAAGTATAAGTCGCACCCCGGCCAAAACTATGAAAAAAGGTGGAACTTATAGTCCGGAAAATACGGTATCTCAATTGAATGACAGCATCGTTCAGTCTTCTCCACCATCACAAACTACACACTCCACCATCACAAACTACACACTCCACCATCTACACACTCCACCATCACAAACTACACACTCCACCGTCACAAACTACACACTCCACCATCGCAAACTACACACTCCACCATCACAAACTACACACTCCACCATCTACACACTCCACCATCTACACACTCCACCATCACAAACTACACACTCCACCATCTACACACTCCACCATCACAAACTACACACTCCACTGTCGCAAACTACACACTCCACCGTCACAAACTACACACTCCACCGTCAAAAACTACACACTCCACCATCTACACACTCCACCGTCAAAAACTATGTTAATTCTTGCAAAAACGCGTTTCACTTTCAGCACCACGGTCAGGGCACAGGTGAATTACATACAATAGTCAATAATAGAGATGTATAAAACAGGATTTACAGATTTATAGATTCCAGACTTACTCAATGTCAAAGTTGTAGTGAAGATCCTGGAAAAATGACTTTTCTGATGATTTTTGACTTTTCTGGTCAAAAACCAGGTGTGAAACCCACAATAAAGATCTTACATCAAACTTTTAGTATTGTTTATGTTTAGACAGGAAGTGACATCACAACGTTTTTATTCATGTACATTATTATAATTGATTATTTACTATTGTCAAGGACTTTGATATGATTAAAGGATAAACCTAAAGCGTTATTTAGAAAAAACAAAAAAGTTAATTTCATTAATAATCTCCAACAATACATTTGGCAGAGCAGTGAAGTGCGCGTTTGATATTAAAACATTTAATATAAAAATGTATTCTTCTTGTGTGACACTTGAATATAAAAATCCTCTATAATTAATGTGTTTTCCAAGTGACACAAAGTTCTATCTTTAATCAAAAAGCCATAATAAAAAAATGCATAAATACAAAAAAGGAATACAAATGTCTTTTTCAACACCTTTTACAGCAACTCGCTGTTTTATTATTAGGCCCGAGCGCCACAAGCTGGCGAGAGGCCTATTAATCTCGTAAGGCCGTGCGAAGCACGGCTGCGAAAGTGCGCACGTAGTGCGCACGAAATCGAGCGCGAAGCGCTCGCCCACTTCCAAACACTCACTAACGCACTCCTCCACTCATGCACGCCCCGTGCATACTAATTAGTTGTAGGAAAATGGAACATTACCGTTGTAAACGGGCGAAGCCCGTGCAAAAGTTCGCACTAAACGAGCACTTTACATTGGGATGACGACCGCGAAGCGGTCGTCATCCCCATATAAAGCACTCATTTGCGCTAAGTAGCTCATGAATACGTTCCCCATCTCTTGCATGTTCCGTGCATATAAGCATGTAATGCAAAAATTGAACATTATTACTGTATAGAGGGCCAAAAACACAAAGTGGGCGGAGCCCACTCAAAATTATCGAAAGTACCCGTCAGTGACCAGGGACCCACACCATGAGGTAGGAAAGCGCGAGCGCTTTCCGAAAATGTATCGTTTATGATATTTGAAAAATGGGAAACATTGTTTTCGCATCGGAATATTATTCTTTCTTTCTTTCTTTCTTTCTTTCTTTCTTCTTCTCGGGACCAACCCCCCTATTTTTCACCCAGTGAACATTGACGAAAAGTCACAAAAATTTGCACACCTCTAAAAATCGTGCCTCTCTACATTCTGGCTATTTCCCTTTTCTAAAATAAAAAAAATTGGCGCGTCAGCGCCACCAAATGTACCAAAAATGCATTGAGAGATGGGAAATGACCCAAAAAAAATCTGATCGTAGAATCATGAAATTTGGCGCAGAGGTAGATGGTGACAAGAGAAGTAAAAAATATTATTACGGCAACGCCGTCCCCCGAACCAAATGTCGGCCATATTGCTTCAAAAATGGCTAAACATGACTTCGGAGTTTTTCCAAACGTCGTACTTTTACGAACTCCTCCCAGGGCGTTGGCCCTAAAAAGCTGAAATTTGGTGAAAATGCTACTGAGGAGTGGGACATCAAAAGTTAGCCAAATTACATTGATACCTCTCACGGTCTCTGTGCGGCGAAGCCGCAAACTGTAGCTAGAATTTCAGAAATCTCCCATATTTAAAATTTCTGCCGTTTGCGCAGATAAAGTCCGAATTGCGTCAAATTAGAATCAGTTGTTAAACTCTTTGCCCTAAACCTACTTGAAGTGAAATAAATTCATTTGGCGCCACAGCGTCCCCTACAGATCTTATATGGAGGTTAAATGTTTAGTTTTGCGAAATTATATGAAATTTGACACACAACTCAATTTTAGCATCCCCATCAAAAAAGTCAATGAGACCCATGTCATAATTGTTATGGCGTTGCCGTAACGATGACCGAAACCTTTCATGTTATTCCAATGGGGAAATCGCCAGAACATGTTTACACTTTAGACTTTCACAAACTCCTCCCAGGGCGTCAGCCCTATTAACCTGAAATTTGGTGGGACTCATCTTCAGGGGTGGACTATCAAAAGTTATCCACATTTTCATTCAAAGAGTCACGGTGTCTGTGCGGCAAAGCCGCACATTTTGCCAAGAATTCAAAATAAAATAGCTTTTTGATGGTAAAACAAAGGGGAGAAGATGTGACAGCGTCACAGATTCAGCAGTAGGCGTAATAAAAGGACAATTGGGGCGCGTTAGCGCCCCCTCCTCTTGCGGCGTGGCGGCGGTGTGGCGGCGGCGTGGCGAGGGCCGATCATTGCCGCTTGCGGCTATATTTCATCATTATTATCCCACGGTTCATGATGTCACTTCCTGTCTAGACATAAACAATACTAAAAGTTTGACGTAAGGTCTTTATTGTGGATTTCACACGTGGTTTGAACACATCAGATTGATAATGACTAAATCTGGAATCTCCTCGTGGTAACTCGTGATTAATCCCGTTTTTGTCCCGTCTCTGCTGACCTGCAGGGGGCGCTGTCATTCCGAGCTCTAACAAAACGACCCAACATGTTGTTTGCGGCGTGGATACAGTCTGGGCACAACAGATGCTGCGAGTGTGGATCTAATAACTGCCACGGATCCTCACTTTTCCGTCCGGCAGCTGGCCTCGCCAAAATAACACGTCACCACCGCCGCGCTGGATCTGCTCTTCAGGGAGGGACCTTCTCACCTCAGAGGCAGGTACCAGGTGTGTGACAGAGCGGGGCGTCCCAGAGGAGCGGGGGGGGCGGGGGCGTTGTTGGCATAGCGACCAGCACAGGTGTGTGTTTGTGTGTGGTGTGTGTGGCTGTGCCCCCCGGGACCAGGTCAGGCAGTAGAGTTGATGACAACGGCTTAATCTTCTACGGCAAACGATTCTCAGCGGCGCCCCCCCCGCACACACACTCCCTCTTACACCCAATTAACCTCGTCACAGCCCCCTCTACTCACACACGCGCACACACACAACAGAGACACACGGACACGCCCAGATTGAGGTGACACAGGTCTCGACATGCAGGTGGAAAGATGCTACCGTGTGACCCAATACGCTGCGACTTAATTAAAAGTAATGGCTGTAATATGTGCTCCTGCTGGTTCACAAATGCCATTAATTGTCATAAGTCATGTGATAATAAAGAGCCCTTTTTTGTGGGTTTTGGTCCAGTTCTGGGAAAAGGTGAGGAGCTCTTTCTGCGTTCGACATTGTAAACGTTAAAGCGGCTTCGTGTGATGAAGCACAGTCTGTTCGGCCTCAGCACTGATGTGTTGTTAAAGCGTTTATTCCGGGTGGAAGTTGTGAAAAGCGCTCACAAACTCATGGCAGTGAATGGATACGGTGCTGGGAATGCGTGTGAACGTGTGGACTGCTGCGAACACCGCCGCCCTGGTGGTCGATCAGGGATGTCACACGCGAGTTCAGGTCTCGATCCCATTTCGCGCTGTACGCTGCTGTCACATGACACATACGCTCCAACGACTCCGGATTTTTTCACCCAGAGCGTTCCTTTGGTAAATATAAATCAGAGTAAAGTTGGTGTTGGAGGATGGTCTGATTTCCACTTTCAAAACTGAAGCTAATTTGAATAAGAATATGGTTTTAGGGACTTGTAATAACATAAAATAAATAAATGAATACAAATCCATGCAGAATCCTTATAAAAGTTTAATTAATTTTTGTATTTGTTGTTTTGGAGTTTAATCTGAGCCTGATTCATTCCAGAATATTTGATTTCAGCAGAACATAATTGGATTTCTTTTTATGTTTAACATGTCCAGCGGCTTTATAGTTTCCTTTTATGGACAAAAAGGAATAAATTGATAAAAAGTGAGAGGGCCCGACTCACCGTAACTAAACAAACCCTTCATATTTGACACAGATATCCATATTTATGAAAAAATAAACAATAAAAGTCTCCAGAGACCTGTCATTACCTGAAGAGCTGTGGATGGCTCAGTGGTAGAGCAGGTGCACATATACAGTTAGTCTCCAGCAGTTTGTCGAATGTCTTTCCCTGCTGTCCTACCATTGCCCTGCACCTTTGGACAAGCCGCAAACTAATATGTGAAGTTTAGATAATGACATATCGAATCTGAAAGAGTCTCCGATATGTTTCAGGAATTATAATCTGCACACTATACCGTATTTTCAGGACTATAAGTCGCACCAGCCAAAAAAATGCATAATAGAAAAGAAAAAAACACATATAAGTCGCTCCGGAGTATAAGTATAAGTATATAAGTATAAGTGTATCAGTATAAGTCGCACCCCGGCCAAAACTATGAAAAAAGGTGCAATTTATAGTCCGGAAATACGGTATCTCAATTGAATGACAGCATCGTTCAGTCCTCTCTCCTGGACGTGTTTGAAATGAACTCTGAACTCTGAACTCTGAACAGGATCCTACTTTTTAAACCTGAAAGCCGATCAAAAACCAATCGCAACACGGCATAACGACACTAAAATATTCATATACGTTTTGAAGTGCAAACAATCGAGAAATACCGTATTTTCCGGAATATAAGTCGCACCAGCCAAAAAATGTATAATAGAGAAGAAAAAAACACAATCAGTCACTCCAGAGTATAAGTATATAAGTATAAATGTAAGTATAAGTCGCACCACAGCCAAAACTATGAAAAAAGCTGCGACTTATAGTCCGTAAAATACGGTACTCAAATCATTTCTCAAACGTTGTCCAATTCAGCAGCTTTTTTTGACATTTACTGACATTTACTTTGACGTTTACCGCTATTATGTTATTTGTGACGTTTGTTTGCTCGGGTCTGACCTGCCTCGTGGATCTGGGAGGTTCACGACCTCCAAAACAAAGTTACGCATTCACACCAGTTTTAGAAATCCTCTCATCACATCGGAGCAGGTTAATTACTTTTTCGGATGGAAAACATTCAGAGGACTGAAGCAGAAGGCCTTGTGTCTTTGGTTGGACTTGAATTAATTTCCACTTGAAGAGTTGAACCGCACGCCGACAAAAGAGTGATGCTCAATGGTTTATTCACAGTGAGTGCCGACCCCTGCAGTGGAGAGGAGGCTGGAGAGGAGGCCGTCGGGCTTCTTCATGGACATTCTTCTAACCGTTTATCGTTTTCCCGTCCAGCTCTGGTCCTCGTCCTTCAGTGTCCACAAAATGTCCTCAAAATGCATGGTTTGCCTCTCTTATGGAGCCTTTGGACGTATTTAGACATTTTGTTTTAGGTTAGTTCATCTGATGGAGGCATAAAACACAAGAATAAACATGCATACCGTATTTTCCGGACTATAAGAGGGACCTTTTTTATTCGTTTTGGCCGGGTGCGACTTATACTCCAGAGTGACTTGTATGTGATATTATTCGTTATTTTCACAATGGCAACTGCATTTCACATGTTGATTATTTTCAGACTGACAACCACAAGAGGGCGCTCTAGGCTCTAAGCGACGCAGAAGAAGAATCTGCACTTCCTCTACCTCTGGAGTTTGTGGAGTTGTTTAGGGGTAAAACTGATGCTTTGGTAAACTTGTTAGCATGTTCTTTATGCTATAGTTATCTGAATAACTGTTCATATGTTACATTAACATACCAGACACTTACCACAGTTCTGTCTGTGCCTCATGTAGCTGAAGGTGTTAGCGTTAGCATACGTCATGTAGCTGAAGGTGTTAGCGTTAGCATACGTCATGTAACTGAAGGTGTTAGCGTTAGCATACGTCATGTAGCTGAAGGTGTTAGCGTTAGCATACGTCATGTAGCTGAAGGTGTTAGCGTTAGCATACGTCATGTAGCTGAAGGTGTTAGCGTTAGCACACGTCATGTAGCTGAAGGTGTTAGCGTTAGCATACGTCATGTAGCTGAAGGTGTTAGCGTTAGCATACGTCATGTAGGTGAAGGTGTTAGCGTTAGCATACGTCATGTAGCTGAAGGTGTTAGCGTTAGCACACGTCATGTAGCTGAAGGTGTTAGCGTTAGCACACGTCATGTAGCTGAAGGTGTTAGCGTTAGCATACGTCATGTAGCTGAAGGTGTTAGCGTTAGCATACGTCATGTAGCTGAAGGTGTTAGCGTTAGCATACGTCATGTAGCTGAAGGTGTTAGCGTTAGCATACGTCATGTAGCTGAAGGTGTTAGCGTTAGCATACGTCATGTAGCTGAAGGTGTTAGCGTTAGCATACGTCATGTAGCTGAAGGTGTTAGCGTTAGCATACGTCATGTAGGTGAAGGTGTTAGCGTTAGCATACGTCATGTAGCTGAAGGTGTTAGCGTTAGCACACGTCATGTAGCTGAAGGTGTTAGCGTTAGCACACGTCATGTAGCTGAAGGTGTTAGCGTTAGCATACGTCATGTAGCTGAAGGTGTTAGCGTTAGCATACGTCATGTAGCTGAAGGTGTTAGCGTTAGCATACGTCATGTAGCTGAAGGTGTTAGCGTTAGCATACGTCATGTAGCTGAAGGTGTTAGCGTTAGCATACGTCATGTAGCTGAAGGTGTTAGCGTTAGCATACGTCATGTAGCTGAAGGTGTTAGCGTTAGCATACTTACACCTATTCACCGTGTTCTCTCGTCTGTTATTATTTTAAATTGCATGTCTGGAAAATACGGTAAAAAGCCAGAATGATCCATTCTGAACTGGATCTGGGGAAAGAAGCCACGAATTTGCCACTTTTGTCCCAGATTTTACTCTTAATTTGAACTCTGGTGCGTTTTAAATCAATTATGCAACATTTACGCGCCTCTTTGCGATTGGCCACACCCACTTCTGCTCTCTCTTTAAATAGTGGTTGAAATATATATATTTTCCCCTCTCTGTACAATAACAAGACTGTGACACTGTGCAGAGCTCCGTGCACACTCTGCAGACACACGTCCTAAACACTTTCCTCTGTTAATTCATTACTAACGAGGTAAATGTGCTGGAAATGGTTAGAACGTTTCAAGGAGATCGTTATAAACCCACGACTGAAGCTGAAGGAAATCTCTCTCCTTCTCTCTCTCTCTCTCTCTCTCTCCATCGTTCATGCTCTTCTTCTTCTCTCTCTCTCCTCTTCCTCATTTCACTCTCTCTCTCTCTCCTTCTCTTCCTTGTTTCACTCTCTTCTCTCTCTCTCTGCTCTTCCTCTCCATCGTTCATGCTCTTTCTCTCTCTCTCTCTTTTTATGCTCTCTCTCTCCGCTCTTCCTCGTTTCACTCTCTTCTTCTCTGTCTCTCTCTCCGTTCTTCCTCGTTTCAATCCCTTCTTCTTCTCTCTCTCTCTCCTCTTCCTCATTTCACTCTCTCCTCTCTCTCTCTCTCTCTCTGTCTCTGTCTCTCTCTCTCCCTCCCTCTCTTTCACAAACCTGGGGACATCACTCTGGTGGACCACAAGTTTTTGGACACCTCCCGCGGCGTATCTTCACAAGTGTCCAGACACTGACAGTAAGACAAGATGCCTCCTCTCTTTCGCTCTCCTCCCCCTCCTCCCTCTCCTCCTCCTCCCTCTCTTCCTCCTGTCTGTTAGGACATTAATTAAAGGGCTACCCAGCAGCCCCGGCGTCAGCCGTCATCAGCCTCTCCTGATGTGGCGGCCGGCGCGGTGAATCTCTTCATCCCACTTTTTAATAGTGTCTTAGATGTGCGCGGTGACATCTATAACGCATCGCCGCACGTTTCATCCACTCTAAACGTTTGTGTGTGTGTGTGTGTGTGTCTGTGTGTGTGTGTATGCGTGTGTGTGTGTGTGTGTCGTGTGAGTGTGTGTGTGTGTCTGTGTGTGTGTGTGTGTATGTGTGTGTGTGTGTATGTGTGTGTATATGTGTGTGTGTATATGTGTGTGTGTGTGTGTGTCTGTGTGTGTGCGTGTGTGTCTGTGTGTGTGTGTCTCTGTGTGTGTGTGCGTGTATATGTGTGTGTGTGCGTGTGTGTGTGTGCCTGTGTGTGTGTGTGTGTGTATATGTGTGTATATGTGTGTCTGTGTGTGTGTCTGCGTGTGTGTGTGTGTTTGTCTGTGTGTGTGTGTCTCTGTGTGTGTGTGTGTGTGTATATGTGTGTGTGTGTGTGTCTGTGTGTATATGTGTGTGTGTGTGTGTGTGTGTGTGTGTGTGTGTAACCAGACGTCTCTGTGTGTCATTTCTGTAAAACTGTTGTGCGATCACAGTCTTTCAAATATCAACACGTTTGTGGAACAAGAAGTTACACAGACTAAATAAACGTGGCAAATATTGTTCTCAAGTAGGAGAACTGCTGCTTCTCTATAATAATATACTCGAGTACAAAGTAGTGGTCAGCAAAATTACTCAAGAAAGAAATTACTCGGCTGAAAGAGCAGGGCAAGGAACACAAATATTCAAATGAGGAACTAAATATTTGTGTTTATGTATGATATATTAAATATATAAAAAATATGGTCTAAAAAATACTGTAAAACTACTCAGAGAAGAACAATTTTATAGGAATTTTTAAATGTAATTGAGATGGTGAAGAACGTAGACTGCGCTCATAATAAATAATAATGTCAGTCGCTCCATAGCCACAGCTGTCCCAGGGCAGACTGGTGAAAACATGGCTGCCCAGTATATTGCCAAAACTATGACACAGTTAAAGAAACATGTTGTTACTGGCAAACAAGCAAAGTTCCCACGACTTTGAACATTCTGATTGTATGTAAATATTTTCAAACTTGTCTGAAAAATAATAGAACCAGAGATGAAAAATGATTTACCGTATTTTCTGTACTATAAGTGGCACCGGAGTATGAGTTGCACCAGCCAAAAAATGCATAATAGACAAGAAGGAGTATGAAATGTGGTCGAAAGTGGGAAAATAACAAATAATAGAAGTTGCACCGGAGTATAAGTATAAACGTACATAAGTATAAGTCGCACCAGCCAAAAAATGCATAATAGAGACAAAGAAAAACATAAATAAGTCGCATTGGAGGATTAAATGCTGTTGAAAGTGTGAAAATAACAAATAATATCACATATAAGTCGCTCCGAGGCATAAGTATATAAGTATAAATATAAGTATAAGTCGCGCCCTGGCCAAAACTATGAAAAAAGGTGCGACTTATTGTCCGGAAAATACGGTATTTCCTTTAGTTTATAGCTTTTCACCCTTATTTAACCTCAATAAGGGTGAAAATATATAATATTTGTGACAGAAACGCTAAAGAGCTTGATGCTGTCCTTGAAACCTTCAGTCTTACTCAGCATGTGAGAGGCCACACCCACAGCAAAGGACACACTCTAGATCTCATAATTACAAAGGGGGTAAATATTTCAAATGTTAATGTGATCGATGTTGCTCTGTCTGATCATTTCTGTGTCTTCTTTGACCTGTCTGTTTCTCCCAAACCTCCGGTTGGTCCTGCAGTTGTTCAGAGGAGACACATAAGTTATGGCACAGGTGCACTGTTTATGGAAATGATAAACTTTGAAAATGTCTCATGTTCTAATGTAAATGATTTGTTGAACTCTGTTACATCTAGTGTTTTGAATGTTCTGGACACCATCGCCCCTATAAAGGCTAAAATGGTTAAAAATAAGCAGAAGGCGCCGTGGAGAAATGATGATTCGGTCAGGGCACAGAAAAGGGAGTGCCGCAGGGCCGAACGGAAATGGCGCAAGTCAAAGCTCCAGGTTCAAAAAGAGATTTACAAAGAAAAGCTGAACATGTACAACCTAATCTTATGTAGAACTAGGGAAAGATATTTTTCTGAAATAATTGGAAGCTGCAGTAACAACTCGCGTGTCCTGTTTGCCACAGTAAACAGATTAACAAACCCTCCAGCTCAGCTGCCGTTAGAACTCATTTCCACATCCAAGTGTAATGAGTTTGCATTATTCTTTAATGACAAAGTTCAGGGCATTAAAAATGCTATAAATCCCACAATGCAAAAAATTACCCTAAAACCACCAAGACACTTAGAGCTAACTCACTTTGCACCAGTAACTGACAAAACTGTCCATGAGATCATCACCAGTCTGAGTTCATCTACATGCTGCCTCGATGTGTTACCCACCAAATTTCTAAAGTCTGTGCTGAACAGTTTGTTAGCACCATTCACTCACATAGTTAACATGTCGCTTCAATCTGGAACATTCCCAATGTCTTTGAAAACTGCGGTCATAAAGCCTCTCCTAAAGAAGAGCAGTCTTGATGCCGCAGTACTGAGTCATTACCGGCCCATCTCTAATCTGCCATTTTGGGGCAAAGTCCTTGAAAAGGTTGTTTACCAACAGCTCACAGATTTCCTCTTAATAAACAACTCATTTGATGTTTTTCAGTCAGGTTTTAGACCTCATCACAGCACTGAGACTGCTCTTGTCAACAGGGCCGGCCCAGCCTATAAGCGAACTAAGCAGCCGCGTAGGGCCCCGAGGCGTTAATAGGGCCCCCAATCTGGCAACCCGTCTTATGAGAAGCGCAAGCGCAGCGTGCGCCACTAGTGTAGTAGCGCTGCTGGCGCGGCAGCGCACACAGCGGTAACATATAACGCACAAACCGCATTTATTTGTAATGACAATCTGGCAACCGAGACACCAGACCTGCGCTGATTGGGCAACTTCATTGTGCGCGAGGAGCTCGAGAGCAAAACATAAACACAACACAACGTGGTCCCTGCGTGGTCCTCATGTCCAGAGGAATATATCCCCCCGATGCCGAAAAACGAAAGAAGAAACTTCTTGACGATGTAAAGAAACTGCAAACTTAACAACACTCTCCAGGTATTGGACTTCTCTTACAAAGAGATGGTTAATGCTGCTGTTTGAAACAACACGATTCTGTCACATTAGTTCACTCAGGCTGGAGGCGACGAGAGCTCTGCTACGCGCACAATATGTGTCTGAATGAAAGATAATAAGCTTAACATTGACACCAGCCCATGTTAGCTGCGGAGGTGGCGTCTATGCCCCGGGTCACTAAGAGGCGGAGATCCGGTCCGGACGAGCGCCGTCTCGTCCAGAACCTCTGACGTGAAACTTTGGAGTGAACAGTGTGCGGCCCCTGTCCCGGGCCCCTGTCCCGGGCCCCTGTGCAGCCTCAGTCAGAGATGAGCGGTTTGAGTTTGCGTCCCTCTCTCTCACATCACCATGTGTGAGATCAATCGTGACTCGTGATGTCTGTTTTACTTTGACTTCTTAACGTGCAATGAGAGGAACGTAAAGGTGCAGGAGTCCAGTGTGTGATGTTCTGATCAGAACAAACATTTATATTGTAATTAACTTTTAATAGAGCAATAAAACATTTCAATTTATTTAAAAAGCATCATTAGACTATTTGTTATAAATTATAATAAATTGATAGTGAAAAATAACCAGACATATTATGATTGCGTCTGTTATAGAATAATACTATATATTTTTATACAAAAGTGGCAAAGCTGCAGAAATGCAGTCTCTTCACTATAGCTAGGTTTGGACCTTCACTTCTAGTTCTGGTCATTCTCTGGGAATAACATGTTTGCACTGTTTTATCAGTGTTAATTGTTAATCAAGCAACGCTTATGCCATTTGTTTAATTTAATATAACTTGTTTTGTCACTTTGGCAAGAAGGAACAGTTGGGAGCTGTAAAAGATAAATTAGTAAGGATAACTATTACTTTTACATTTTCAGTTAAAATGAATAAATTTGATCATAATTATTTTCCATAGCCAATATTGTATTGAGTAATTAAGTACACTAATGTATTAATAACTGGCTTTAATCATTTTCTCCTGGCACAGTTTCATCACATCATCATTTTATAGCATTACAACCTCAACATTTTACTCTTACTTTAGCCGGCTGGACCACATTAAAATGCACCAGAAAACCCAAAAAAGGTCTGAAAATTTCTGGGGGAGGGCCCCCAGACCCACCTGTTTATTAATTTAAACTGCTAATGTGGCTGTCGACCCTTAACGCCCACAAATACGCCCAAAAACATATCTGGGACGTGTGTTATTTGTACAGGGAGTAGAGGTGATGTCAGCGGAATACCAAGTTGCATTGTGGGATTTAAGTTAGCAATATTTGAGCTTGTGAGGTGTTGAGAATAAACTAACTGGCAAACAGACGCCCTGGAGTTTTGGTGCGCTTTGTTTGCGTTGAAGAAAGTTTCCATATGTGAATTGTTTACTGACAATGGCAATAAAACTGATTCTGATGACGTGGTGAGGGGCCCCCAAAAATGTTTTCTCTTAGGGCCCCCTGAAGGCTTGGGCCGGCCCTGCTTGTCAAGGTGACAAATGACATCCGCCTGAACACTGACACGGGCAAAGCCTCAGTCTTAATTCTGTTAGATCTGAGTGCTGCTTTTGACACTGTCGATCATGGGATCCTCTTACAGAGACTAGAGGACTGGGTGGGCATCACTGGCACTGCCCTAAACTGGTTAAGGTCCTATCTGGAAGTACTTTGTTGAAATTGGTAGCTGTGTCTCAGACCACATGACCCTGACCTGTGGACTGCCCCAAGGGTCAGTCCTGGGTCCCCTTCTGTTCAACCTCTACATGCTGCCGTTAGGTCAGTTGATACGCAGTGAAAATGTGTCCTATCACAATTATGCAGACGACACTCAGATCTATGTTTCACTATCGGCAGGTGAATATGGACCAGTGGATTCACTGTCACTGCATCTAACAGATCACTGTGTGGATGCAAAACAACTTTCTCCAGCTGAACTCAGACAAGACTGAAATAATCGTTTTTGGCCCACAGAAACAAAGAGAAAGTGTTAGCGGTCACCTCCAGAGTCTCGCTCTAAAACCTACAAACCAAATTAGAAATCTGGGGGTAATAATGGACTCAGACTTGAACTTTAATAGCCACGTCAAATCAATAACATCAGCAGCTTTTTACCATCTAAAAAACATAAAATCAAAAATATACTGTCAAAACCAGATTTAGAGAGACTTATCCACGCGTTTGTCTCCAGTAGATTAGACTACTGTAACGGCCTGCTCACTGGTCTCTCCAAACGAGCTGTAAAACAGCTGCAGTACATCCAGAACGCTGCTGCTCGGGTCCTGACCAGAACCAGGAAGTACCATCACATTAGTCCTGTTCTCAGGTCTCTGCTCTGGCTCCTGTGGCTCAGAGAATAGACTTTAAAGCAGCTCTGCTTGTGTACAAGTCTCTCCATGGCCTAGCACCAAAGTACATCTTGGATATGTTAGTGCCATATGAACCATCTCGGACTCTGAGGACCTCAGGGACCGGCCTCCTGCTGGTGCCCAGAGTCAGGACAAAACATGGGGAATCTGCGTTTCAGTTTTATGCAGCTAAAATCTGGAACAGTCTTCCTGAAGATGTGAGACAGGCTTCTACTCTGACAATGTTCAAATCTAAGCTAAAAACAGTTTTGTTTAGCTGCGCATATGACTGAAAGGATTTTTTCTTTGCACTCTTCTCTTTTGTTTGTGATTTTATTAGTTTAGAAAATCAGTTGGATTGATAATTTTTAATTTAGTTAATTTTATTGTATTTCTGTAATTTCTTTGTGATTTGAATGCATTTTTCCTGCTGTGTGAAGCACTTTGAATTGCCTTGTGTATGAAATGTGCTCTACAGATAAACTTGCCTTGCCTTGCCAATTCAAAAATAGTTATAAAGACCCAAACAAAACACCACAAAATTCTACTTTTAGAATAGTTTGAAATGTACATAATCAACATCTAAACCGCATTCCGACCCTGCACCTCATCAGAGGTCAGGAGAGGTCAGGAGAGGTCAGGATAGGTCAGGAGAGGCAGTGAAAGGCTGGACACACTGTAATTGTCCTTCCCTTTCACTGCAGTGACATAAACATCATTATCTCACCACGCCTCTCAGACATCACGGCCTCATCCCTATTGTTTTTCCTGTTTCCTCTCCACACCAGTCGCGTCCATCACTCCGCCGTCACTCCTGCCTCACCGCGGGGCCTGTTATGTGTCAGCCCGATCCGAGGCAAGGCGGGCGGGGCGGGGGGGACGCGGGGCGGGCGGGCGGTGTGTATACGATGTCTTTTCTTGACTGTTTACTGTTTGCCATTATTGTTGTCATTACGGCGAGCTCGGCGTCGCCCTGCTCCGAGTCTGGTCTTATCATTACCGCAGAGCCGCTTGTCAGTTCCCCCCCGGCAGCGGACGCCACGCCCGGCCGACGCCTCCTCCTCCTCCTCCTCCTGTCACGCGCTCCCTCTCTCTCTCTTCACTATCACGCCGCATCTATCGTTCTCTTTGTTCCAGACTTTAAGGGAGTGTGTGTAGGTGATAGTTGTGGATGTGAGGGTGGGGATGGGTGGTGAGGGGGAGTGCGGGGGGTCAGCGGAGATGGCAGCTCGGTCCGGGTTTCGCTCGCCTCCTCCGGGCCTTAATTGAGACGTACTGTCAGTGACAAACACATTTGCATGGAGGAGAGTGAGAGAGGGAGGTTTTTCTCTTCGCTTTTTCTTTCACGATTTTTCTTTTTCTTTTTTCTTCTTCTTCCCGGCCGCTCTGTTAATCAGCTCGCTTTCGGTCACGTGACCAAACGTCGGGAGTCCGTACACACCGGCTCACTTAGCAGTATCGCTCTGAAAGGGAATATACCGGAATATGCAAACATCTGGATTTCATCTTTCTTCTGACCTTTATCAAAGCCGAGTTTTAACTGGCATTTTTCACTTAAGGTCAAATATGTTTTGGACAATAAAGGGGATTGTGTTCATTTCATACAGCAAATTCAGTTTGATTTGCTTCAGAATATTTTCAAAAGTCAACAAACAATGACAAGTTGGTGTAATCCCTCTTTCGTGGTCCTTCAGATTGAAAATGATATTTATAACGCTGTCCAGGTGACTGCCTTTGAAACCTTCTACAATGATCAGCAAACATCAAACAAATAATACACATCCATCAAAAAGTATAAAGCAGGTCTACAACAGAATAAAGAGTCTAAAAATGAATTAAAAAATATTTATTTCCTCAAACCTAAAATGTCGTTAGCAAAGGTTGAAAAATGTGTCAGGTTTTTCTCTGTTACACATGGGACAATCTAACCAGGGCAATTATTTTCCTCCGAGGGCCAGGCAAGTAGTGGAGGACCGGCCGGATCATCATTGGTATGAAAAATCTTTAAAAATAAATAAATAAATAAATATATATATATTGGTTCCTCACATGGTTCCTCACATGGTTAAATATCAAATAAAATTTCACTTTTCTGTCAAATATAGGCTAATGAATCTATTATTTAATTAAGTTCATGTCATCTTTATTAAGGACACAAGTGCAGACAGATGTTACAGACAGTTAAAAAATAGAAACTAAAATCTTTCTAGGGGCCAGATTAAAACATGCCGAGGGCCACATCGTGCCCCTGGGGGCACAAATGCCCAGGTCTGGCCAGGTCTTTAATATTACTTGGCATGTTCGGATTAAAGACAAATGAGCCGAATGTGGCCCGCGGGCCGTACTTTGCCCAGGTCTGATCTAAACTCTTAAACGATTTAAACTTGAACAGAAATATCTTTCCCTGCATCAGCGACAGCTTAATATAAATTGCCACATTGCCATGGAAACGATGTCCTTGTTAGTCACATGAACGCAGTGTTTGTCGCTCTCTAAATGAACACATGCGTTTTACTTCAGCACGACCTCATCCTGATGCATCCATACACTTTATTCAACAGGACGGTGCAGAGGTTTAAAGCCATATCGTGGAATATTCCTTTCACGTTGCAGACCTCACATCAGAAAAGTTACATAGTGCACCTTTAACATCACACGACCTGAGCCATGCGTCTCATCATAAAGCGCTTGCAGCTCCGCGCACGCCGGCGCCGCCTTTCACGCATCGGCACATTGTGTAAAACCCCGTTCTGTGGACTGGGATGAATGACACGGCTCGGCACAGGGAGGTATTTAGTTCTTACGGGATATGGATTATGAATGAGGGGCAGGATTCAATATGTATGAGTCTTTTAATATGCGGCTGGCGAAGGCTTTGTGCGCGACAGCAGGTGAGCGGGCGCTTTGACTGCAGGTAAAAGAGTAGGTTAGGCCTTTTCCCTCATTCAAATTCTAACGCCGTAACGTCGGCCATTGAGGGCGTTTAGCATCGGACATAAAAGCCATTGTACGTTTGGCCGGAGATTACGTGCCTTTTTTGTGATGAACGATGAAACGCAGCGACTGGAAGCATTTCGGGGACGTACTGTAGACTCATTACATGCATTCGCTTCAATGGAGTTATGTATTGTACGTTTATTTGGTGTATTATATCAAGGCCGAGGTACAAATCCGTTGTAATTAGTGGGCTGTGAGTAAAGTTGTATTAAAGAGTAAAGAGCACTGTTACTTCAGATTAGTATCAGTCAAAAAGACAGTTACTTATTAGGTTTACTTTGTTTGGTGGAATACTGCCTGTGGTAAATATGTATTGTAGTTTTCAGTTGAAGAAAAGAAAAAGAAAGTTAAAAATAAAATTAAAAAATGACAGCTGTTCTCAAAGGGATTCTGTCCATCTCTGTCATCAATGCACACGATTCTATCCAAAAGACGTAACCTGATTCATGCACAAGGAACACTTTGTTTAAACGTTAATTTAAGAGATATATTATGTAAATGTGACTCTTCAGATCATATTCATCCACTCAAAGTTCTATAGTGTGATTGGTGCATGTTTGAGTGTTCTTTATTCTCTTCCTTTTGGTTTTATTAAATGTGTTTCTTTTATTAGGTTGTTTTAGATCAATATTTTAATCCAGAAAACTACAATTTGGAAATAACTATAAAGCAGACGAAGCAGAATACGTCTTCTTGAATAAATAACACTATATTGTGTAACGATATCTGTTGTAAATGTGTAACAGTGATGGAATCTGCTGTCCAGGTCCAACCAGGAAGAGAAGTCCAAAAAGTCTGTATCGAATGTGAAAAACTTTATATATTTGTGGCCAGATGAGCAAAATATCCATTTGACATCTGGGATTGTAGAACATGTGGTCGAGGCACAGCACATTTTATTCATTTTTTATTCATTGTTTCATTTGTATTTGTCTATTTCATAACATATAAAAAGACATGATCAGGGACATGGAGTTAATCGAACAAAAATCAATGAAAAAGCGAAGAAATATATAGATTTTTGCTGTTTTATGTTAGTTATTGGGTTGGATAAAATGGCACAAGTTTGAAGCATGAGTTTGATGTTAATGTTGACTTTTAAATGTACAATTTTAGAATCGCAACAGTTTGTCTGCACGATTAAACAATGAACAATGTTGAAATATTACACTATACATTTAAATAAGATCATTGAAGACAGAAATCCCTCCGTTTAACCACAACCTAATCATACTACTTTTTATGATTTATGTATTTCTTAAACGCTATTACTGTTCTCGAGTCTTTGATTTCATTGTCAAGATTATTCCATAAATGAACTCTTCTTCCTTTTATTACCTTTTCTCTCTCTGATGTTAAACACAAGCTGCTGTTTCCACATATTTCATCTTTCAGATTGGATAAAATTGTCCTCGGTGTTTGTCTATTGTTCTCAGCTAATAATAATGTCTTTTAAAATCAGAGTTACAGGTGGAGTCCAGGAGCGAGTCCATAAACCATCACTAAAACATCATTTTTTAAACAAACCTAGACATTATTTTAAAGCAGACGGATGATGCTTTAATGTAGCATTGAACCATAACATAAGATAATCATTTCATATTTTAAATGATAAACCACAGTATTGATCCTAAACGACTTAACAATACAAACGGGTCCTTTGACTTCCTTTAAAAAATGCAGAATCTGATAAGCCCCGCCTCTTCATAGTGATAAGCTCCGCCTCTTCATTGTGTTATATCACCATGACGAGCGGCAGATTGTCATTTACATGTTTTTATTGCTGAAAAGTGTCATTCCAGAACATGCATCGCTGGCGTCTTCATTGTCCAAATACTCACCACTACATACAGGGATGGGGGCGGAGATGGGGGGTAAGTGAAAACAGAAATTGTCACTCGAGCCTCAATTGCAGGAAAATACACGGGCTCAACTCAAGAATGACGAGGAAACGCCGTTAAAATCACATTACAGTTGATTTAGCATAATTAATCCCCTTTAAGCTAGAAAACGTGACACGCTAACGGCAAAAAAAAGCACGTTTAAAAGCCACTGATGCATAAAACTTCCACTTTAACACTTCCAACTTCCAAACACCTCCATCAAACTCCATCACGCTACAAAATGGGTCGGGTTTGTGCCTGTGCGGCTCCGGCCAGCACTAGCAGCAGCAGCAGCAGCAGCAGCAGCAGCAGCAGCAGCAGCAGCACTAGCACTAGCAGCAGCACCAGCTCTGAGCAGCAGCAGCAGCACCAGCTCTGAGCAGCAGCAGCAGCAGCAGCAGCACTAGCAGCAGCAGCAGCAGCACTGAGCAGCAGCAGCAGCAGCAGCAGCAGTAGCATCACTAGCAGCAGCAGCAGCAGCACTGAGCAGCAGCAGCAGCAGCAGCAGCAGCAGCAGCAGCAGTAGCATCACTAGCAGCAGCAGCATCACTAGCAGCAGCAGCAGCACTAGCAGCAGCAGCACTAGCAGCAGCAGCACTAGCAGCAGCAGCAGTGAGCAGCAGCAGCAGCAGTAGCATCACTAGCAGCAGCAGCAGCAGCAGCATCACTAGCAGCAGCACTGGCAGCAGCAGCAGCAGCAGCAGCAGTAGCAGCACTAGCAGCAGCAGCACTAGCAGCAGCAGCAGCAGCAGCAGCACTAGCAGCAGCAGCAGCAGCAGCATCACTAGCAGCAGCAGCAGCAGCAGCAGTAGCAGCACTAGCAGCAGCAGCACTAGCAGCAGCAGCAGCAGCAGCAGCAGTAGCAGCACTAGCAGCAGCACTGGCAGCAGCAGCAGCAGCAGCAGTAGCAGCACTAGCAGCAGCAGCAGCAGCAGCAGCAGCAGCAGCAGCAGCAGCAGCAGCAGCAGCAGCGAGCGGAGCTTCTTTAATTAAGCCTCTGCAGCAGTGACACGGACTCTTCCTGTCACAGTCCGGACTTCATTATTTAGGGCCGTGTTATTCACTCGGGGAGAATTTGCTTATGCCACGCTCCTGTCACAACAGACGGCAGCTCCTCCTGCAGCAGTCAAGAGTGAGAGCTTCTGTGAGTCAGTTAGCGCGGGAGCAGTGCTGATGCCGACTCGACTGTCCTTTATCGCCACAACCACAACAGCCTTTTGTATTTCTAGGTCTTATTAAATGTGCGTTTCAGTCAAAAGGGTTTTTAAACAGGCGTAACGTTTTTGACGATGGACGAGCTGTGAATGTGTCGAAAGTGTCTAAATCAAGGAACGACTTATTTTATGGATTGAATAAACGGAAGTGTGGCAAGCCAGCGATCACCGTCTCGCACACGCTCAATGACGAAGTGAAGCTGGAATAGATGTTTTAGGTTTGTGGGCACTGGTGGAAAGAGTACTGAAAATGTGTTAAAGTACAGCTATGGCTAAAAGTACTCGATTACAAGTACAAGAACTGCTGCTAAATTTACACTAAAGCATGAAAAGTACTGCTCAAAGTACTAGTTACCTTTTCTGTAACAGCTCTGTCTTTCATCAACTATTTAAAGGTTAATTAAGTGTAAACTTATATCGCGGCTTTATAACGCCAACAATGGAAATGATCGATTCAGCAACAAAAGGAGATGAAGGACTTTGACAACATGGACTAACTTTTACAGTGAATTTTATTTTATTTGAGCTTTTTTCCTTTTTGCATTTATGCTCTCTGATTTGTTTTTGTATATCATATAAAAATGAATACAAATACACTTTTTAAAGGAGCATAGTGAGCTGATTAGGACTTGTGATGCACTCAGTAATTCCAATTTTTCCATTTTATAATTTCATTAGATTACAATTACAGCTTTAATTGGAAGATTTACTTGAAAAAGGACAATTAGTTACTTTCCACCTCTGGGTCGATTGCTCTTTGCCTGGATAGAGAGATTTTTAATAGACTAAATCGGTCTGGTCATCTCCATGAGTTCAGATGAGTGCGATTGACAGGTGGATTAGCCAATCAGGGACACGCACGAGGAACGAAGAAAGGCAAAAAATATCACAAAGACGGAAAAACAATCGCCAATTTCTGCAGAATCAAATAGCGAGGCAAAAAACACTGTTAAACCTGATTTTGTTCCATATAACGATGACCCATGATCTTGCGTCATGGAAATAAACCGGTCTGATTACACCAGAAGTGTTTTTCACCGAGGGCCGCACTTTGAAACTTATACAGAGCTGAGGGCCACAAACAAGCAGACAATGTTGAATTTGGCGAATAACAAAGTGAATCAGCAGAAATGTTGCATTTGACATTGTTTTGATGCCGCCGCACTTTTAATAAGACTTGGAACATTAATATTAGGTTGTATAACAGTAAAATGCTTTTATCAAATTTTACAGTAAAAAGTACACATTTTTGTTGTTTGGACCAAATTAGCAGGAAGCTAATGTCTGGATTACACGGTTCTCTTTGAGTTTGACGCCCAGGTGCCTTTTTAAACAGCGTTCCTGAGTATTTGGCCCTTCAAATACAATACAGAGTACAGTATTTAGTTGTACAAAACACTGACACCACTGAAAGTAGCTCGAGGCCAGACTTCCCGAGACAAAAACCTGTCCGGATCTACACTTCTCAATCACGCCGCGCACACGTCGGAGTGATGAAAAGTCGTCACGAAAACGTCCGAGCGCCCGTCAGCCGCCATCTCGACAACAACCGCATCCCGGCGAAAGTGAACCAAACACGTCGGCGGTAAACTTTTGATTTGTGTCGACGGAGGAGACGGGACGCCCTCTGCTTGTGTTAATGCGGCACGGCGCTCTCTCAGCTTTGCCTGTGGCGCCATCAGAGGATTGTGGGTAATACCTGCGTGTCAGCGCGCGGGTGACGGATGTGCGAAGCGTCGCTCGGGAGCAGACGGCGGGAGATGGATGAGATGTCCCGCCGTGTTTGGAGTGTTTTGCTGGTTTGTTGCCTTTGTCCTGACTGGCAGCTGCTCGACGGCGCTCAGGTTTGTCACAGCGGCGCTCAGAGTCTACAACTAACGGGAGTTTTACAGCAGCGGCGGCGCTCAAAGTCTACAACTAACGGGAGTTTTACAGCAGCGGCGGCGCTCAAAGTCTACAACTAACGGGAGTTTTACAGCCGCGGCGCTCAAAGTCTACAACTAACGGGAGTTTTACAGCAGCGGCGGCGCTCAAAGTCTACAACTAACGGGAGTTTTACAGCCGCGGCGCTCAAAGTCTACAACTAACGGGAGTTTTACAGCAGCGGCGGCGCTCAAAGTCTACAACTAACGGGAGTTTTACAGCCGCGGAGGCGCTCAAAGTCTACAACTAACGGGAGTTTTACAGCAGCGGCGCTCAAAGTCTACAACTAACGGGAGTTTTACAGCAGCGGCGGCGCTCAAAGTCTACAACTAACGGGAGTTTTACAGCCGCGGCGCTCAAAGTCTACAACTAACGGGAGTTTTACAGCCGCGGAGGCGCTCAAAGTCTACAACTAACGGGAGTTTTACAGCCGCGGCGCTCAAAGTCTACAACTAACGGGAGTTTTACAGCAGCGGCGGCGCTCAAAGTCTACAACTAACGGGAGTTTTACAGCCGCGGCGCTCAAAGTCTACAACTAACGGGAGTTTTACAGCAGCGGCGGCGCTCAAAGTCTACAACTAACGGGAGTTTTACAGCGGCGCTTAAAGTCTACAACTAACGGGAGTTTTACAGCAGCGGCGCTCAAAGTCTACAACTAACGGGAGTTTTACAGCAGCGGCGGCGCTCAAAGTCTACAACTAACGGGAGTTTTACAGCAGCGGCGGCGCTCAAAGTCTACAACTAACGGGAGTTTTACAGCCGCGGCGCTCAAAGTCTACAACTAACGGGAGTTTTACAGCAGCGGCGGCGCTCAAAGTCTACAACTAACGGGAGTTTTACAGCAGCGGCGCTCAAAGTCTACAACTAACAGGAATTTTACAGCAGCGGCGGCGCTCAAAGTCTACAACTAACGGGAGTTTTACAGCAGCGGCGCTCAAAGTCTACAACTAACGGGAGTTTTACAGCGGCGCTCAAAGTCTACAACTAACGGGAGTTTTACAGCAGCGGCGGCGCTCAAAGTCTACAACTAACGGGAGTTTTACAGCAGCGGCGCTCAAAGTCTACAACTAACGGGAGTTTTACAGCGGCGCTCAAAGTCTACAACTAACGGGAGTTTTACAGCCGCGGCGCTCAAAGTCTACAACTAACGGGAGTTTTACAGCAGCGGCGGCGCTCAAAGTCTACAACTAACGGGAGTTTTACAGCCGCGGCGCTCAAAGTCTACAACTAACGGGAGTTTTACAGCAGCGGCGGCGCTCAAAGTCTACAACTAACGGGAGTTTTACAGCCGCGGAGGCGCTCAAAGTCTACAACTAACGGGAGTTTTACAGCAGCGGCGCTCAAAGTCTACAACTAACGGGAGTTTTACAGCAGCGGCGGCGCTCAAAGTCTACAACTAACGGGAGTTTTACAGCCGCGGCGCTCAAAGTCTACAACTAACGGGAGTTTTACAGCCGCGGAGGCGCTCAAAGTCTACAACTAACGGGAGTTTTACAGCCGCGGCGCTCAAAGTCTACAACTAACGGGAGTTTTACAGCAGCGGCGGCGCTCAAAGTCTACAACTAACGGGAGTTTTACAGCCGCGGCGCTCAAAGTCTACAACTAACGGGAGTTTTACAGCAGCGGCGGCGCTCAAAGTCTACAACTAACGGGAGTTTTACAGCGGCGCTTAAAGTCTACAACTAACGGGAGTTTTACAGCAGCGGCGCTCAAAGTCTACAACTAACGGGAGTTTTACAGCAGCGGCGGCGCTCAAAGTCTACAACTAACGGGAGTTTTACAGCAGCGGCGGCGCTCAAAGTCTACAACTAACGGGAGTTTTACAGCCGCGGCGCTCAAAGTCTACAACTAACGGGAGTTTTACAGCAGCGGCGGCGCTCAAAGTCTACAACTAACGGGAGTTTTACAGCCGCGGCGCTCAAAGTCTACAACTAACAGGAATTTTACAGCAGCGGCGGCGCTCAAAGTCTACAACTAACGGGAGTTTTACAGCAGCGGCGGCGCTCAAAGTCTACAACTAACGGGAGTTTTACAGCGGCGCTCAAAGTCTACAACTAACGGGAGTTTTACAGCAGCGGCGGCGCTCAAAGTCTACAACTAACGGGAGTTTTACAGCAGCGGCGCTCAAAGTCTACAACTAACGGGAGTTTTACAGCGGCGCTCAAAGTCTACAACTAACGGGAGTTTTACAGCAGCGGCGCTCAAAGTCTACAACTAACGGGAGTTGTACAGCGGCGGCGCTCAAAGTCTACAACTAACTGGAGTTTTACAGCCGCTGCGGCGCTCAAAGTCTACAACTAACGGGAGTTTTACAGCTGCGGCGCTCAAAGTCTACAACTAACGGGAGTTTTACAGCAGCGGCGGCGCTCAAAGTCTACAACTAACGGGAATTTTACAGCCGCGGAGGCGCTCAAAGTCTACAACTAACGGGAGTTTTACAGCCGCGGAGGCGCTCAAAGTCTACAACTAACGGGAGTTTTACAGCAGCGGCGGCGCTCAAAGTCTACAACTAACGGGAGTTTTACAGCAGCGGCGGCGCTCAAAGTCTACAACTAACGGGAGTTTTACAGCCGCGGAGGCGCTCAAAGTCTACAACTAACGGGAGTTTTACAGCAGCGGCGGTGCTCAAAGTCTACAACTAACGGGAGTTTTACAGCAGCGGCGCTCAAAGTCTACAACTAACGGGAGTTTTACAGCAGCGGCGGCGCTCAAAGTCTACAACTAACGGGAGTTTTACAGCAGCGGCGGCGCTCAAAGTCTACAACTAACGGGAGTTTTACAGCCGCGGCGCTCAAAGTCTACAACTAACGGGAGTTTTACAGCAGCGGCGCTCAAAGTCTACAACTAACGGGAGTTTTACAGCAGCGGCGGCGCTCAAAGTCTACAACTAACGGGAATTTTACAGCAGCGGCGGCGCTCAAAGTCTACAACTAACGGGAGTTTTACAGCAGCGGCGGCGCTCAAAGTCTACAACTAACGGGAGTTTTACAGCAGCGGCGGCGCTCAAAGTCTACAACTAACGGGAGTTTTACAGCAGCGGCGCTCAAAGTCTACAACTAACGGGAGTTTTACAGCAGCGGCGCTCAAAGTCTACAACTAACGGGAGTTTTACAGCAGCGGCGGCGCTCAAAGTCTACAACTAACGGGAGTTTTACAGCGGCGCTCAAAGTCCACAACTAACGGGAGTTTTACAGCCGCGGAGGCGCTCAAAGTCTACAACTAACGGGAGTTTTACAGCAGCGGCGGCGCTCAAAGTCTACAACTAACGGGAGTTTTACAGCAGCGGCGCTCAAAGTCTACAACTAACGGGAGTTTTACAGCGGCGCTCAAAGTCTACAACTAACGGGAGTTTTACAGCAGCGGCGCTCAAAGTCTACAACTAACGGGAGTTGTACAGCGGCGGCGCTCAAAGTCTACAACTAACTGGAGTTTTACAGCCGCTGCGGCGCTCAAAGTCTACAACTAACGGGAGTTTTACAGCTGCGGCGCTCAAAGTCTACAACTAACGGGAGTTTTACAGCAGCGGCGGCGCTCAAAGTCTACAACTAACGGGAATTTTACAGCCGCGGAGGCGCTCAAAGTCTACAACTAACGGGAATTTTACAGCCGCGGCGGCGCTCAAAGTCCACAACTAACGGGAGTTTTACAGCAGCGGCGGCGCTCAAAGTCTACAACTAACGGGAGTTTTACAGCCGCGGCGGCGCTCAAAGTCCACAACTAACGGGAGTTTTACAGCCGCGGCGGCGCTCAAAGTCTACAACTAACGGGAGTTTTACAGCGGCGCTCAAAGTCTACAACTAACGGGAGTTGTACAGCGGCGGCGCTCAAAGTCTACAACTAACGGGAGTTTTACAGCAGCGGGGCTCAAAGTCTACAACTAACGGGAGTTTTACAGCCGCGGAGGCGCTCAAAGTCTACAACTAACGGGAGTTTTACAGCCGCGGCGCTCAAAGTCTACAACTAACGGGAGTTTTACAGCAGCGGCGGCGCTCAAAGTCTACAACTAACGGGAGTTTTACAGCCGCGGCGCTCAAAGTCTACAACTAACGGGAGTTTTACAGCAGCGGCGGCGCTCAAAGTCTACAACTAACGGGAGTTTTACAGCGGCGCTTAAAGTCTACAACTAACGGGAGTTTTACAGCAGCGGCGCTCAAAGTCTACAACTAACGGGAGTTTTACAGCAGCGGCGGCGCTCAAAGTCTACAACTAACGGGAGTTTTACAGCAGCGGCGGCGCTCAAAGTCTACAACTAACGGGAGTTTTACAGCCGCGGCGCTCAAAGTCTACAACTAACGGGAGTTTTACAGCAGCGGCGGCGCTCAAAGTCTACAACTAACGGGAGTTTTACAGCAGCGGCGCTCAAAGTCTACAACTAACAGGAATTTTACAGCAGCGGCGGCGCTCAAAGTCTACAACTAACGGGAGTTTTACAGCAGCGGCGCTCAAAGTCTACAACTAACGGGAGTTTTACAGCGGCGCTCAAAGTCTACAACTAACGGGAGTTTTACAGCAGCGGCGGCGCTCAAAGTCTACAACTAACGGGAGTTTTACAGCAGCGGCGCTCAAAGTCTACAACTAACGGGAGTTTTACAGCGGCGCTCAAAGTCTACAACTAACGGGAGTTTTACAGCCGCGGCGCTCAAAGTCTACAACTAACGGGAGTTTTACAGCAGCGGCGGCGCTCAAAGTCTACAACTAACGGGAGTTTTACAGCCGCGGCGCTCAAAGTCTACAACTAACGGGAGTTTTACAGCAGCGGCGGCGCTCAAAGTCTACAACTAACGGGAGTTTTACAGCCGCGGAGGCGCTCAAAGTCTACAACTAACGGGAGTTTTACAGCAGCGGCGCTCAAAGTCTACAACTAACGGGAGTTTTACAGCAGCGGCGGCGCTCAAAGTCTACAACTAACGGGAGTTTTACAGCCGCGGCGCTCAAAGTCTACAACTAACGGGAGTTTTACAGCCGCGGAGGCGCTCAAAGTCTACAACTAACGGGAGTTTTACAGCCGCGGCGCTCAAAGTCTACAACTAACGGGAGTTTTACAGCAGCGGCGGCGCTCAAAGTCTACAACTAACGGGAGTTTTACAGCCGCGGCGCTCAAAGTCTACAACTAACGGGAGTTTTACAGCAGCGGCGGCGCTCAAAGTCTACAACTAACGGGAGTTTTACAGCGGCGCTTAAAGTCTACAACTAACGGGAGTTTTACAGCAGCGGCGCTCAAAGTCTACAACTAACGGGAGTTTTACAGCAGCGGCGGCGCTCAAAGTCTACAACTAACGGGAGTTTTACAGCAGCGGCGGCGCTCAAAGTCTACAACTAACGGGAGTTTTACAGCCGCGGCGCTCAAAGTCTACAACTAACGGGAGTTTTACAGCAGCGGCGGCGCTCAAAGTCTACAACTAACGGGAGTTTTACAGCCGCGGCGCTCAAAGTCTACAACTAACAGGAATTTTACAGCAGCGGCGGCGCTCAAAGTCTACAACTAACGGGAGTTTTACAGCAGCGGCGGCGCTCAAAGTCTACAACTAACGGGAGTTTTACAGCGGCGCTCAAAGTCTACAACTAACGGGAGTTTTACAGCAGCGGCGGCGCTCAAAGTCTACAACTAACGGGAGTTTTACAGCAGCGGCGCTCAAAGTCTACAACTAACGGGAGTTTTACAGCGGCGCTCAAAGTCTACAACTAACGGGAGTTTTACAGCAGCGGCGCTCAAAGTCTACAACTAACGGGAGTTGTACAGCGGCGGCGCTCAAAGTCTACAACTAACTGGAGTTTTACAGCCGCTGCGGCGCTCAAAGTCTACAACTAACGGGAGTTTTACAGCTGCGGCGCTCAAAGTCTACAACTAACGGGAGTTTTACAGCAGCGGCGGCGCTCAAAGTCTACAACTAACGGGAATTTTACAGCCGCGGAGGCGCTCAAAGTCTACAACTAACGGGAGTTTTACAGCCGCGGAGGCGCTCAAAGTCTACAACTAACGGGAGTTTTACAGCAGCGGCGGCGCTCAAAGTCTACAACTAACGGGAGTTTTACAGCAGCGGCGGCGCTCAAAGTCTACAACTAACGGGAGTTTTACAGCCGCGGAGGCGCTCAAAGTCTACAACTAACGGGAGTTTTACAGCAGCGGCGGTGCTCAAAGTCTACAACTAACGGGAGTTTTACAGCAGCGGCGCTCAAAGTCTACAACTAACGGGAGTTTTACAGCAGCGGCGGCGCTCAAAGTCTACAACTAACGGGAGTTTTACAGCAGCGGCGGCGCTCAAAGTCTACAACTAACGGGAGTTTTACAGCCGCGGCGCTCAAAGTCTACAACTAACGGGAGTTTTACAGCAGCGGCGCTCAAAGTCTACAACTAACGGGAGTTTTACAGCAGCGGCGGCGCTCAAAGTCTACAACTAACGGGAATTTTACAGCAGCGGCGGCGCTCAAAGTCTACAACTAACGGGAGTTTTACAGCAGCGGCGGCGCTCAAAGTCTACAACTAACGGGAGTTTTACAGCAGCGGCGGCGCTCAAAGTCTACAACTAACGGGAGTTTTACAGCAGCGGCGCTCAAAGTCTACAACTAACGGGAGTTTTACAGCAGCGGCGCTCAAAGTCTACAACTAACGGGAGTTTTACAGCAGCGGCGGCGCTCAAAGTCTACAACTAACGGGAGTTTTACAGCGGCGCTCAAAGTCCACAACTAACGGGAGTTTTACAGCCGCGGAGGCGCTCAAAGTCTACAACTAACGGGAGTTTTACAGCAGCGGCGGCGCTCAAAGTCTACAACTAACGGGAGTTTTACAGCAGCGGCGCTCAAAGTCTACAACTAACGGGAGTTTTACAGCGGCGCTCAAAGTCTACAACTAACGGGAGTTTTACAGCAGCGGCGCTCAAAGTCTACAACTAACGGGAGTTGTACAGCGGCGGCGCTCAAAGTCTACAACTAACTGGAGTTTTACAGCCGCTGCGGCGCTCAAAGTCTACAACTAACGGGAGTTTTACAGCTGCGGCGCTCAAAGTCTACAACTAACGGGAGTTTTACAGCAGCGGCGGCGCTCAAAGTCTACAACTAACGGGAATTTTACAGCCGCGGAGGCGCTCAAAGTCTACAACTAACGGGAATTTTACAGCCGCGGCGGCGCTCAAAGTCCACAACTAACGGGAGTTTTACAGCAGCGGCGGCGCTCAAAGTCTACAACTAACGGGAGTTTTACAGCCGCGGCGGCGCTCAAAGTCCACAACTAACGGGAGTTTTACAGCCGCGGCGGCGCTCAAAGTCTACAACTAACGGGAGTTTTACAGCGGCGCTCAAAGTCTACAACTAACGGGAGTTGTACAGCGGCGGCGCTCAAAGTCTACAACTAACGGGAGTTGTACAGCGGCGGCGCTCAAAGTCTACAACTAACTGGAGTTTTACAGCCGCTGCGGCGCTCAAAGTCTACAACTAACGGGAGTTTTACAGCAGCGGCGCTCAAAGTCTACAACTAACGGGAGTTTTACAGCAGCGGGGCTCAAAGTCTACAACTAACGGGAGTTTTACAGCCGCGGCGGCGCTCAAAGTCTACAACTAACGCGACTTTTACAGCAGCGGCGCTCATATATATCGATATATAATGTAATAACATAATGTAATGATATATATGTAATATATCGATACAGCAGCCCACGATATCGATACAGTATCCCTAAATCTAGTATCAAGATATCAATATTTTGATTTTTTTGGCTCACCCCCAATGACAAAATAAACAAATTATAGACTAATTTCCCGACAGGGTCAATAAAGTTCACCTCAAACATATTTACAAAGTCTATATGACATATTCAACTTTTCAGTCAAACAAAGGGATGATTATATTTCAGATTTTACCAAACATTTTTGTCCCCATTTTGACCATTTTTTACTTCCTAGTTGAACATGAGCAGCAAAATATGGCGTAATGTTCCACAACTGTTACCGAGCAACCAGACTGTAAACAAGAGCCAGGATTTGACAAACAGTAATACCATGTAACAACTTTATTTTGTTGAATGATGGTTTAAACCAACAGTAAAGTGTCAGTTAAAGTGTCTCCTGTGTTTTCAATGGCACGTCGCACGTTGATGACATCACAGAGGGATTCCGTTTTAGAACTCGGCTCTATTTCCTGTTTTATTTTTCAAAATGTCTTCATAAACTGCAACTTCACGGATGTAAGAACAATGATAAATATTTACCACAGGTTCAGTCCCATCAAACTAAATCAGAATTAGAAAAAAAAAGAAGAGAACTTGTCATATCGACTTTAAATTTCATGATCAAATACTGTATTCCTTTGATTTGACATAAAAAATATCATCAAAAGAAAGAGTAGAAAATTAAAAGCAAACATTTTCGGTAATTGTAGTTATTTGCCAACATGTTCTGGTTTTGTTTTTGAGTTAAGGCACAATAAGCTTCGACTTCTCTCTATAATTGGTCAGGGACTAATTTTGTTTTCTGTTTAGATTTATTAGATTTTTTTGTAAAGTGTCAAAAGACAAACAATGTATGGAATTCAATTTAAAAATAAAATACAATACAATGCAGCACGGTATTAATTCTTGCTCTTAGAAATATGAACTGCATACATTATTTCTGAGGGTTTAAAATACCAAGCAGAAGCATGTATAAAATATATATTAAAACATGAATTGGAATTGCTAAAAAATTGCCTTCGAAATAAATCCGGTTCCTAATTTACAACGGTGAGAAATGTCCAGATTTTCTCAGGGACATGTCTTCTCTAATTGCTGAGTGAGGTTTGTGTCACTTCACAGCAGACACTTGGCGACAGGTGAAGACGGAGCGGAGGTCCCAATTAAACGCCACGTACAGTTTGTGCCCATGTGGTGGTGTGACGGACCCCCGTATATGCACGTGTGGACGTATGGGGTGGTGTGACGGACCCCCGTATATGCACGTGTGGACGTATGGGGTGGTGTGACGGACCCCCGTATATGCACATGTGGACGTATGGGGTGGTGTGACGGACCCCCGTATATGCACATGTGGACGTATGGGGGGGTGTGACGGACCCCCGTATATGCACACGTGGACGTATGGGGGTGTGACGGACCCCGTATATGCACGTGGACGTATGAGGGGTGTGACGGACCCCCGTATATGCACGTGTGGACGTATGGGGTGGTGTGACGGACCCCCGTATATGCACATGTGGACGTATGGGGGTGTGACGGACCCCCGTATATGCACGTGTGGACGTATGGGGTGGTGTGACGGACCCCCGTATATGCACATGTGGACGTATGGGGGTGTGACGGACCCCCGTATATGCACACGTGGACGTATGGGGGTGTGACGGACCCCGTATATGCACGTGGACGTATGAGGGGTGTGACGGACCGTATAATAAATGTTTTATTATATATATATATTAATATATATACATATATATATTAATATATATATATATTAATATATATACATATATATATTAATATATATATATTATATATATATATATATATATTAATATATATACATATATATATTAATATATATATATATATAATAGATTATATATATATATTATATATATATAATAGATTATATATATATATATATATATATATATATATATATATATATTTAAATATATAGCTTTTAACCTTCTTACATTGCTATTTGTGCTTCATATATGTCCCCAGAGTGTTTTTTTTATTGATTCCCGCAGTGTTTAGCTATATTACAGACTATCTCCTTTCCTCCAATCTCCAAACTGACGGGCGGTGGGTGCAAGACTGCGTCATAAGGGCATCACCATCCGCCCTCACCCTCCCCCTTGTTTGCTGCCGCGGACACAGCTCGTTATTTGTTTATTACTTTACTAGTGAATACTGGCGCTATTCCCTCCATAAAAGACGGAGATGGAGAACTGAGAGCTGTAAGTACACTAAAGCTACATGTGCGACTTACGCAAATTTCCAGAACATGTATAATGATTTTATTTACATGACGAGTGACGTATCATGACCTAATGTGTTACACATCGAGTACACGATGTATACTTTATGTTATGTGCGTTATTTCTACACTGTGGAGAGGGGTCGTACAGTCAGGACCGGCCCCGTCGTCTTTCACCGCCGCTAGAATCGAAAACGTGATTATTGAGTTAGTTTGTTTACACCCCCACCGTCTCCGGGGTGGGCAGGGCACACACGCTCTCGCTGAGACTACGTCACGGGTTGGGCGGGGGAGCCAGATCGCTCTTCGCAAGGGTGAGGGTGAATATCAAACCAAGCCGTTTGCGTTTCCGGGTTGGTGAGGGGGTCCAAGGTCTGGGTGATATTTCTTTATGGGTTGGGTATGTTATGGGTGTTGCACAACCCTTATTATCAATTATACACTTAGGATAGACTACGAAATGTGAAAAAAAGCATGTTATGGCACCTTTAAGAGTGTTTTTTAAACTTCCTATAAGTTATCTGTCCTTTCCCCCTGTATCTACTGCGTTGTATCTTAAGTTCCTGTGTTTGTGAACTTTGTTCACCGTCGACTTTCCTTAAACTTAAACTAAACCAGCTTCACCTTTGGACCGAGTCTGAATCAGACCCAGAGCCCGACTTTAAGAGCACAAAATACTTTATTTTAACCATAAAACAAACATCGAAACCTCTTTGTCCGTGTGCCCCAGGGCAGCCGTGACCCCCCCAAGTGACCTGTGCCTTTAATTTGAACCATAATATAATACCGGCCCCGTGACCCGCACTCAGTATCTCCTGTGGCTGAGCGTCCTGTAGAGCTGGATGGTAAGCAGCTGGATTTCGGGGTCTCCAGGCTTCATGTCGATCGCTCGCAGGAAGTGGCTGAGAGCTTCTTCCTGTTGTCCTCGTGAGAGACATTCTCGTCCACTCCGCACCAGCGACTCGTAATCCTCTGGTTGAGCGGCCATTTTATCCATCTGTTCATCTGAGGACAGCTCTGCGCTCTCCTGGAAAAAGTCAAATTAAACACGTAATTTACAGCTCAAAAGTGATTTAAAAAAAAACTGACATATGACCAGCAGAGGGCAGCAGAGGGCAGCAGAGACCAGCAGAGGGCAGCAGAGGGCAGAAGAGGGCTAATGAACACTGACTGGCCAGAAATAGAGAGCGCTACAAAGACGCGAAGTTTGGATTTAGCAGGAGATGTCGAGAGCTAGATTCCTGTACAACACGCGTCTGAAGTAGCAGTTCAACAACAACCCCGCCCCTGTGTGGAGTGGCCCCCGTCTCTGTGAGGAGTGGCCCCCGTCTCTGTGAGGAGTGGCCCCCGTCTCTGTGAGGAGTGGCCCCCGTCTCTGTGAGGAGTGGCCCCCGTCTCGTGTAGAGTGGGCTCCGGCTTCTCACAAACTACAAGGCCAGAGCCCCCCTTCTGTAGACGACCGGACTTGGCTGTCTCAACACCTCAGGTTCTTCTACTAGATGTAATACCCCCTCCCCCACTGTGGCCACCTCTGCCAACCTAACCCCGGTCCCCCCCACCTCCCCCCGCCCCTCTCACAGTTCAGGAACAGGAAGTAAACAGACTATTTCAGAAATCCAACCCTCGAAAAGCTGCTGCGCCCTCTGCTGAGAAGGTGACCAGCTGCAGACTTCCATCTCTGCAGGACCTGTACAGCTCCAGGTCTAAACCCTTTGAGCCACTCCCCTCAGGCAGGAGGCCACTCCCCTCAGGCAGGAGGCTACGGTCCATCCTGACCTGAACCTCCCACCACAAGAACAGTTTCTTTCCCTCTGCTGTTGGATTCATGTTTGTGAATTCTCTTCATTGACAATTTTTTTTTTTTATTGATTCCTGCAGCCTTTAACTAGAGAACAGTCTCTCTCCTTCCCCTCGGATGAGCACAGACAGGACCCACTCACCCGGGGTGAGTTACACAGCACAATTCCGTTTCAGCCTCTGTACCTATAACAAGCCCCTCCCCCCGCCCCGCCCGTGCGCTCGAGAAGAACCGCAGCTATGTAGGCACAATTAGCTTCAAACGCTACTTCTTTTGTTCCAACGCTGCTCCGTCTACAGTGATATTTTATAATCGTTATGTTATGGGTGTTCTGACTACAAAACAGGAAAAAGAGCATGAGATTGGATCGTAAAGAGTTTAAAAACAAAGAAAGCAAAGCCCTGAACGCTCTGTGTCCATGGTAACAGAAGCTCTTTATGTTGCTCAGTGTTTGTACCGGTGTTTCCTCCTCGTCCTCAGTGTTTAGCGTTTCTCCGCTGGGCTCCTCCTCCTCCTGTTCCTCCTCCTCCTCCTGTTTCTCCTCCTCCTCCTCCTGTTCCTCCTCCTCCTCCTGTTCCTCCTCCTCAGAGCCGTCCGGAGAAATGTCCTTGTGAAATGTGCTCCTGGACTCGTCGACGACCTCATCGACCTGACGTCACAAAACACACAGCTCTGTAATGCATCTGACCCACTGTAATGCTTCAGACCCACTGTAATGCATCTGACCCACTGTAATGCTTCAGACCCACTGTAATGCATCTGACCCACTGTAGTGCATCTGACCCACTGTAATGCATCTGACCCACTGTAATGCATCTGACCCACTGTAATGCTTCAGACCCACTGTAATGCATCTGACCCACTGTAATGCATCTGACCCACTGTAATGCATCTGACCCACTGTAATGCATCTGACCCACTGTAATGCATCTGACCCACTGTAATGCATCTGACCCACTGTAATGCATTTGACCCACTGTACCTACAGAAGAGCAGACTTCACCCTGTGCACACTGGTCAGACCCAGATGCTGTTGCTTGTTAAAAGAGGACGTTACATTCCACATGCGAGTGTGATGCATCATTAGAAAGCTTAGGCCTTCTAGTTTCTGCAGATGTGCATAGGACACTGCCAGGGCTTCAGAACTCACACTACAGAAGCCCAAACATACTAAATACATTCTTTTCTTAGTCTCGCCTGAGTATTGTCCATTTGTTGCAGGTCCTAAGCAGGACATACTTCATTGTGTGCTTATGCTGTTTATCATCACAACTGTGTCAAGTTTAACATCTCTAGGAACAGGAGCATTTTGGTGCTGTTGACTTTTTCATATCTAAAAGTATATTCGGAACAAGGTATCCAAATTAGAGATGCACTGATTGCAAAATTCTTGGCCGATACCGGTTTCCGGTTTTTAAGGAGCTCTGACCTGCCAAAACCGTTTTTTCTGATACCGATTTTCTATCTAGCCACTGATTTTCCCACAAACTACCCAGTATTATATATGAAAAAGGTGCATGTATACAGGACACACATTTTATGATATAAAATGTAATTTATTTTGTGGAAAAATAACTATGAATAAAAATAATAATTTATATAATATATATATATATATATATATATAAATAAATTATGAGTCCTGCTAGTTTTTAGCTGTTTTGCTCTGGGCGCGTTGAGCTGCTGCGCACCGCGCATGCGGGTGAGTTTGATCGGCCGAAAACCGGAAATTACGACAGTGACCGGCCGGTCACCGATTGGACATAAAACTGGCTTTTTTAAATCAGCTGCCGATTGATCGGTGCATCTCTATTCCGAATATGTGCCAAACTGTTTTACTACTATTTTAGCTTCTCTTAGTGTTCTAAGTGTTCTTAGGGGTTTTAGCATGACGGGCCGCCATGCTTGGGCTGGTCACCGCCATGCCCAAAAGATACCGCCAGGTATTAAGGTTTTGCTCAAAAAGTAATACGACCCTCGCACAGTGATCTTAAGATCGAGCGCTGCCTGCAGTGGTTTGTCCCACCGCCATCCTCCAGCGAGAACACTGTAATATTCCCTTTTTTCTAAGATTTATTAAAAAAATGACCCTGTCCATGCACTCGAAAATGCCCGTCCACATTTCAAAATAGCCTGCATGGTAGCATGGTATAACAAGGTATAATGGTATAGAGCTCATTCATGTGAGGTCAAACGACCGCCCCCCACGCTCCCCCAGGCCCTTTTGGCCATGTTGGCCATTCTCAGTGCACGTCTACCTATACGAGCCCATTCAATACTGCAGTCTGTCTGCTTCGATTTACGACGAAACACTGTTCAAAGAGAACCAAAACCTCATTAATGATATCGCACGCTTTACTATAATCACAATGGTGAAGGTTGATGTGGCAGTTGAGTGCAGCAACCGGGAAGAAAAAGAAGATAAAGTTCTATCAGATACCGAGAAACCGGGAAATAAGAGCGTGATGGACATATTTGTTGATCTGACGTTCTATCGGTTGTCACTCACTCGCGCGCGGACGGAGCGGCTCGCAGCACATGGAGCTGACAGCTGTTCAGCCCTGTGCAGGTGACTGAACCCCGGGCATGCAGACTCACCACCGCTGCCTGCGCTGGAGCTCCGGAGAATTAACGCTGTAGAATTAACAGGGGGCGGCAACGTATGACAAGGGGGCGGCAACGTATGACAAGGGGGCGGCAACGTATGACAAGGGGGCGGCAACGTATGACAAGGGGGCGGCAACGTATGACAAGGGGGCGGCAACGTATGCGATCACGTGGTTTTGTGACGTCGGTGAATGATCTCTATAAATAATAATGGTATAACACGGTATAACATGGTATAATACGGTATAATAAAGTTGCGCTCTAGAGTTTCACCTGCATGTCCTCAGACTCTTCATCGCCAGTTCTTCCTCCTTCCTCGTCATCCATCAGCGACAACACAAACGATCTTCTCGAGGCGACCGATGTGTTGAGGCTTTTCCTCGACCTGTTCAAAGTCTTCTGGGCAGCTTTTGGGGTCGATGCCAAAAAATCTAAATCGTCCATCCCCTCCTCTTCCTCCTCCTCCTCATCGTCACTATAAATCCTGGCCACACGCCTCTTTTTTGTCGTGGCGACCACCGAATCGTTGGCCGACGCGTTCACCTCAGACTTCTTGTGGCGTTGTTCTGCCAGTGACCGGTCCACGTCGAAACTACCGTCCAGCTGCAGAGTGGACAGTATCTCCCGCTCCTCCTCGTCCGTCCCCTCCTCGTCGTCGTTCAAAATATCGTGATCCGAGACAAAATCGCTGTCGTCGAGTTGCAGTTTGAAGTCGCCTTCCAAGGAGTCCATGGCGCGGCTGGAGTCGGTCCCGTTCGCCGATTTGAAGCTCGCCTGCAACGCAGACAGACGTTTGTGATTCGGCGGCGAGAAGTGGACCTCTCCCAAGTCCATCTGAGACTCGGTTTGTGGCGCGGTCTCGTCATCGTTTTGCTGGAAGCCATTTTGTTCGGTCTCGTCGTCAGAAATCAGAATTTCCTCATGATGTGTGAAGTTCTGCTGCGTCGAGCCGGCTTCTTCTTTTTGGATTCCGCTGATATTTTCTTGCGTTTCGTGGCTGTTTTCCTCGATGTCTTTGCTGCTTTGCTCCCACGTCAGGTCGATGGTGTCCCTCTCCACAGAGCCGGACTGGTCGAGATCCACCAGAGCAGGAGTGTCCCTCTCCACAGAGCCGGACTGGTCCAGATCCACCACAGCAGGAGTGTCCCTCTCCACAGAGCCGGACTGGTCCAGATCAACCACAGCAGGAGTGTCCCTCTCCACAGAGCAGGCCTGGTCGAGATCCTCCACAGAGCCAGACTGGTCGAGATCCACAGCAGGAGGATCGGGGTCCGAGAGCGCCCAAGGACCACCCGCAGCCTGAAGAAAAAGGAAGTCACATCATTATTTCATCAACACATTGATATCGGTGCCACGGGCGCAACCACACCACCTGCTGGTGCATTGGGGGATTAACTGAGTCCAGATGACTACAACTGAAGCTTTTTCTACTATTGGGGGATTAAGCAGGATAAATGAGGCTCCAAACGGCAGCGGTCGAGCCTTAGGTGCATGTTAGCGAGGACAAATTGAAAGGACATGAAAATGGTCAGGTTCTAGTCTACTAAAGACGTGTTCTGTGCAGTGTTCCTGAGCCTAACTGCACTCACAATACAAACTACCATTTATACAGAAAAGTACTAGTAAACAGCATATTTATGTGAGAGATACAAGTTAGACGAGCGAAAAGACCAGCGGAAAGACGAGTAAAAGACCAGTGAAAAGACCAGAGAAAAGACGAGTAAAAGACCAGTGAAAAGACAGGTGAAAAGACCAGAGAAAAGACGAGTAAAAAGACCAGTGAAAAGACAGGTGAAAAGACCAGAGAAAAGAAAAGTGAAAAGACCAGAGAAAAGACAAGTAAAAGACCAGTGAAAAGACAGGTGAAAAGACCAGAGAAAAGAAAAGTGAAAAGACCAGAGAAAAGAAAAGTGAAAAGACCAGAGAAAAGACAAGTGAAAAGACCAGAGAAAAGACGAGTGAAAAGACGAGTAAAAGACCAGAGAAAAGACGAGTAAAAGACCAGAGAAAAGACGAGTAAAAGACCAGAGAAAAGACAAGTGAAAAGACCAGAGAAAAGACGAGTAAAAGACCAGAGGAAAGACAAGTGAAAAGACAAGTGAAAGACCAGAGAAAAGACGAGTGAGAAGACGAGTGAGAAGACGAGTGAAAGACCAGAGAAAAGACGAGTAAAAGACCAGTGAAAAGACAGGTGAAAAGACCAGAGAAAAGAAAAGTGAAAAGACCAGAGAAAAGAAAAGTGAAAAGACCAGAGAAAAGACAAGTGAAAAGACGAGTAAAAGACCAGAGAAAAGACAAGTGAAAAGACCAGAGAAAAGACCAGAGAAAAGACGAGTAAAAGACCAGAGGAAAGACAAGTGAAAAGACAAGTGAAAGACCAGAGAAAAGACGAGTGAGAAGACGAGTGAGAAGACGAGTGAGAAGACGAGTGAGAAGACGAGTGAGAAGACGAGTGAAAGACCAGAGAAAAGACGAGTAAAAGACCAGTGAAAAGACAGGTGAAAAGACCAGAGAAAAGAAAAGTGAAAAGACCAGAGAAAAGAAAAGTGAAAAGACCAGAGAAAAGACAAGTGAAAAGACGAGTAAAAGACCAGAGAAAAGACAAGTGAAAAGACGAGTAAAAGACCAGAGAAAAGACGAGTAAAAGACAAGTGAAAAGACCAGAGAAAAGACCAGAGAAAAGACGAGTAAAAGACCAGAGGAAAGACAAGTGAAAAGACAAGTGAAAGACCAGAGAAAAGACGAGTGAGAAGACGAGTGAGAAGACGAGTGAGAAGACGAGTGAGAAGACGAGTGAGAAGACCAGAGAAAAGACAAGTGAAAGACGAGGAGCGATGGTTCAGAGAGGACAGTTCAAAAAGAGTTGTGCAAAGGACAGAAAACCCCCAACTTTTATTCATAATTCGTTCTTTAGAAATCGCCCCTCGACTGATGTCAAACTAAATCACATCAACATGACAGAGGGCGTGTCCTCCTGACCTGTGTCGGATATCGGGGCTTTCTCTCTTTGGGCGGGTGATTCTCCAGTCTCAGCCACGCCCCCTCCGTCCTGGACGCCACACCCTGCACCAGCTGCGCCTGCAACTCGCACTCCGCCTTGATCAGGTTTTGCGCGTTCTGCACGCGGCCCTCGACGTACTGCCGCGCCTCCTGGTCCTCCGGCGCCTCCTCCTGGTTCACCGAAAACATCAGGTCGTGGTCCGAGATGCCGAACATCTCCATGCCGTGGAGGTACGCCAGGTGGTCGTCCAGCTCGGCGTCCGTGCGTCGCTCCCTGGAGTGCATCGCCTGAAGCTGCAGCTGCGTGCTCGAGGACCTCGTGTCCTCCAGCGTGAAGAGCTCCTTCAGCTCTTGTTTGCTGAAATACCTGAACGGATTCTTCTTGTCGCCCGTGTTCTGTCTGATCAGCGAATCTTTAAAAACCTGCCGCCGGTATATCTTCTCCTCTACCGTCCCGCACGTGATCAGTCTATAAATCACCACGTTTTCCGTTTGCCCGATGCGATAGGCGCGGTCCACGGCCTGCGCGTCGGTGGCGGGGTTCCAGCTGGGATCGTAGATGACGACGCGGTTCGCCGCCGTCAGCGTGATGCCGACTCCTCCCACCTGCGTCGTCAGGAGGAACACCGTGTAGCTCGGATCCTTCTGGAACTGCGTGATCCTGCGCTCGCGCTCGGCCAAGTGCGTGATCGTTCCGTCCAGCCGCATCACTTTGAACCCGCCGTCTGTCAAAATCCTTTCGATTATGTCCAGAACTTTGCGGTAGTGAGCGAAGACGAGCGTGCGGTGGCCTTCCTCCCTCAACCGCTCCAGAAGCGCAAAAAGAAACACCATTTTACCGGACTCGGCGATGAGGGTGTCGTTGGGCACTTTAGCGATATCGTGGCCGGCGTCTCCCTCCGAATCCGCCCCGTCGTGGTGGTCGTCGAGCCCGAGTTTGGCCATGGAGCCGGCGGAGAGCAGCCTCGGGTGGTCGCACAGCTTCTTTAGGATCGTCAGCTGGGCGAGCGGCGATTTGCTCGTCATCAGCAACTCTTTGATATGATCCAACGAGATGAACTGCCGGTAAATGTCCTCCTGCACGGCGCTCAGGTACGTCCAAACGATCAGGTCGTTCTTCCGCGTCAGCTTGGGCATCACCGCTCCGGGATGCTCCTCCTCCGTCTCCGGGGGGCTGCGCGGCTTCAGCTTCTGCACTTCGGCTTTCGTCCGGCGGAGGAAGTACGGCTTGATGGTCGCCATGAGGTTCTCGGACATCCGCGAGCCGAGCACCTTCTCTCCCGGAGTGGCGTCCTTCTCCCTCGCCTTCGTGATGGGATTCTCGTACTCGGTTTTGAACGTCTTGGCGGTCCCGAGCAGCGCCCCTTGGCAGGCGAAGTCGAACAGCGCCCACAACTCCCGCAGGTTGTTCTGCACCGGCGTTCCCGTGAGCAGGACTCTGTTCTTCGAGGGGATGGCGGACGCGCACTTGGCCGTTTTGGTCGTGGCGCTCTTGATTTTGTGCGCTTCGTCGAGGATCATGTAGTCCCACGTGAACTCCCGCCCGCGATGCGAGGACAAGAGCTCCCAGTTGGTGAGCAGCATGTTGTACGTGGTGATGACGACTCCGCCCCGCCGCTGGACCTTCTCCAGGTTCTTGGCGCGCTCGCTTTTGCTCGCGCCGTGGAACTCCTTCACCCTCATCCCCGGCGTCCATTTGGCGAACTCCTTGGTCCAGTTGGTGATCAGCGACGTGGGCACGACCAGCGCCGTGGACTTGACGTGCTCGGCGTCGTACATGCCGGACAGGAACGAGATCACCTGGATGGTCTTTCCCAGGCCCATGTCGTCGGCGAGAATGCCGCCTCTGCGCCCGTCGCGGTACAGGCTGTACAGGAACGCCACGCCCTGTTTTTGGTAATCGTAGAGCTTGTTGTGGAGGTCTTTGAAAAGCATGAGACCGCTGCCATTGACGTCCACAAACTCCTCGTCGTCTTCATCGTCCGAGTGTAAAAACTCTTTGACTTTCTGGATGCGTGACTGGAGTTTGTTGCTCGGACGAAGGGCGTGGGCTTTTTCAAACAGCGCCAGGGCTTTGCGCAGGTCTCCATCACGACCTGCGGCTTTGGCCTCCTGGACCAACCTACAAAGAGAAACCAGGGTTATTTAAGACAGTACAGTAAACATGGAACATGCTTTCTCTGTGATACATTTTAATAGAAGTCCTTGGAGCAATTTCCCACATATTAAAGATTATTTGAGCTTATTCCCAAAGTTTAGTTTAGTTGCTATTTCTGAAACATGGTTAGATGAGGATAAAGTTTCAGCTGTTGAACTGGAAGGATAGGAACTGTTTGTAATGAATAGAAAAGACAGGAGGAGGTGGAGTCGCTCTCTATGTAGATTCTGAACTGCATTGTAATCGTATAGAAAGCATGTCTACTACAGTTGATAATATGTGTGTCACGGTTGAGATTCACATGGAGAAACAAAAAATAACTGTGTTGCATATATAGAACACCTGGTTCTTCTCTGGATCATTTTAATGACTTTATATCTAATATGTAGAGCTGGGTTGGAATAATCGATTTTCCGATTTGTAATCGATTCGCATATTAATGACCGATTATCGATTCGTACGTCCAAAGATCGATATATATATATATATATATATATATATATTTTTTTTTTTTTTTAATTATTTTTTTTTTTAATCAAAATTCTTTTCTGCATTTCCCTCAGTGAACTTCAATCTACCTTCTTGAAGGTAAATTGACCCTTAACCTTTTCATCAGTCTTCCATCAGTAACTACCAATACTTGTAAGATTTGCTGTTCAATATTGATAAAATACTAGTTTTAATATGTTGCTTCTCTACACAGTCATGAAGTGAAGGAAACGGTTCAAATACATTTTTCATTTTTAATAACATTAACCCCCGGATCGAATCGAAATCGGAGCGAATCGGATGGAATCTGAGAAATCCGAAAAAAATCGATTGTGAAACGTAAAAATCGGAATCGAATCGATTCTTGAAATTTGAATCGAAACCCAGCTCTACTAATATGTTTCACTCAATTGGAAATAAGTCTTACATTGTCTGTGGTGATTTTAATGTTGACCTGCTTAACCCAGGTGGACAGAAGAAAACCACAGACTATCAATATTTATAATAGTACATCATTTCCAGTAATAGTAAAGCCAACTAGAATAACAACAGAATCAGAAACATTAATTGATAACATATTTACAAATGAAATTGGTAATATTGATGGTCTTTTAATGACTGATATTCGTGACCATCTTCCTGTTTTTGCAATTCTTCAAAATGTATTTAAAACACTGTAATGAGACGAGCGACTCAAGAACAGTGAGACATAGAACACCTGAAGCAATTGAGACTTTGAAAATGGAATTAAGTCAAATTGGAATGAAAATCCTAATGAAGCATATGAACTCTTTTTAGCAAAATGACTTGATATTTATAATAATTGTTGTCCACTTAAGACAATAATTTGTAAAAAAAACAGATGCTGAAACCCTGGTTTACTGAAGGAATAATTAAGGCTTGTAGAAAGAAAAATCAACTAGTTAGGAAATTCCTAAAATCCAGAACACAGGTTTCTGAAAATAAATATAAAACATAAATGAGTTAATATAATCAGAAATTGTAAGAAAGAATACACAAAATTATTAATGCAACATAGACAAAATATCCAGGAAACATGGAAAATAATGAATGTTGTAATACATAAGAGACACAATAATAATGATTATCCTAATTATTTGAACAAAGACAATGACAAAATAAGTCATATTAAAGGGAATTGTTCATGAGTTTAGTTTTTAAACCCAACAAATGAAATATTGAAAATTGTGAAGAGCTGTAAAAACAAAAAAATCAACAGATAATAATGGGTTTGATATGTTTATAGTCAAAAACATCATGGAACATATTTTCCATCCATTTACTTTTATCTGTAAATCTTTTAAAACAGGAATTGTTCCAAACCAAATGAAAATAGCAGGTTATTCCCTTCTACAAAGGCCGTGACAAACATTTGACTTGTAATTATCGACCCATTTCTTTACTTTCACAATTTTCAAAAATATTAGATAAATTGTTTGTTAAAAGATGAGATAACTATGTTGAAGTTAAGAATATATTAAATGAGCATCAGTTTGGTTTTAGAGCGCACAGGTCCACAACGATGGCAGTTGTTCATCTGGTTGAAAATATTTCCCAATCATTAGATCAAAAACTCCATACAATAGGTTTATTTTTGGATTTACAGAAAGTATTTGATACAATTGACCACACAATTTTATTACAAAAATTGGAAAAATATGGCTTTAGGGAAAAAGCAAATTCTTGGTTAAATAATGACTTATCGGATCGATTCCAACATGTTCATCTAAAGGGAGCAGAGTCTAGTTGTCAGAGAATTAGTTGTGGGGTGCCACAAGGCTCTGTTTTGGGCCCAAAATTATTTGTATTATATATTAATGATATCCCAAAAGTATCTGATGTTCTTAATTTGATCTTGTTTGCAGACAATACCACAGTTTACTGCATCTTAGTGAACCCTAACCCTAGAAAATAATCATAGAAAATATTTTGCTGAATAAAAATGCAGTTTTGTGGTTATGTAGAGTTGTTTTTGTTGATGAACTGTCCCTTTGTTTTTGACCAAACCACAATAGAAAAAGAAAAAAAAGACCCGACCAGGGCCAAAGCGGGCAAAACAACCCAGTTCAAAGCTAGATTATTGACACCAAACTTCAGTGAAATCCTTTAATTCACATTGTCCAATACATCACAATTTCTTTAGTCCGAAATCAAACTTTCAGAAATGAATAAAGAAACTAAAAACATTATCTGCCAAAGATTGAAATATGGCGACTGAAATCTTATAGAATAGTTACAAATAAAGTGTAACGTTAAAGGAAAATCATATATTTCTCTTTATTATAAAAGGTCTGTGTTTTAGAGTCAGTCATATATACTTATACTCCAGATACTTATACTGTGACGAGGATTATTTTGAATAGTCGTGTCTGGATTAAGCTAACGTCGCAGCGTTACGTTTAGCCTTTAAGATTACCGTATTTTCTGGACTATAAATCGCACCAGCCAAAAAATCCATAAGAGAGAAGAAAAAAACATATATAAGTTGCGGTTGCAAGTGTGAAAATAACAAATAATAGCACATATAAGTCACTCCAGAGTATAAGTATATAAGTATAAATATATATAGGTCGCACCCCGGCAAAAACTAGGAGAAAAGTGCGATTTATAGTCTGGAAGATACGGTACGTTACAACTGTTGCCAAAAGAGGTGCGTCTGGAGATGAGACCAGAAAGTTACAGTTCAGAACATGAATATTCTCTCTAGAAGCCTTCGGTCGACATATTTCAACCTTTATTTGGTTAAGAATGTGTTTAAAAAGGACTAAATTGAGGCTTCACCTGTTGGATTCCTCCTCAGCGTCTTCACTTTCCTCCGTGTCCACGTGCAAAGACCTGAAACACAAACGTCTCCGTCACAAATGTGTCTTTAAACTCTTACATCAGGTTTCAAATGAAGTACTGAGATGCAGAGATCATACAACCGTATACTTTTATTTTGAAAGTTCACATCACGTTTGTCACTTTTAATCAGCTCTTTTATCAAATATCTAAAAAGGTAAATGAGCAAAAGTTGAACCTAATGTCCACATGCGACTGGCAAACAATCATCTCACGTGTCAAGGCTTATTTTAGATGCATTTTAATAATAATAATGTCAATAATGTGTCATGTTTTACGGTTAAACTACGTATCCAGAGTAATATGTCAGGTGACTGGCCACGCCCCCAAAATAATATTGATGTTTGTGCTTTCTCCCTGGAAACATTTGTTCATAAATAGCAAAATAAATGAATAATAGTATAAACTGTAGCACAATAACGCATTAAAAGAGCATTGACTTAACATTCTCTCATCTTTGTTCTTAAAATAAGGAGGTCCCCGTCCAAAAAAAATGAAGCCCCACTTTTCCAGAAAAAAAGTCCACATCTTCAGAAAACAAGTGGCTTTTTAGGGGGAGAAACGCAAACAGAACTGAGTCTTTTCTCTTAACTTTTCTCTTTTAATTCTTTTTCTTTTCTTATAGGGTCCTGGACCTTTAATGTAAAAAATGAGCATGTGGCTGACCTGCCAGTCATTAAAATCTTGGTTGGAATGACGTTAGTGCTCAGGCTCATATCTAGGTGTTGATTGTTGAGTCTAGAACGGTACTTGTTTTTGACAATGTCCATAGTGTAAAAAGCTGACTCACAGCTGTAAGTCCATCCAAACATAGTCACGGTGTACATGCTACTTAGACCAGGAACACACTCTCAGAAACAGTCTGTAAGCAGAAAGTAGCAGGTCAGTTGTCTCAAAATGCTCTTAATGCAGCATTTCCCTCAGATCAATGAGCTCAAGCTGTAGAGATCCTGCATGTGCCACTTGAATTAACATCCTCTGACTTCTCTGATGAGGAAAGGATTGTGAATGAACAGGAGGAGCTGCTGCACAAAACGTCATTCATGATATTTCATACTTTACAATCATCCAAATGGTGAAGGTTTATGTGGCAGTGCAGCGCCCGGGAAGATAAATGCTCCGATTTGAAATTCCCGGGGTCAAAGTGCAGCCGCAGACGTGACCATTATCGGCCCGTTTAATGACGTGACGTGACGTGAGCGCGAAAATAACGCGTGTCCGTTAATGACGTGAGACACCGGAGCCGCGGCACGTCACGTAACCGTGTTTATAGCCGCGGCGTGAGTTTCCCGATGTAGCGTTAGCTCCGGGTGTTAGCACGGCGCTAGTTCTACTCACTTCTCCATTCGGTCTGAGATACTGTCCACGTCCCTGCGGTCGTGTCGCGCCTTCATCACGTCCGTCCCGTCTGTTCTGTCCGTCCCGTTTGTTCTGTCCGTCCCGTTTGTTCTGTCCGTCCCGTTGTCCATCTCGGGCATGATCTCGGGGTCAGAACTTTTCCAAATGTGGCGCGCCTGAGGTTTCTTCTTCTTCTTCTTCCTTGTTTCCGGCGGAGCACACACCTGGCGGCGCACTGCTGCCCCCCCTCCACATATCAAGTACTGCACCTCACGACAACATCTCATGAACTCATGGGCTTTGAAACGCCAAAGTAAGATAAGATAAGATATTATGCCTTTATTGTCCACACATGGGGAAATTTTGGTGTCACAACGCAAGTAGATGCAGGGGGAAAGGACAGATAACGTATAGGGAGTTTAAAAAACACTCTTAATAGAAGAACTCTTATAAACACAAACAAAAACTCTTATTAACAAAACTCCTCTCATATCTTAAATAGAGGGAAGAAAATAAAGATACAATAAAATAATAATAATACAAATAAAAATAGCTGGCATAAGACAAATAATACTAATAATAATGGTAAAGTAAACACTCTTATTTACATCAGTTGTATGCACAAGAATGACATTAATTGCGTATGAATATGACAGTATTGGACATGGTTAGTCAGTATTGCACATGTTCAGGGCTAACAGTGTTTGTTATATAGTCTGACAGCAGCAGGAAGGAAAGACCTACGAAACCTCTCCTTCACACAGCGAGGATTGTTTCAATGGAAGAAGAACTTCTAAAGAATACGACAAAGTCTGAGGAATAAAGTCTGTCGGTGATGCAACACTCGGATGCCAACCGCCATAAAACAACAACAACAACAACAATGATATTATTAGACGAAGCTCTATGGCAACAACAACGCCCAAAACTGAGGGGACGAGGGTGGAGTGAAGGAGGGCCCCGTGGCTTCAGCCAATCAGCATGCACGCTGGGGTCAGAGCTTGATAAGGTAATACAGCCATTGTTCAGAATTAGCCACAATAATTACAAAGGAAAAATTGTGTGGACGTATGGGGGATGGTGTGACGGACCCCCGTATATGAACGTGTGGACGTATGGGGGTGGTGTGACGGACCCCCGTATATGAACGTGTGGACGTATGGGGGTGGTGTGACGGACCCCGTATATGAACGTGTGGACGTATGGGGGGTGGTGTGACGGACCCTGTATATGCACGTGTGGACGTATGGGGGGTGGTGTGACGGACCCCCGTATATGAACGTGTGGACGTATGGGGGTGGTGTGACGGACCCCGTATATGCACGTGTGGACGTATGGGGGGTGGTGTGACGGACCCCCGTATATGCACGTGTGGACGTATGGGGGGTGGTGTGACGGACCCTGTATATGAACGTGTGGACGTATGGGGGTGGTGTGACGGACCCCCGTATATGCACGTGTGGACGTATGGGGGTGGTGTGACGGACCCTCGTATATGAACGTGTGGACGTATGGGGGTGGTGTGACGGACCCCGTATATGAACGTGTGGACGTATGGGGGTGGTGTGACGGACCCCGTATATGCACGTGTGGACGTATGGGGGGTGGTGTGACGGACCCCGTATATGAACGTGTGGACGTATGGGGGTGGTGTGACGGACCCCCGTATATGCACGTGTGGACGTATGGGGGTGGTGTGACGGACCCCCGTATATGAACGTGTGGACGTATGGGGGTGGTGTGACGGACCCCGTATATGAACGTGTGGACGTATGGGGGTGGTGTGACGGACCCCCATATATGCACATGTGGACGTATGGGGGTGTGACGGACCCCCGTATATGCACGTGTGGACGTATGGGGGTGTGACGGACCCCCGTATATGCACGTGTGGACGTATGGGGGTGGTGTGACGGACCCCCGTATATGCACGTGTGGACGTATGGGGGTGGTGTGACGGACCCGCGTATATGCACGTGTGGACGTATGGGGGTGGTGTGATGGACAAAGGGCCACGTCCAGATCTGCAAAATCATCACTCACTGGAGAAAATCTTGAGGAAACATAATTCTTTTTAAATGCGTGTCTAAAGTAAATAAGTTGCAAAAGGCATCGTGGTTTGTTAAATGCATGTTCAGTATCAAGACCCTTTTTTCATTCCGGGGGCGGAGCTTACGTTCTAATTTCTACTGTTGCACGTTGTTACCTTCCACCACGGTTGTTACAAGGCTCTATTTGTCTTTTAATTCATCATAAATAGTTTTCATTTTGTAGCATTAGAAACAATGAAGAATATGGGCACGGAATGACACTGCTCTGAATCTCACTGTAGTTATAATAATAATAATAATAACAACCATAAAAATAATAAATAATGATGATGATGACAACGACGACGAATAATAATGATGACAGTAACAACAACAATAATAGTAATAATAGCAGTAATAGAAATAACAATTAATTATTTCATTTTCCAGTGACTTTGGGCTTGAGGCGGGGTTCACTCATGACAGGGGCCAGCTCGTCGTAACAATGAAATAATACAAGTATTAATAATTGTGCTTTTGCAGCCAGTTTGTACAACACTGGGAGCTGGACAAATTGCTGTAATATTAAATTATAAAGTCCAGCATCTGCACAATATTATATGAGCGTAACCCCCAGTGTCAGTCCCCCCCCCCACACACACACAAACACACAGACGCACACACACACACAGACACACACACACACACAGACACACACACACACACAGACGCACACACAGACACACACAGACACACACACACACACACACAGACACACACACACACACACACACACACACACAAACACACAGACGCACACACACACACAGACACACACACACACACAGACGCACACACAGACACACACAGACACACACACACACACACACACACACACAAACACACAGACACAGACGCACACACACACACACACACACAGACACACACAGACACACAGACACACACACACACAGACACACACATACACACACACACACAGACACACACACACACACACAGACACACACACACACACACAGACACACACAGACACACACACACACACACACAGACACAGACACACACACAGACACACACACACACACACAGACACACACACACACACACACACACACACACACACAGACACACACACACACACACACACACACACACACACACACACAGACACACACAGACACACACACACACACACACACACACACACAGACACACACAGACACACACACACACACACAGACAGACACACACACACACACACACACAGACACACACACACACACACACACACAGACACACACACACACACACACACACACACACAGACACACACAGACACACACACACACACACACACACAGACACACACACACACACACACACACAGACACACACACACACACACACACACACACAGACACACACAGAGACACACACACACACACACACACACACACTCTGGAGCTCCTTGGCTGCTCTCTGTCAGCTCCTCTGCACTAATTAGCTGTGTTGTTCCCTTTACCCTCATCCACACATTGTCTGTATACAGTATGTGTGGTACAAATACGCTGGGTACAGATGTGAACAGTCGCCCCTCCAGAACCCCCTTGCAGGACCCCGACCTCCCCTTCACCCACAGCAGACCCACCGTAATAAAGCATCTTGTGTCATTTCCATACGGTGCCTCCAGGCGACGCTCAGGGAGAGAACGCTTCACTTTGGTGCAAACTCCACCACCATAAAAACGATATAACGACACGGCACGAGATGTGACTGTTTGTTATTTACACCAGGACAGAGGTGGGGAGAGGTAGAAAGAAAAGTTAGAAATAAGTAAGAAAAACACTAAAAAGTAGTGGCCGAAATAATGATTCAAGCAAGAGAAAAAAAAGTATTTGGAGTAACGGTACCACTTTATAATAACTTCCCTTATTCCTGCCTCAGTAAAGAATCAACAAAGAATTAATTCATTGTTAAATAGTTAATTAAGAATAATTTAGGCTTGGTAACTATTTAACTAATATAAACCTAACCTTAATTAAGTACTAAGCCTGAATCATGGTTAATAAACTATTATTTTCAAGTGTTACCGGAGAAACTAATACTTAAATATTCAGAGCGTAACATGTTTTTGAAATATGATTTATGAGTTCATGTTGCACAGACTCTGGTATTTTTGCCAAAGAAAAAAGACAAAAACAAATCATGTCTAAATGTAAGGTTGTTCGTCACACTTTTGTCATAACAGACTTAAACTAAAACTAAGAGTTACTTCAAATACAACATGACTCAAGTACAAGTAAAAGTATGTTGTCAGAAAACTGCTCTGAAAAGTACCATTTCTTCAAAAAGATCCTGCAGTTAAACAGAATTACATGTGGCACAGCAACAGTATTTCATGATTAACATTTGATTTATTATACGATCCATAATCACATGTATTTCTAAAAAAGAAGGTGTTTGTTTCACATATTTTATTTTACTTCAAAAATTCACAACAGGGATGAAAAGTGTATAAATCAATGAAATCACAATTGTCGTTGTGGAGCTGCCGTTTTTGTTTTGTTTTGACGGTACGTTCACAGGAGCAGCGGCTCTACTCCGAGCTCCTCACCCTATCTCGAAGGAAGCGCCCAGCCACCCGGCGGAGGAAACTCATTTTGACCGCTTGTATCCGCGATCTTGTCCTTTCGGTCATTATTACCCAGAGCTCATGACCATAGGTGAGGGTAGGAACGTAGACCAAGCGGTAAATCGAGAGCTTTGTCTTTCGACTCAGCTCCTTCTTCTATTGTTGCTTTTATTGTTCAAAAATAATCATCATAATAAAGTCAGCTTCATTTAAAAAAAAAGGTACATTTCTCTCAGATTTGGGACCTCCATCATTGGTTATTGTTTAATTAAGTAAAAGTATAAAGTACTCATGAATAAAACTACTCAAACCATCAGTTCATTTAGTAGCATTTTATCGCAGTCTAAGATGAATTAAAAGTGATGCACGGCTGTTTTATTCATTCGTCTATTAGAAAAAAGGCTGCACATTTCGTTACAGTCCATTTATACTTGAGCGATGCAATATTACACATTCTACAAACACTTTCCTGACCAATTTTCCATTTTGTCATGATCAACACCTAATTATAAAACATATTTCTGACACGTGTGATATTTCCACACTTTCTTGGACAATACCACTGCGTTTTTAATACTACTGTCCTCACGAGCTGCTGCTGATACGGTCATTTCAATTCTGTTTTTAAACTAATCGTGTGAATGTCTGAATGTTACGTCGCTTTATTAATAAATGCAGTTGATTCTGGCACAAGTGTGGACTCGGTTGTTTCCGCCTCCAGTCAGAATGAAGCCCTGACACCGGCGCACAGACTTATACCATCTGAACACGGGTTTGTGTGTGTGTTTGTCTGTGTGTGTGTGTCTCCTGCAGCTCTAATTACTGTAATGAGGAAGAGCCCAACCCAAGGGCCCGCATTAACATTCTCTACACATTTTAACACACGCGCTATAGCAATTAGCCACGCGCTCGTCGTCAGCTCTGTAAATACTGAGTCGCCTCGATCCGCCGCGCAGAAACTCAACGCTGTGAGAAACAAAAGCCATCAACAAATCAGCTTTATTTAATGTGGTTTTTTTTACCTCCTGGTGAAGCTGAACGAGCAAGAAAACACTGCAGATGGAACATGTATTAATGACATGATCTGAGTGGTCCTGGAATGGCCCCCGGTGTGTTTCCAGGTGCTTTTGTGTGTTTTCATTTTGGTTGTGACTTAAGGCCTTGTTAAAGGAAGAGAAGGAAAGTAAAGCCCTTTAAAGGTACTGTTTTTTTGCTTTTTTTGCTTGAAATGTTCCACAGTACGGCACTGAGGCAAGAAACATTTATTTATTTATTCATTTTTTCTTAATTTTTTGGTCAGTTTGCTCGTAAAAAAAAAAAAAAAATCAAGTGGAAACAACATCATTGCCCAGTTTGCACTTAAAGATGATTCATAAAGGCCATTTTCCCACACATAATGTCCTTTAAGTACACACCTCCAACTATAATCTCGGCCTGAACAAGATTTTACAGATTGTGCTAAATTTTACGTTTCATTCTAAGCCTGAATTTTCAATCTCCAAACTCCAAAAATATCTCTATATTTACCATTTTTAAGTAAAATCTAGTAATTCAATTTCCAAAACCCTCTTTGTACATTTGTTGTTTATGTCAACAAAAGGAATCAAGACATTTAAACCTGGCTCATTTTTCAGATTCATGTCCCAGTTTTTGTGTCCATTTTTACACATAAAATTCCTTATTTAGATGAAAACATTACATGACAATCCTGTTTTTCCTATTCACCTGCAGCGAATATCATTTTTATTACTTCAAACATACATTCTTACTATGAGCAGGCTTGCCTCTTCACAGATCTGACCGGTAAGAAAGAAAATAGTCTTAATTTGGACCAATCACACTCTGTTTTACTGACCGTGCTTTGAAACATTTAGAAACACACTGCAGTTTATGAGTATTTTAAACAAACCCTCTGAGTAGCTCCTGCCTGGCGGCGCCTTCACTCTGGGCCTCCTCTCTGCTCGTCTGCCTCCCGTAAATGACTTAAAGGTGAAGAGACATTTCCTGAGCAGATCACACAATATGCAATTGAGTCATTATTCGGCGCCACAAAATCACTGGGCGCCCACTCGTCCAATTTAGACTGTGAGGAAGTGTCTGACAGGCCCCATTCTAATGATGTTTTCCTCGTGACCCGCTACTATTAGCCGTCTAGCTTCAGAGAGCAGTGTAGCGTTACCGCGGGAGACGGAGCCAAGGCAGCTCCAAAGGGCCAGTGCGTTTATTCATGAGGAGGCGAGCGAGAGAGGGAGGTTAGTTATTTAAAGTGATCCGCAAGAACAGGAGAAATAAACACGTCCAAAAACTATGATGGCCTTTCCCTTTGCGTCCACCTGCAGCTGCGGTGAGGGATTAGTGTCCTCTAGTGGTGGCGGAGGGGAGCTGCGGCGTCAGGAGAGGCGTTGTGAGAGGCGGTAAAGTACAATTTTATATAATATTGGAGCAGTCTAAGGTGCAAAAATATCTTGAACTAGTGGTCGGAGTGTTATAATTTGTCTGGGAATTATTTTGAATTGAATTGGAACAGGTAGAAAATGATGCTACACTTGAGTTCTTGTGTAAAAGTGTGAACAACAGCCCAAAAATATGTATACAATGGGTTGATATGTTGAGAGAGACTATTGACTCAAGAAAAATACTTATTTGTCCAGGATCCAGACTGATTTTCACAGCAATTGAATAGAAATTGTGCTCATGACATGACATCACTCCATTATAACTTCACTTTTTCTCAATGAATTTCTTTTATCCACCATCTGATCAAAAATAAAAAGCAGCTTGGCATGTTAAACATAAAAATACAGCTATAACTCACTTACTTCCGATCACATCAGTCATTCCAGAATGAATCAGTATTTGTGGGTTTGGAGAACAATCTGGGGTCAAACTGGGGTGTTTTTACATTTTTAGTTAAATTAGCTTAAGCTTTTAAACAGGAATAGTCAAAACCCAACAAAAGCCCAAACTCCAGACACAGGCTTTACTCTTTCTTATACTTAAATCTCTTGGTGGGATTTAGTGAGAGTAAATCAGAATCAGAGGTTTTGTTTGTGCTCCAAAGGGTTTAGGAACAGCCACAGATTCAGATTTCATAAATATAGCCCCTCGTGGTGTGTGTTGACTATCAGATTGTTTGCTGGCCTGGTTTAGTTTAATATCTCAAATTATTGGGCCGAGCCACATGAAACAAAAACTGTTTAAATAAACACAATACTTCAGCTTCTGCTTCAGAAAGTCGTGCTATTATTCAAACCCAAAGATGTGATTGTTGAGATTGTTAAGAGATTAATATGACAAGTTTGTGGAACCAAAAAAATAATCATAAGGTTCAACATCTGTAGATTTCTATTCTGGAGTAAATATTCCTTAGTGTTACCATAGACCCTCCTTCTGAGACTCGGTGCAACAATTGCCTCATTAAGGACAAACATTCAATAAAAAGCAAAGATACATATTAAGAAAAGAGATTTTAAATAAAAAGTATATATAAAATGCCAACAATAAAGTTTTATGATGGTGAAGTGCATTCATCTTGATATCTCGTGCTCCTCTCAAGTCATTTAGAGAGCAGTTGGGATAAAAGTATGAGATCTGCAACATGTCGTACCCTGAGGACGGAGGATGACCACAGCCCTTTAAATATCACATGCAGCGCTTCATAGTCCGATCATCTTCCATTTCTCATTTGTGACTCTGGAGCCGCACCAGGTGAGGTCAGTTCTCTCGTGTGACTCGGCCGAACGTTTGGCCCGGGACCGGTTTGTCCTCACAGTTTCAGAACTTAAGAAGACCCACCTCTGCTGAAGCCCTCAACGTGTGCCCTCCAGGTCAGCAGGCTGTCCAAACACACTCTCAGACACTTGTACGAGACGACCTGAGTGACCGCTCGGTTCTAATAGATCTCAGTCCGGTTTTACGTAAAGAACTTAAGAGAAAACCCGTCTGGAGACACTTATACTGGGCTTAAAAACATCCAACATGTCCGACTCTCCCTTCGTTTCGCAGGCCGGTATGGGACAAAGAGCTGTGAATCCTGAAGTGCCTGGCCGTGTAGCACATAATGAAAGACAAACAGTGGAAAGATATCAAGCGCAGTCGTTGTGGAGCGGGGGCTTTAGGCGGGCGGCCCACCTGGCTAAATGAACAGGCGCTGTTGTCGGGGGGTTTAGAGGAGTCAGTCGGCTGTGAACCGGCAGCGCACATAATACCGAGCCTGTCAGCGCTCCACTCTCAGACACACACACCTCTAATCTCCCCCCCCCACCACCCACCACCCAGCACCCACCACCCAGCACCCAGCACCTCCCTCTGCGTCTCTTCTCCCCCTCAACCACCAAAAATGACACCGCGCACAAATATTAAACATCTTCCAAAGCCTATCTCTACATCTTCTTTTTTGGCTTGCACTGTTTGGCCCTCCTCCTCCTCCTCCTCCTCATCCTCCTCTCTCCTCTCCTCTTCCTCCCCCCCACACTTTCTCGGGCCTCCTCGCACGCCTCGCCTCGCGCATCCCCTTCCCTCCGCCGTCTTGTCTTGTCCTTGTCTCCTCAGAAGCCCTGGCAGCCGGATCATCTCCGTCTCTTAGTGTCAATTAAAAGTGAAATATCTGCATTTGTCAACATATCATTTGCGCGGGGCCCTTCCGTGACGCACCGCTGATTTGTCGGGGGCCCCCGCGCCTGACACGGAGGAGGGAATGGCGCGGCAGCTAGTCTCCCTCATTAGACCTGGAGTTGGCGCGCTGACGGCTGACACGGCAGACACCGCACTAACCCGGAGAACAGGGCTCGTCTGTCAGCGCTGTCACCGGAGCCAGCCATCCAGGGCCGAGGAGGGAGGTGTGTGCGGCGGGGCCCGTGTGCGGCGGGGGGGGGGGGCATACAGGGGTGTTAGGGTGTTGGGGGGGTGCTCATAAAAGTTTATTGTGTCAATGCGTGTCAGTGTGTCGCGGGGACGCCCGGACTGTGGCTGATGTTTTAATGTAGTGATGGAAAACTAGAAATTTCTCTAATAAGGGTTTAGGAGGAGCTGGTGGGGGCGGGGCATTCCTGTGGGGGGTGGGGGGGTGGGGGGGTGGTACTGCACGCCTCACCGGACCTGAAGTGCGTTGCCCAAGGACTCGTATGCTTTGTCGGTCGTGAGGATTGAACCGTCACCCATCGGGATAAAGGAGTCTATAAACTGAACACTGCTGATTTTCTTCCATACATTATTGAAGATTACAATAATTAGTGCCACTTTATAATAACTGCACCTTAATTAGCCTTAACAAAGCAAGAGTTAATTCATAATGAACGTATAGTTTATTAAGCATGAGTCAGGCTTAGTAACTGCTTGATTAGGTTTGGAATAAGAGTCACTGTAGAAGACAGGCACAGTCGGCCGCTCTGCTGGACCTCGGGAAACCAAGGCACCTGATTGGTTAGTTATTATCGTTCATAAGTTTAAAGAAAGATCATGTAAAGCTGTTTAATACAAAGCTTTTAAGACCAGAATGACAAATAATGTGAGTGTAAAACATTGTATAAACAGTCACATGTGTATATCATGTTCTCTCTCCCTGACATTAGACAAATTAATTGCCTTTTGACTTTTAAGAAGCGTTTGAAAACATGTCTATTTAAAAAAGAAAAGAAAAATGCGTCTAACAATAGTTTGTCCATCTGATTTTTCTAACCTGTGTTGTGTGCAGCGCTTTGGAACTTGTTCAGAAAAGCACTGTACAAATAAAGATGTGTTGTTGTTGTTGTCGTGGTCAGTGTTGTTGTTGTTGTTGTTGTTGTTGTTGTTGTTGTTGACATACCAGTGTGCGCAGACACTGGGGGTGAGGGAGGTTAAGTGGGCCAGTGGATCTGAGCGCTCAACCAATGATGTTTTATGCCTGGAGCGGGATTCGAACCACCAACCAAAGGACGAACACTCGGCTGAACGACTGTGTCCACTCTGTGATGTGCACTGTGTGAAGAGACTCAGCTACACTCAAAGAACATAAGAAAATAAAAAAAAATACTTCATGAATGTAAATAAATTGTAGTTAAATTTGAAGCTTTATACATAGACAAATGTTCCACGATGTCAATACTTAAAAATAAACCTATATCAATTTACAATCAAATAATGTCCAAATAATTTAATTCCATCTGTGTGACAGTGTCACAGACAGAAAAGTACCGTATTTTCCGGACTATAAGTTGCACCAGCCAAAAAAGGAAAACACATATATAAGTCTCACTGGAGTATAAGTCACATTTTTGGGGGAAAATGTATTTCTTAAAATCCAAGACCAAGAACAAATATCTACACACAGCTACATGACGTATGCTAACGCTAACACCTTCAGCTACATGACGTATCCTAACGCTAACACCTTCAGCTACATGACGTATGCTAACGCTAACACTTTCAGCTACATGACGTATGCTAACGCTAACACCTTCAGCTACATGACGTATGCTAACGCTAACATCTTCAGCTACATGACGTATGCTAACGCTAACACCTTCAGCTACATGACGTATGCTAACGCTAACACCTTCAGCTACATGACGTATGCTAACGCTAACACCTTCAGCTACATGACGTATGCTAACGCTAACACCTTCAGCTACATGAGGCACAGACAGAACTGTGGTAAGTGTCTGGTATGTTAACGTAACATATGAACAGTTATTCAGATATAACTATAGCATAAAGAACATGCTAACAAGTTTACCAAAGCATCAGTTTTACCCCAAATCACTAAATCCACTGAATTCTTCTTCCTCTGTGTCACTTCTAAACAACTCTACAAACTCCAGAGGAAGAGGAAGTGCAGATTCTTCTTCTGCGTCGCTTAGAGCCTAGAGCGCCCTCTTGTGGTTGTCAGTGTGAAAATAGCGGATGATATCACATACTCCAGAACGACTTATATTGTAAGTCGTTCTGGAGTACAAGTCGCACCTCGGCCAAAACTATGAAAAAAATATGCGAAAATACGGTAGATTTAAGAAAGAGATAAATGTTGACTTTTTGAGTAAAAGTAGAAATGAAAAGAAACACACCTGGACTTACCTCATTTTTAACAGTTTCCCCATGGTCCAGTTTTTTATCATCTCATACTTTTTTTTAGAAATAATTCATAACATTTTTGCTGAAACAGTAATGACAATAACAACGAGTACTTTGTCCGGCTTTTTTATTGTTTTATGAAAACAAATCCAGTGACGCTCAAAACCTGCTAAAACTATTTACAAAACATACAGAGAATTTACAACCTTCAAAAACCTCAGAAATACTTTTTACAGGAACCAAAAGTAAATAAAAAAACAACACTTGCAAACTAAAAAAACGCACTAATCTAAGTAAAGCGAGCTCTGAGCTGTGCACGGCACAGCTGAATAAACCACTCCAGTGTCACGTCGCTACCCGTCTGCGCACAGCTTTATCTGTGCACAAAAACAACAGTCATAAATTACAAGAACAGGGAAACGGCAAAAGCACATTCGAAAGGCACAGGAACAATTCAGTGGAAGCATTTTTTTACAGGGACGATTCAACATTTCTGAAAGCACTTCCTTATATATAATCCAAATATCACAATTATACATGACATTTTCACACGTGCAGTTTGCAGTGATTGTTGCTCCAGCTGTGAGTCACATGAAGAGGCTTCGACATTAGTTTAAATCTAAATATAACTTACAACGCCAAATTGCACACACTTTTTTTTTTAAATGTTGACCTGAACTTATACGTTTATTCAACATAGAAAACGATAGCATAATGTACTGTATTTATGTATTTAAGTATTTAACATTCCATTTTTGCAGTTGTCATGAGCATCAATTTAGATTTTCAGTACAATTTAGTAGCAAAATAATGATATAATAATTTTTTGTTGTTGTATTTATTAAAAGAAAAGCAATTATTCAATTTTTTGGGGCTATTGCGTATTCAGCTATAACAAATGTATAGATTATTACTGCGCATTTTATTCACTGTTTGTTCACTTTCTGCACTATTTCTGACCATCTGTAAATTTGTCTGTAAATGTTTGTGTGCATACTGAGACTGAATTTATTTCACTTTATTTTATTAGACAATTCTGAATTCATGCATGCCATATTTGATTTTATATACGTTGCTATTAATATTTATTTTATTAATCATTATTTTATGTTGCACCTTAACGCCGAAACAAGTTCCTATTTTTGCAAACTTTGTTCAATAACCATAAACCTTTTTCTGATTCGGTAAAGCACAATATCCATCTAAAATGGCTTAAATATTAGAAATAGAATAAAAACATGAACTGAGAAGCTCCGCCCCTTCATGATCACATTACACCGAAGCTCGCTGCAGATTTGTACATTTACGTGACAATTTTGAACTTGACAAATCTGAACCGGAGTTTTTTTTTGTTTTTTTTCCCCTTTTTTAAAATATATATATATATAAAAAAGTAATTACAGCATTATTGGGGGCGGAGAGAACATACATTCGGAGCAGGACTGTACAGGATTTACTCAAACATGCCAGAAATAATGAAAATACGATGACATAGACGTTGATTTTACACGATTCTGTTGGTGTTAAAATGGCTTAACTGCGATGCATTTTCTGTTTTAAGGGTTTAAACAAGACCACAGCCAAAGCACCAGTGGAAAAAGTGAAAGTACTTCACGTTGGCGGCTGCGTGTCTTAAGCACAGATGACACAAAATGGCGACCGTCAGTAGCACCTTTAAGTCCAGTGGCATTCGTGAGATAGAGTTAAATACTACTTCATAAAGAGGGACAATGTAAAAAAACAACAACAACAAAAAACATGTAAAGCCTTCAAATAAATAGATAAGAAATGAGAAAATACAGTAACTTCAACTTTGTACTGAAAGTATTTACATGTCTTTAGTATTACTTCATAATACAAGTGTTCAGTGAGTTCCAGTGTAAACTCGAGAGATCGTCGGCCTCTTCCTTTAGTTTTCCTTTAGTTTTCTTCAGTTTGTACATGTTTTATGTACATGTGTATCTGTCCCATTGATGACTCGCGTCGTCCGGCGTTCCGTGTTCAGAGCCTCGAGCGTACCTCCTCTTGTTTGTCCCACTGAGGCTGCCGTAGTTGAGTTTCTGTGTTCAATACGCAGCAGCGTGAGTCCAGAGTCGCACGGTACGTTTGAAATAATGCGGTCCACCATGTTAAAGTCCTGGTTTGGACCTGGTTTAGTCCTGGTTTGAACCCTTTTTATACTTGGACTTTATTTTGTGCCGGTTCAGTCCTCCCTTAAGACTTAGTTTAGTCCTAGTTTCATCCTTTTTAAACTTAAGACTTGGTTTAGTCCTGGTTTGAACCCTTTTTTAGACTTAAGACTTAGTTTAGTCCTGGTTTAGATCCAGTTTAGTCCATCTCAAGCTTGCTCTGATTGTTGAAGTCCTGTTTTGTGCTGGTTCAGTCCTAACTTAAGACTTGGTTCAGTCCTGGTTTAGATCCTTTTTAGACTTAAGACTTGGTTTAGTCCTGGTTTGAACCCTTTTTTAGACTTAAGACTTGGTTTAGTCCTGGTTTAGATCCGGTTTAGTCCATTTCAAACTGGCTCTGATTGTTGAAGTCCTGTTTTGTGCCAGGTTTAGTCCTCACATGGACCTTCTGAACTCCAGGCCGACAGACGCCCGCGCTCGGGTCCTTTTCTTGTCCCGGGACACATCCCGCACAGGCGAGCCGGTGTGGGGTTATATCAGCCGCTCTTCGGGGGGGACCTTGAGCACGCTGCCCATCTCGAGTCGGGCCCCGGCCACCTCCTGGGAGCTGGGGCTGTAGGTGCCCTCGGATTGGCGCTTCTTCCGGGCCGTCATCACCAGGAAGAAGGCGGCTAAAATGGCCAGGAGCGCGCAGAGGGTGGTGAGCGGGATGGTCACCGCCAGCCACGGGATCCGCTCCTTCTGCTCCTCTTTCTGTCACACAGGAAACGGTTCAAGTTAAAACGATTAAAAAGTAAGAAACCAAAGCAGAAAAGAACTCATTTACCCATCTCGACCTAAAGATAAAGCTCAGAAAAGACGAACTGACCCTAAACATCGACTGTTCGATGAGTTAGAGCCACTTCCCTCGGACTGTTTAGTCTGTTTACTCTTTTGTTTCTTCTTTTTTCATAGTTTTACCCGTTTGGATGTCGTTCACATTGTGTTTCACCCTCTTGTGTTTCCTCATGAGGACTTTAAATGACCTTCAACTGAAATGAAGCACGACGTACGGCCAAAGAAGAAGAAAACTGAATTCTGTCGACGGGACGAAGGTTTTAAGAGGAGACCAAGTTGACCAGGTTTAAAAGGTGATTTTTCTGCTATAAAGTGAATTTAATTGCAAAAAACAGTGCATACAGCGTCTTTATAAACCACTCTGGACAACTTAAACCAGAGGTATTTACTGTAGTATAAATTAAGGACACATTTCATGCATTATTTATACTTTTACTGAACTTTAAACATGCTCTGCTTTGATTTCTCATGCTTTAGAACTAAGAATAATTATAGTTTTTGCTGGATTTGCCAACAGCGGGGATTAACAAGCGGAAAAAAGCTAGCCATTTAGCAACGTGCCCTGGCAATACGAGCAGTTGTAATATTGATTCGTGATGATTTATGGACTCTACCTTTGACATAAGAATCAGTGGAAAAGTGAGGCTCAGTGAAAGAGAACCTCATAAACAGGATGAATGAGACAAACATGAATGAAGAGAATTAAACCTCAGGTAAGTTTTTGCTGTTCGGGTTTTAAATCTCTTTCTTGCAAAGTGAATATATTTGTCTTATTTCTCCACACACTCTGCAGAGGTAAAAGAACCAAATTTGAACCCCATAACGTGCTTCTCGTAGAATAAGACAAAGCTTTTAGCAAAATTGTGCCATTAAAAGGAAACAATCTATCTTTTGATCCACATCTTTCATTTGCTACGACATAAAATTACCGTTTGTTTTAATCGTGGACGAAACAAGCTGACGAAACGGCCCGGTTTGGAGTGACCGTGAGGATAAGGTTGATGGATGCCACAGACAAAAATAATCTGTTTTAGTTGGCATCCTTCCTTTACTGCGGCTTTGAAGCGCTGCCAGTGCGTGAGGGGGAAAAATGTCAGTTTGACAGAAAAGCAGGTCTGCTCTGCTCTCCTTCTCTGTGTCTGACTCAAAGTTTAGGATTCGTAGTTGAAATATATCGTCATCTGTTTACTCGGGACGTACGACTTTAAAGCAGAAGTAATAGACGCAGCGCAGAGTCGTCGGATATAGGTTTTATGTTCATTTTTATTTGCAGAGGACAGAGAGACGCACCAGATGTAACCAAAAAGCTGTTTTCTAAGTTTTCATTGGTTAAACTTTAGTGCCGTTACTTTTCAGAGTTTCATAGACGCAGCGTTTTCAATCAAGCAAGTCTACAATAATAATAATAATGATAATAATGATGAAACGGAAGTCTGGTATTTATTTCTATAACTATATAACCTTGGTCAAAAATCGTTACTGTTGGAAAGAAGACACGATACTGAGCTTCAAAATATATGATTCCATCGATCGAATATTGAACAAAGTCGAGTTATTTGGGCCGAAAACACATAAAATAACAAAGAGCTGCTCCTAAAAGTTATGAATGTCAAATGTGAAGGTATCTGGGTTTCAATATGACATCAAACAACCTCATGACCAATAATAATATTTAAGTAGTTTAGTCGATTAATCTGTCGGTCAACCACATGTTGTATTAGTCGACTGCTTATCTCAATTAGATTAAACGATGTGGATGGACAACCGCCAAAAAAAGAGTTGAGTTAGCTGAAGATTTTGCAGTGAATCATGAGTTTAATCTAGTTTAATCTAGTTGAATCTAGTTGAATCTAGTTGCTTTAGAATGGATGCATTGTGAATATGTCTATGTGAAATGCTATTGTCTGATTACTGAGGACTCATGGCAATAGCTGTCTGCTGTAATGGGAAAGATTGATTTCAAGAAAAATGTAAAAACAATGCAAGAAGTGTGGTGTAGTTTTTAATCCCGTAATAAATGGAAATCATGTTAGCGTAAAACCAGCGACTCTTCAAATGCGTAAACAGGAGGAGTTCTGTGCTTTGCAGCGGTGAACGAGTCTAACTAGCTTTATGCTCACACTTGCACAAACACCACATTCAAATTGAGACTAAAATAGGACCGAACCCGGGACTAAACATGGACACAGCCGGGACTAAACCAGCATTAAAACACTGGTCTTCACCCAGATTAAAATGGGCAGGACCAAAGTACAAGTGCGAATAACCGGAAGTCATTGTTCAAGCAAAGAAACAAAAGATATGTTTAAAAATGACGCGTGTTTGGTAAGGAAACTGCCCGTAATCCGGCTGCTCTGATTGGCTGTTGAAAGCGGTCAGCAGCATGGCACACTTGTCCTGATTTAAGACGGTTTAACACAGGTTCACACACACATACATATGCATTTTACACTACTGTAGCCAGAGCGTTCTACTCCAGCTTCAGACTAAAACGTTTCCTCCGTAAGAATAAGAACCAGGAACAGTCCCACGTGTCCGGGCTTATTATTCCCTGACAAAAGGCACGCGTAGGAACCGATAAAGGCCTAAAGCAGGCATGTCCAAACTAGGGCCCGGGGGCCAAATGCGGCCCTCAGACCAATTTTTGTTGGCCCTCCAGCTTCCTGCTATGTTGGCCCAAACAACAACAACTAGTACTTTTTACTGTGAAATTGGGAAAATTCAGGCATATTGATGTTATACCAACCTAATATTAATGTTCTAGGTATAATTAAAGGTGTGGACGCTCATCGCAATGACATCAAATGCAAAATTTTGAATGATTCACTTTGTCATCCAACAAATTCAACATTGTCAAGTTGTTTGTGGCCCTCTGCCCCGTTTAAGTTTCAAAATGCAGCCCTTGGTGAAAAAAGTTGGGACACCCCTGGCCTAAAGGGAGCACGATATGTCCACTTAAACGGTGACCACGCGGCTGGTAAAGAGGAAAAACCACTCACGGTGCTGTCACAGAGCTTGCCGCTGAAGCCCGGGGCGCAGAGGCACTGGAAGCGGCCCAGTCGGTCCAGACAGGTGGCGCTGTTCAGACACGGGCTCGACGCACACTCGTCTATTTCTGTCTCGCACCTGCAACACAAACCGCAAAAACCGTCACTCCCGGCTGACAGGAAGTGCTCGCCGTGACCTCTGACCTCTGCTCACAGGTCGCAGACAGTTCACACCGGAGGGAGAGACGAAATGTTGAAAACTGTAAGATGCAGTAAATTGTATTGGTATAAAGGAAATAGGTGCCACTTTATAATAGCTACACCTTAAGTAGCCTCAACGTAGCATGAACTAAGTAATTCATAAATAACAAATAGTTTATTAAACATGGTTCAGGCTTGGAAAATACTTATCATATTTTATTTTATTTTATTTTTTCATAGTTTTGGCCGGGGTGCAACTTATACTTATACTTGTACTCCGGAGCGACTTATATGTGATATCAATTGTTATTTTCACACTTGCAACTGCATTTCATACTCCAGTGCGACTTATATATGTTTTTTTCTTCTCTATTTTGCATTATTTGGCTGGTGCCACTTATACTCCGGTGCGACTTATAGTCCAGAAAATACGATAATTACACCAGAGCCTTGTTTGAGATTGTTACCGCTATTGGGTTGCGCCGAAATTAGCATAGATGTTAAAGGTGGTATGGACAATTTTTTTTTCAGCAAATTTTTTATCATATTTCCTCGTGGCGTGGATAAATCATTTGTCCCGCCATGTATCAATTATAAAACGCACCTACCGCTCACCTGCAGCCGCGTCAGGCTCATCCCCACGTTTCCGCGTGCCTAAGCGCATGGATCTATCATAATATAGTTCCCTCAGTGTACGGGGCAAAATGAAGACGGAGAAAGACAGTTCGAGCTGACTCAGAAGTGGACAGAAATCTACGGGAGACGAGAGATGCGATGCGCTCCGTTGCGCTAATAAACAAACACACGTGTGTGTTGTATCAGTCCACACGGGGGAGTGCGCATGCGCACTTCCACCTGCGTTCTCTAATCGCCGAAAAATCGTCCATACCGCCTTTAACAAACAATACGAGTGTTTTGTTTACTTACCATTAGTATTAGTATTATTTAGTCTTATGCTAGCTATTTTTACTTTACTTTATTTTATTGTTATTATTTTATTTTTGTTTTACTTTATTTTTATCTTTATCTTTTTATTTTATTATTATTATTTTTTCCCTCCATTCCCTATTAAGATATGAGAGGAGTTTTGTTAATAAAAGTTTTTTTGTTTTATTTATAAGAGTTCTTCTATTAAGAGTGTTTTTTTGAAACTTCCTATAAGTTATCTGTCCTTCCCCCTGTATCTACTCCGTTGTAACAACGAAATTTCCCCATGTGTGGACAATAAAGAAATATCTTATTTTAACAACCTCATAATAACGTTATTCTGAACAATAATGAACTTTAGAAACTAGAGGTGGAAGTTGGATATTGACAGTTTTCACTCAAATGTAACAACATGTGAAGATTCTATACGGAGCAAACACAGTGGAATAAGTCATTGTGCTGCCCGAGGACACGACGGCATCATGCTCATGTCCTAGTCGGGTTTTTAACGTCATGACTTCTCAAGGGTTAGTTCATGTCGCACTTAGTTTGCATTTTGTGTCGTGTGGAAAGCACAGTCCAAACATGGCCTCCTCTCCGTAACTCTAAACTGAACTATTCCTTCTCCCACGTCATCTACTTCCTCTTTTCTTCACACGCGTTTACAGTCATGTATCAATCTGATTACCGTATGTTCCGGACTATAAGGCACACCATTTTTCATAGTTTTGGACGACTTATACTTATATTTATACTTATACTTATACTCCGGAGCGACTTATATGTGATATTATTTGTTATTTTCACACTTGCGACCGCATTTCATACTCCAGTGCGACTTATATATGTTTTTTTCTTCTTTATTATGCATTTTTTGGCTGGTGCGACTTATAGTCCGGAAAAAACTGTATTTATTTATTCATTTATTTTCACCCAAATGTGACCTAGATCTGCCCTTTTTTTCATGACCGTGTGAACATCCCCGATCTGATTTTTTTTCACCTTTGTGGTGCAAAATCCTGACTCAAATCTAATCGTTTACATAGGTCACGTCTATCTTGACTTCTGATATCGGAAAAGATGGGAATTAAACGGATATAAAGTTGACTATAGGCTGACTAAATGGTGCTTCCTCATGATGTGACAACGTGAACCGTCTTAGACCTGCGGCGTGAGCGTCCAGCCTCGTCCTCACCTGGAGCCAGCGTAGCCAGGTTTACAGGTGCAGTTCCCTCCGGCGTCCTCCCCGACACACACCCCGCCGTTCTCACAAGGGGTGTTTACGTCGCACGAGACCGGAGGAAAGCGCCACCTAATGGAGGCAAGCAAGCAGTGTTCAAACATTTGGCATTTGGTTTAGAATTCACAGTGTTCACAGTAAAGGTTAAGGGTCAATTCTTGTATTTATAGGCGGCGTATTGGAGTATTTTGTTACTGGTTTTCTGCCTATTCCACATTCAAATTCAATGTTAATTTCAAGGGATTCTAAATTGACAAGTTGGTATTGAAACTGAGAATAATCTGCCAGACTGTATTATTGTCTGTAGATAATTTTTGGGTTTTTGGCCCAGTCAGGATTTATCAATTGTAGAAGTATCAAGACTAATTTCAGTTCTACCAGATCGATTAAATTAAACTGAAATGCAATAAACACTCAGTTAACAAAATTTTGGGTTGAGCGCAAATTATTATTGTGTTTGGGATGAGAAAAGTTTGGGAATGTATTCTGTCAGCCCTTTCCAAACGATTGTAATCATTTTATACAGATAATCTTAAAATCTGAATTATTTGCCTTGGATCAACATGAAATAAAATAAAAAATGCAAAGTAAATAAGTAAGTTTATTTTTATTTGAGTACCTCCTTATTTGTATGCATATCTTATTCTATCATAGTTTATATTTAGCATTTTTTTCATGTTCATGCAAGTTCCTAGTTTGTTGAATTTCCCAGACAAAAGCAATAAACCGCATCTGTTTCTGATTCTTCCGTACCACGCCAGTTACGTCAGATCGTTCGGCTTCAAATTCAAAACCACGTCCCTCAGGAGTGCAAAGTCCCATCACTCACTGGCAGCGTTTCCCGACGTAGCCCTGTGGACACGAGCAGGTGTGCGTCCCCACCGTCTCCACACACGTCCCTCCGTTCACGCACTCGTACGCCGCGCAGTCGTCCACTTCTTCTTCACAGCTCTTGCCCGTGTAGCCGGGCTCACAATCGCACCGGAAGTCCGCCATCAGGTCCGCGCACGTCCCATAGAGGCAGGGCTCGTACTCGCACTCGTTTATCTCCCTTTCGCACAGGACGCCCTCCCACCCTGGACTGCAACTGCAATTGAACTCGTTGAATTGATCCTGGCAAACTCCAGCGTTCAAACAAGGCTGGGAGTCGCAGATGGGCGAGCCTTTGCACCCCACGTCCGGCTCGTGTCCGCCTAAACGCACAAAACGACTCGCCTGAGGGACCTCGGCGACTTTTGTCAGCGGCAGATAGACTCCGCCCACTCTGACGTCTCCCAGGCAACCCGTGTACTTCTCCGCCAACCAGATTTGAGTGTCGTTCAGGAAGTCGAGGTTGCCGGCGTTTCCGAAGCTGGTGCCGGCTCGGTTTCCGTCCACCGTGAGGCGCCAGCGGGACACGGGCATTTCCGGGTCGGCCATGGCGAGCTGGACGTTGTGCCAGGCGCCGTCCGAAACGACTCGCTCGCTGGTGAAGGCTAAAAGCTCGGACCCAGCGCCACTGTCCATTTTGACTAGCAGGGTGGAGTTGAGCAGACCCACGCAGAAGACTTGGGTTTTGCCGTTGGCGCGGAGTAAGACGCCGTTTTCGTCCCGCGTTCGTAGGTTGAGGGTGATGCTGGTGATGGGGCCGAGCAGAGAGGCGTTGGCCGCGTACTGGAGAGAGTTGTCCTGGAAGATGGCGTCAGTCAAACCTGTGACATAAATACGTGTTACCGTCATTGCAGAAGTCATAATTGTAGTGTTACCTTGTTCCATAATCAGTCATATTCATTCTTTTGTACGCCTGACTGTTAGATTTGCGTTGTATTCACATTTGAATTACACTGTGTGCTACTTTTTCAACCTTCTTTATCATACTTTGGCCAAGTTCACACTGCAGGGTATGAGGCCCAATTTGGATTTTTTAGTTTGAGTCGAAAAAAAATGTGTACGTGGTCGTTGACATTACAAAAAAATGTGACTGCTGTTTGTGTCTGGTGTGAACAGAATATATCTAGATGTGGCTCGCATGCAAAAGCACATGACGTCTCATGCAGTGCACTTTACCCGTCCGCTCCTTTTATTCAGTCTGTTAGTTTCTTTTTTCAGCCAGGAGCACTTAATTCCTTGGCCAACTCCTTTGTGATCTCCTCAAATACCGCCTGATTACAGTACGGAGCCTCTATTTTTGCCTGAATTGATTTGTCACCACGTGTATTGATCAGTTCACAAACGTCTTTCTTCTTCCACAGTTTTCGGCTGCGGTTTCTCTCCACTTTGACTCAGAATTGTGACGTTTATCATGGAAATGTTGCCTATTGATGACGTTCAGGGGACGTAAGCGTTCAGACTGCAGTTGCATTCTAAAAGTGCATATCAGATTCATTTCCACATATGAAAGTGGCCTGGATCAGATTTGAACAAATCCGATGTAGGTCACATATGGGCAAAAAAAAATCTGAATTTTACTGCAGTGTGAACGTTTCCTTTGGGCATTCTGGATTTCGCTACAGGGTAGAAATACAATAATGATTTCCTGATTTTTCTTGCTCAATTGCAAATTTGAGATTGCATAATAACTACTTCAATAAGCCTCAATAAAGCATGAACAAACGCTTAATTTGTAATGAACAAAGTTTATTAAGAAGGTGTCACCCTTAGTATGTTGTTGGGTTTGGATGTTAGGGTTTCTAAGCCTGAATTATTCTTGACAAACTATTTGTTATTTCTGAATTAAGTATTGTGCATGCTTTATTAAGGCCTTAAAAAAAAAAAAGTTATTAAACAATGTTAGAAATGTTTGCTATTCACTAACTAACTGCCTTGGGCTGGTGTATTGTCCCTGCCACTGGCCGTGTTGTGCTCTAGAGGCTCATAGATTGCATAACAAGAGGCCATAGCCACAGAGTGATCTTCCACTGGGCAACTGTGGCTTTAGAAAACCATAATAACCACAAAGTGTGACTAACAACCACAAAGTGTGACTGAAGAGCAGGATGAGCACTGTTAGCATGCTAATGTTGGTTCGATTTTCCATGGCGGTAAAGCTCACTGGCCTCAAGAGTTGTGAAAAGCACTTCTAAACTCCTCGTGGGGATCATTTCGGATGCTCAGAATGCATTAGGTAAGTGAGCATTACATTTGGACTGCTGCGGAGTCTGTCGATGTGTCCAGGAGCAAGACATCTTACCTCCACTGATATGCTGTGTGTTTGACGGGTTCTTTGACGTAAACCACCTTGTACTGGAGAAAGCACTTTATAAATATGACCTGCTTTTCAAGTTCACCTCACATGTTGCACTAAATATCTCTCCCGGGGCTAATATTGGCATGTGGGCTTACCTCAGGAAGCCTGCATTAAACGTGTTTGTCTGCGGCGCTAATTAAAAGCCGTCCAAACAAACTCGCGCCTTCACCTGACAAGACTTGACCCCTCCATGGAGTGCACTCTGGATTACAACTGCACTCACACTCATATCCGTCCTGCAGGTCCACGCAGCGCCCTCCTTCCACGCAGGGGTTGTCCATGCACCACAGGCGGGTCTGGCAGACGCGCCCCGAGAAGTTACTGGGACACTTGCATCTGAAGTCGTTCCAGGTGACCTCGCAGTGTCCACCGTTGAGGCAGGGTGCATCCTGGACGCACGGGAAACACAGATGGGCGTGGATTAGGCTCATGTAGCGATCGCTTGTGACGGTCCGATGCTAGCGCGGTGGTTAGCTGCCGAGAGGATTGAGCGCTAACTCAGAGATCAAAGGATTCACCGCCGGATCAATGGTAATGGGTTTTAGGCAATGCAGACGCCGGCATGATTTCACAGCAGCAAGACATATTTGACATTGATTTTAACTTTTCATTTGAAAGAAGAAGAAAGGAAGACTTAATTTCCTTGCGTGCTGCGAATAAGCCAGGTTTTTTGATCCGATCTTTGATTGATTGATGGCGGCATGTGGCAGGTGTACATTCTGTCCACTCTGTTGGCCGTAATCCCATTTGGGAGAATCTTAACCGTGAACTTGAACTTTACAACTGTTACAGAAAAAAACGGCCTGCTACTGTTTCTACTACTAACACCTTTAATACAGTTTTATTTCTAAACCCCATGTTTATTTCAATTTGTGAATCATCTGTGGTGTGTTATGAATCCATTACACCATGACTTATTGTCTATTGCTGCGTGGCCTGCAGTTTGGAATGAACCCAGAGGAATTAAATAGCTTTTGAAATGCTAAAATGAAAAGAAGACATAATCCAAAAGCAATTAATGATGAATGTTTTTAGTTGTCTTAAGCCATGGATAAATGTTTATTTTCACTGTTAAACCACCTGACTTTAAAGTGCATTATTTACGTATATATGAACACACTATGAACCATGGACCCACACAAAAGCCCATTAACCCTGTCTTTTGAACCTTTAGAAACATTGACTTTTCTCACAAATGTTAAATTGTCTGGACATCTTTAAAATGTGCACAGAGAACTGAATCTACTCCTTTTTTACAGTTAGCAAATTAAGTAGCAATTTATACATTTTTTTCCCAAAATGGTTGAGCCGCCTAAGATATTGTATTGCTGTCTGTAGACCGCTGAAATACAACTGACCTTTTGCAGTAATTACGTCAGAAGACCATCTATGAAGAAATACTTGTCCTGAGGGCGGTTACTCTCCTCAAACTGCCCTGACACACTATCTGCTGACCTTACCTGTCAAATGCTCCTGTTAAACTACTCACGCAGGAAGAATGACCATCTAGAATAAGATAATAATGTTTAAAATAAGTAGTAATTGAATTGTTTTGAGTGTATTTTGACTACGTTAAAGAACAAGCCAATGGAACAAGCGTTGAAATGAGAAAAAAATGCAACTACAATCGAAGTAGCAACAGAACATACTTGTTCTATTGGCAAACTAATTTTAAAACACAATAAAAACGACTTAAATCATTCATTTTTCCATTCACTGTGACAGGAAAGCGCAGTGAAAAGGTTTCTGCTGCTGTGCTTCGAGATCAATAAACCCATAATCCATCCATCCATTACCTTGCACGTGTCATCGCTGTGGCATCCCTTCAGCACGTTCTCTCTGAGCTGAACCTGGTAGTCGTCCTCGTCCTCCGAACCCTCCGCGGTGGTGAAGTGCTTGTCGTCGATCCTCACGTCTTGCAGACACCCTTTGAAATGTCCTCCCCAGGGCTTCATGTTCTTCTCGGGCGGCAGACCTCCGAGATACGCCACGTCCCCGGCCTCCACCGTCACGTTCCCCAAGGCGCGATGGTTCCCCGCCATCGGAAACACCACGTGACCGTATTGCACCTTCAACGTCACAAGAGTGTTGTTGCCGTCGGTGACAAATTTGGCTTCGGAGAGTAAGGTGGTGTGCGGGCTGTAGATGGCCACGGTCCCGTCTTTGAGATAGATGGTCAGGTAAGGCTTCTCCTGGCGCCGGAGTTGGAGCAGGAGGCCGTTGTGTTTGAGCGAGCGCATGAGGAACGACACGGTGAAGTTTTCCCCGTGGCTCTCGGCGACGGCGAAGGCGGCGTAGCTGGTGGAGTTCTCCTGACCAAATGTCCAAGATGGGTATTCTGCAAAAAAAAGGAGACGCACACAGATAAATTCCAATGCGATTTTGTGAGCAGGAATCCAAAACTGAATTGTTTCATTGTTTCGTCAAAGAAATAGCAACCAGTGTTTACATAGTTACCATGTGTGTTTCTGAAGGGTAGTTGGAGCGAGCATTCCAGATAGCGAGTGCTTTTTTTTGCCAACTTTTAAGAATATATTTCTTTCTCTTAAAGGAAAAGAACGAAATGTTTGACGAAAAAGTAAAACCATGCAACATCTGAGTAAGGGATGAAGATCAGATGTCAATATTTTGTGGATCTTAGCAATTTTATAGTGTTTTTTAAAGTAATTACTGATACAAATGGGTAACTGCCCAGACCGTGTATACGTGTAAGACTTGGAAAAAGGAGGAAAGCAATTTCACAAGCAAAACACTAAGCAGACACGGCGACGTGAACTTTGCTTTAACTGAATCACAGCTAAACCTGCTCCCACGTCCTCAGGGTTTGCAAAGGTCAATGTGTGGGAGCGGTCGACTCGGCCGGCTGAAGTCATGCTACCGATCTGATAGAATGTGTCCAAATGTTACTCAGAACAATAGTCTAGAACAATTATAAAAACATATACTGAGTAACAACATTTTACCCCAATAACACTGAATATAATAGCATTAAATGAACATGTTATGGTAAAAACATGGTGAATTTCATTAATGGAGTACTGATGTGTTTTTGAATGCAACTTTTTAGTGTTTTTTTGTTTTTTTGTGTTCATTTTGATAGTTTTATTGCAGAAAAAAATTATAAAAATGCTGCACTTACTGTAAGTGGCCTTGCATTGCCACAACATTGACTCCGACACCTGCTTGTTTGTATGAAATTGATGTTCCTTTAGCTATCATATTCCACAGTATGGCATAAAGTGTATCCATCTGCATGTTCCAAAGTATAGTTTTAACTTTCTATTTCCTATTTAACATTGAATCGTGCAGGCGACTTTCCACCTCCTGCAAATACTTTAGCTTAAAACACGTATCGCGCCTGTTCTTACCTTGCTGACATCCCTCTCCGTGGTAGGGCCGTTGGCACTGGCAGCTGGCCCTCACCCACAGGTCCACGCACTCCCCTCTCCCCTCGCACGGGTCCTCCCCACACCACTCCTGCTTGGCGCACCCCAGCTCCATACCCCTGCTCTCCTCCCGCAGGAGATCCTGGGGCAGCAGCGGCTTGTGGTCCACCTGCAGGTCCTCCATGCACCCTATGAACCCTTTTCTGCTCGACGTCCTGGCTAAGAACTCCGGCGGGGCTCCCCCTACGTACATCTGTTTGAAAAGACCGAGCTGGAGGAACAGTAAGTGATTGTAGCCGTCGTTTTTGACTTTGCATCCTTCCAGGCAATTGGGCCCCTTCAAAGTCATGACCAGCATCTCGTCCATGGTCATCGTGACTTCTCTCCACTCCCCGTCGTTGACTGGTACGGGGTGGGACGCGTGCAGCACCTTGCCGGATTTCACTTTAGCTCGCAGCACGCCTCCCGCCACTTCCAAGTACATGTAGTTTTCCATCGTCCCTCGAAAGTACAAAACCATATCGGGCAGCGTGGACCTGAACCGGAGCTGTAGGTGCATTTCATTGCGGACGTCTGCTTGTTTAGATTTGTTGCTGAATTCCGGCATTCCCATGTGGACATAGCCTTCGGAGTTGAATGAGAACGTCGTGGATGTGTTGCAAAGCTTGCCACTCCACCCGGGTTGGCACAGGCAGGTGTAGGTGTGGCCTCCGTCGGGGGCTAAGGTGGGTGCGCAGGAGGCGTGGTGTTGGCACAGGTGGGAATGGCAGCCGGTCAGTCGCACGTCACAGTCCGGCCCTCCCCACGGATCCTGCCCCGGGGCGGCCGGAGCGGGGCAGTGGCACCTGTAGGAGTTGATGTCGTCCTCGCACGCGGCGTCGTTCTGGCAGGGGGCGCTGTCACACTCGTTTATGTCCACCTCGCAGTGAACGCCTGGAGAGGGAAGAGTGTGAGGAAGAGATTTGAAGTTAATTACATATGTTTTTTAAATACAATGTATTTCAGACCAGCGTCCCCTCTTTGTCCTTTTTGCAAAGTGAATAATACATTTAAAAAGTGCTTGTTGGCTTATTTTGCTCTGACAGAACAATTATTTATTACTTATCCAGATGTCACCTGTAAATATTATTTATTAATACTTTTTTTAAATGTTGCCAGTTGATTACAGTAAAATCCTATCAATCTCTACTAATCATTTTTCATAATTTGTTAGTATTATGGGGCTACTATAAAACAATACTTCCACTACAGCAAACACTGTTGTTTGTACTTTTTGTGCAACTGCACAAGTCAAATGTGTTGACTTGACTAAAGTAAGTAAATGTCACATTTTCAAATGTTTGATATTTTGATACATCTACTTCTACTAATACTGATGTATCTACTTAATATATATATATATATATATATATATATATATATATATATATATATATATATATATATATATATATATATATATTTATTTACTTTTTAAACATAAAAAGCACAATAGGAACACAGAACAAGACACAGAGAGACAGCATATACACAACCTAAACAGTCCTAAACCTGTAGGGTTAGGTCCGCTGTAATTGTCCCGTGTTAACAAATGTGTGATTTTTCAAATTTAGTCACATTGTAATCTTCTTAATTTTACGAATGTCAGTTATAATGTCGGTCCAGGTCTTGATTGTTGGTTGAATTTGTTTCATACATTTCTTAGTGACGGCCTTTTCCCCTGTAGTTTTTTTTTTTTTTTTTGCGGTGATAGAAACTCAGATGTAATCAAAATCTATGTCACAATAAAACCTATCAATATCCTGCAACATTACAGCCAGATGCACAAAATCCAATCACTATTCAAATCCACAGCGCGCCAAGGAACCGCATTACGCCACAAATGCAAACTAAATGTAATAAGTGTATCCTGCATTGCCTTCAGACAAATCTGCCGTTTCCTATTGTCATTTGCAGATGGGACGCTCTAGGAAACGGCCTGTCATTGCACGGAGATGAATACAATTTGTGCTCCAATGTAACATGATAAAACCGCATTCGTTTAGCGAGAAGACAGAGAAACGTTGCAGGATTTCTCGCCACAAACGTTGCGAGGAATCAACCCCATCAAGCCACGGTGCGTCTTAAATCCTGACAGCAGCAGTCAACTTGCATTAAAATACTCCCAAAGCTGCCCAGGTTTAGCCAAGTGGAAGACAACACCCTTTGGAGAATATAAACTTATATAAATTGCTGATAATACTGTACCTGCCATCCAGAAAGCTCCAGCGCACCAACAAAGCAACGACATCCACCTTCCCCCCAACATGGTGCGTATAGTCCACAGAAAAGACAACTGCACAGCTAAATTCCTTTTGCATTTGGGCTTACGAGGCAGTGGTGGTGGTGGTGGTGGTGGTGCGCTCCTCTGCACAGGAGTGATCGCACGCCGCCCGGCTCTGCCCACCTTTTTCATTTTCCCTCCCTCGCTCCCATCTCCACAGGCCCAGCCCATCCTGTCCCGTCCCGTCCCAAGCGGAGCAATAAGTAGAAGTAAGCTCTAAAGTATAAGGAGCCAGCTGGCCAAAGTCACTGTCCGAGTGAGGAATGCGCTGCAGTAAACGGCTCCACCACCGCCGCCGCCGCACCAGCCTCCACCCACGTCTGAGGCAGTGCAGGGAGGGGAGCTGCCAGTGCCAGTAGGAGGCGCAAGAGGTTTAGGTACACGGGAATGGCATGGGTTCGTTCCTCTTGCTTGGATTAACATGTTTGTCAGAAATTGCCTTCACAGCTGTGACATTGAGCTTGAAATCAACTTGAACTGTGTTAAATGCAATATCATACGACCCGTAGACAACTCTCCTGAGAAACCCTGGCTATGTTTCTTTATATTTGGCAACTTTCAATGGTTTTGTATGCGGTCACGCTCTCTTATTATGTTCTGACCATGTATTTTCACAAGGGAGCTGCAAGGGGAGCTCTACCGCCAGAGTTACTTAGTTATGCTTATGTGCTTATGACAGATTCTCGTGTTTGTCTAATTATGACTTATTTTGGTGGCATAGAACCTGTGGTGAATATTGATAGTTTACCACGGGTAGTTTTACATTGGTCAAGTTAGTAAAGAAAGTTTTTAAAAATGAAAGCTGAAAATTACAGGAAGTAGAGCTCATTTCTAAAACAGAATCTCTCCGTCTAAAGCCCCATTCCCCGTTCCCAGCTAATTACCATGTGCAGATTGCAGTCAGCTTGTGTGAATGGGGCTCTCTACAGGCCGCTGGGCATTACTGCGTGGGAAGCTTGGTTCTTCTTCTCCCACAGCTGCTCGGTCTGTGGTCGTGTTCAGAGGCCGCTCCGCTCTCTAACATGAGCTTTTAGAACCAGAGCGGAGACCAGCTTCTTTTAGAGCTCTGAGGACCAAACAGCCTCAAACCCATGGATCTAAGCTCAAACCACGCTGAATAAACCTGTGTGGGAATCAAGGATGTTTGCAGGTGTTTGTCTAACTGAGCATGTGCAGAGAAGATGCAACAGCAGCGCCAAGTTTCAGCAAACAGACTTAAAAACTCTTTATCTTTGTCCCTAAAAAATCTTTTAGCGACAAGTCTGTTTGTAGCTCAGGCTCTGTCCATGTTTCCAATGATAATGACATCACAGGAGGATTCTGTTTTAGAACTTGGCTCTACTTCCAGTGATTTTAAACTTGTATTCGTCAAACTTTCTTCTCAAACTTCAAGTTAGCAGAGGTAAAACTATGATAAATATTTACCAAAAGGTGCTATGTCTGTCTGGTTGTACCCGTAATCCCCCAAACCCTGTATTTACCTTCTATGTATAGATCAATGCAGAGGTAAACAACGGACGAGACAGTGGCTATGACGGGTCACTGAGTCCAAATGTGTCAGAACATTATTACTTAACAGTCTTAACATAGTGAACTATTGGCCATGTAATGTTTTCACCATAATGAGGGCTTATTTTAGCCTAACCGTAATCCCACTATGGGCTTCCTTCTATTCATAACTGTCTTTTCTCAAGTGTTTGTCACAGGTTAATGACTGTGGCCGAAATGATGTCACTGTAAAGACGTTTGAGCCACATACAACCAGTGCAGCAGATTTACACTTAATATAAAGTAACAACAGATAATGTACATTCTAGCAGCACTTTTAACTTATTTAGTTAAATTAAATAAGTTAAAATGTTAAAAATTGACCTGAATTAAAGTAAAACTTAAAGTGCCTATGACAGGTTGGACCACGAATTGAACTAAAATGCAGATAAATATATGTTTGAATTTTGCTAAAAAATATATCACGGAATAGCACATTTTTTTAGGTTGATAATTTCACTTCCTGTTTGTAATTGATGACATCACACTAGGAAATTACCCAGAAAAGACTGGGCCAAAACTCATCTATGTCACAATTTTTAGTTTGACAAAGAAAAATATAAATTCATGTTTAGAAAGTGTTTTTTGTGTAAATCCTGCATGAACTTTGACTGGAATGAGCGTTGCTAGTGTGATTTCACTGTTAATACTTCAATTTTCCACTGATTTTTCAATGTTTTTTTTACAAATACCCACTCAATTGGTATAAAACTAATAAATTAGTTTTATACCAATCGAGTGGGTATTTGTAAAAAAAACTTGCAACAGATACACTAAATAAAGTCAAAATTAGAAAATTGTAAAAACATGTCATATGCATTTTGAGTAAATAGAATCATCCATTTTAGTTTTTACACCGAACTATAATTATATTACACCACAACTTATTATATTACACCACATTATATTACTCCACAATTGTAAACAAAAAACAAAACGATTCCTTCCAAAATTTGACCTATATTTTCCTCATTATAGAAATTGCTTTTGTCTTTCTTTCTTTCTTTCATTGCACTTAATAAGTCTCTTAAGCAGCTTCCCCATAATCTTCGGAGACCCCTCTAATGGCGGCTGACATATGGCACCTGTTATTGGCTTTGTTGTTCTCCTCTTCTACGTTGGTCGGTGTCATATGCCCGCCCCCCTCATCATATGCCCGCCCCCCTCGTCATATGCCCGCCCCCCTCGTCATATGCCCGCCCCCCTCGTCATATGCCCGCCCCCCTCATCATATGCCCGCCCCCCTCGTAATATGCCCGCCCCCCTCGAGTGCTCACAATGCCACGCGCTGTCAGGTCGTTTGCAAATTAGCACTGACTTTCATTGAGCGAAACACGGGCGGAGAGCACGCGTCGGGAATGCACTTATCGTTATAGTAATAATTATAGCGAGACACAATTTAAACATAACACGTCAAAACAATGAGGGTGATTGTGTCTCTTTGATTCTGGCCCAAATGATTTATTAAAAAAGAAAAAGATGTAGCGTGAAATGGACAGAGAGAGAGAGAGAGAGAGAGAGAGAGAGAGCAGGTAGAGACATTCTGCAAATGTTCAAGGCCGGGAATCCAGCCCAACTTGTGCAACGCCTTAAAGTGCTTATGACAAGTTCTTACGGTTGTCTAATTTTGACTTTGTTTGGTGTATACATATAATTTATAGTTTTACACCAATCGAGTATGTATTAGTTGAGAAAACGTAAAAAAAATTTGCCAGAAAATGACAGGAAGTGACATCACACTAGGGACACTCATGCAGGTCAAAGTTTATGCGTAATTCACACAAAGAAACACATTTTTTGACGTTCTAAACATTAATTCAACGAAATAAAGTTGCTCTCATTATATTTATTTGTCAATTTTTGGTGTTTGCTGGGTAATTTCTTAGTACGATGTCATCAATTACAATCAGGAAGTGACGTTATAAACCTAAAAAATGAGCTATTCTGATGACATTTTTTAAATTTCTTGCAAAATTCTAAATATATTTATCTTAACTGCATTTTAGTTCAACGAGTCATCAGACCAGTAGGGGGCGCTTCAAACCAGTGCAGCATCAGCCAGCGCATGTTAAAGTTAATTTCCTCCCAAAGCCATTCCATATTGATTTGCAGGTACGTTCTACATTTAATTAGCCTAGTTTTAGAGGGGGAATTAACGGAGCCTAACTTCATCAGGGATTGGGTTCTGATGTCGTGACCAAACTCAGCTAATAAAGGATTAATTCATTCCGTGGACATAAGGAATAACCAGCAGGGATCAGATTAAGCAGAGATAGGCTCCTTATCACCCACTGTGACTTGCAGTGTTGATTACCATAAATTGGTGATGGGCAATACCAGGGATTTTTGTTTTGTCATCCGATACCGAGTAATACTATGGCAAAGTATCACAATATGGATCCGATACCAATCAGTCTTGTATTACCGTATTTTCCGGACTACAAGTCGCACTGGAGTATAAGTCGCACCAGCAAAAAATGCATAATAGAGAAGAAAAAAACATATATAAGTCGCACTGGAGTATAAGTCGCACCAGCCAAAAAATGCATAATAGAGAAGAAAAAAACATGTATAAGTCGCACTGGAGTATGAAATGCAGTTGCAAGTGTGAAAATAACAAATAATATCACATATAAGTCGCTCCGGAGTATAAGTATATAAGTAAAAATGTAAGTATAAGGCCAAAACTATGAAAAAAACGATACAATGGATTGGACTAGAGCAGGCATGTCCAAACTAGGGCCCGGGGGCCAAATGCGGCCCTCAGACCGATTTTTTTTGGCCCTCCAGCTTCCTACTATGTCGGCCCAAACAACAAAAAGTAGTACTTTTTACTGTGAAATTGGGAAAATTCAGGCATATTGATGTTATACCAACCTAATATTAATGTTCTAGGTCTAATTAAAGGTGTGGAGGCTCATCGCAATTATGTCAAATGCAAAATTTCAAATAATTCACTTTGTCATTCAACAAATTCAACATTGTCAAGTTGTTTGTGGCCCTCTGCCCCGTTTAAGTTTCAAAATGCGGCCCTTGGTGAAAAAAGTTTGGACACCCCTGGACTAGAGCGACCAGATGGTACTGTCTGAACTTTGGGATTTTTTGGGTGATATATCGACATTTGTTCAACTTTTCCTTGTTGGGCCATGTATTAGTCGCACTGAACGGAACAAGTTTGGTGTAAATTACTTGAGAACCACTGACTAAAGCATATAGAGGGTCTAACAGTGACCGGCCCAAAGGTGCACCGGCTCCAGACCTGTTTTTCGGGACCATTGGGACAGGATACGGGATTCGGGACAAATGCATGAATTTCAGGACAGTTCCAAATGATTAAATCATACGTCTGGTCGCCAATACTGCGTTTGAATTATTTGAGACATTTTAAGAACCTATATTTTTGCAGGATAATCAAAACGTTCGTGTCAGTATCCATACACAGATTTTTTTTTGTACGGTTTGCAGTGCGTTTTAGCGTTGCGTCCTTGGGCAATACACTCCACCCGCACGGTTTGAACATGAGCGCGTGAAGTGAGTCATTGGTGGTTGGACAGACAAAGAAACTACAACGAACAGCGAAGTGTGAGTGTCTTAAATAGTGTCACAACGCGTTACATGTCTTCTCATCGCGGTTATTAAAAGAGTTTCAAACCTGTGAATCCTCCGGGACAGACGCACTGGTAAGAGTTGATCTGATCTTCGCAGCTTCCTCCGTTCAAACACGGCCCAGACTCGCACTCGTCCACGTTCACGGAGCAATTCTCTCCTGCAGAAACACGCCGAGTTTGAAAAATAATATATACCGGGGACATTGTCTGTGACGGCTTTTTCATCCATCAAACAAAAAGGACTTGATAGTTATTTCAAAAGTATGAATGTGTGCGCTTTGCTACAATAGAGAAAGTGGAAGGAAGCCGGAGCATTTGTCGGATTAAAGAACAGCTAAACGGACTGTACTGTGAGGAGTCGAGCCTCAGAAGCTACAAAAGTGCTTCTCATAACGATGCAAAACCTTTATGAAGTTTGTGCTGGCAATTCTGTTCATTATTAGTCCGTTCATTAAGTGAGAGACAGTAGTTTGAAGTAAAAAACAATCAAAAACACTGTTGTATAAAAGCCTTTGTCATGTACAACAGGCTACAACATTAGTTCAACTTATTTTCACAGGTCTAACAGGACTAAAACATGTCTAAAACAGGTCTAAAACAGGTCTAAAACAGGTCTAAAACAAGTTTAAAGCAGGTCTAAAGCAGGTCTAAAACAGGCCTAAAACAGGTCTAAAACAGGTCTAAAACAAGTTTAAAGCAGGTCTAAAGCAGGTCTAAAACAGGCCTAAAACAGGTCTAAAACAGGTCTAAAGCAGGTCTAAAACAGGTCTAAAGCAGGTCTAAAGCAGGTCTAAAACAGGTCTAAAGCAGGTCTAAAGCAGGTCTAAAACAGGTATAAAGCAGGCCTAAAGCAGGTCTAAAGCAGGTGTAAAACAGGTATAAAGCAGGTCTAAAACAGGTCTAAAACAGGTCTAAAGCAGGTCTAAAACAGGTATAAAGCAGGTCTAAAGCAGGTCTAAAGCAGGTATAAAGCAGGTCTAAAACAGGTCTAAAGCAGGTATAAAGCAGGTCTAAAACAGGTCTAAAACAGGTCTAAAGCAGGTCTAAAACAGGTCTAAAGCAGGTCTAAAGCAGGTCTAAAACAGGTCTAAAACAGGTATAAAGCAGGTCTAAAACAGGTATAAAGCAGGTCTAAAGCAGGGCTAAAGCAGGTCTAAAGCAGGTCTAAAACAGGTCTAAAACAGGTCTAAAGCAGGTCTAAAGCAGGTCTAAAACAGGTCTAAAGCAGGTCTAAAACAGGTCTAAAACAGGTCTAAAACAGGTCTAAAGCAGGTCTAAAACAGGTCTAAAGCAGGTCTAAAGCAGGACTAAAGTAGGTCTAAAGCAGGTCTAAAACAGGTCTAAAACAGGTCTAACATCATTTAATTTGTCATTGTAAGTATTGTTTTAGAATAAAGTATAATTCTCACAAACATCTCATGATATTAGAAGATAGAATGATGAATCGGATGTCCAGATTTTGTAGCTTTAGGGCACAATCTCTTTAAAATCACACTCCTGCTACGCAAGTGTCGATAATAATGTTTAACCTGATTAGTTCTTAAAGATGTAATGTTATTTACGGCCTCATTTAATAGCAAAAATAAAGCCTGTTTCTTTCCTGCTGTAAACGGCCTTTGAACTAGAAGGATGTGTCGGTTCTTTTGGTTTACCGGTGAACCCGGGGCGGCAGTGGCAGATGAATCCCGCGGCCTGGTCGTAGCTGAAAGAGGCCGCGCTGAGTTCGGGGAGCGTCCCGTACTGCAGGACGTCCGAGCGCTGGAAACACTCTCCCCCGTTGGCACAAGGCTCCCACTGGCACTCGTCGATGTCCACCTCGCAGTTGTCTCCTTCGTAACCTGCGCGGTGAAAAACAGTGGTCGTTGGTTTGTTTGTTTGTTTGCTTGTTTGTTTGTCGGATCGTTAACGGTTCGATGTGATGTCAGTGTCAAGAGAAATGTGTTTAAACGTGTTAGTTGATGTTTTGTTATTGGACAAAATGTGAAATGTTTGTAAAATGCATCAAAAATGTGAAATTTCTGTAAAATGTATTTAAAAAAATGTGAAATGTCTGTAAAATGTATCAAAAATGTGAAATTTCTGTAAAATTTACCCAAAAATGTGAAATTTCTCTAAAATGTATACAAAATGTGAAATGTCTGTTAAATGTATCAAAAAATGTGAAACGTCTCTAAAATGTATTAAAAAAAATTGAAATGTCTGTAAAATGTATCAAAAATGTGAAATTTCTGTAAAATTTATCCAAAAATGTGAAATTTCTCTAAAATGTATACAAAATGTGAAATTTCTCTAAAATGTATACAAAATGTGAAATGTCTCTTAAATGTATTTTTTTTAAAAGTGCAGTTACAACATCGCTTTTTCATTATTTTCAATCAGCTCTTTTTGCAGCAATTTTTACTAAAAACACTCAAGTCACACTATTATCTACATTTCGATTTAATTTATCATTTTTTATCCCATTTAGGTGATCCAATCCAACTTTATTTACACAGCATATTTTCAAAACGAGACAACATAGGACAAAATAATGAATAACCCTTAAATATAGCATAACCGTAAAAAGGAAACTAAATAAAAAGTTGAAAATACAGAAGCCCAAATGTTATAATGTAGTCATTATTAAAGGCGCATTAGATGACACCTGCTTGTCTCCATGTAAATGTTATTGCTATTTCTAACCTAATCTATCTCCATGGCAACGGTTTGACACCACCAGGCCGAGTTACAGGTCAGATGTGCTCACGATAAAACTTAACCCAAACCCTTCAAGCGGGGTAAGTTTAAAGTGCGTATAACAGGTTAATATGATTTTGTGGTTTTGACTTTATTTGGTGTATTTTTACCTGTTGTGAATATAAATTATAGTTTTACACCAATCGAGTGGGTATTTGTGGAGGAAAGTTGAAACAAAAATGACAGGAAGTGACATCACACCAGGGAGCCTCATTCCATCCAGAGTTTAGGCATAATTTACACACAAAATAAACTTCTTTTTTGACCCTCTAAACATGAATTTAAATACATAAAGGCTATCTCATATATTTGTATTAAGCAAATTAAAAATTCGATGATTTTTTTCCCAGTGCTGTCCCCAATTTCCTAGTGTGATGTCATCGATTACAAACAGGAAGTGAAATTATCAACCTTAAAAAAATTGCTATTCTGGGATAAAATGTTTATAATTTTTAGTAAAATTTTAGTTCAATGAGTGGTTTAATGCCATACCGTGGAACATTCTAGTTGCAGCAATGACGTTTCCATGGAGACGAGCAGGTGGCAGACTATTCACTAGAAAGATTATGTGCCTTTAAAATGAACTACTGTGAGTTAGATTTCAGATGACCAGAAATAAACGCTGATTCTAAGTTATTTGGCACAGATTTATGTCAGATGCCCTCACAAACAAACAGTGTTCACATGTACGATGTGTTATTTTCTCTTTTACTGCACAGAATAACCAACAAAGACACACTATAAATCAAAATCAAGCTTCTGGAAACTTCGCCGTCTTTTGGGAAATATCGTTGAACGCACATATTTTGAACGCACACAACAAGAAAAACACACAAAAGACAGCGGGGGGGAAACATCACAAGCATTCTGCAGCTCTGCATCTTCTTCTTCTTCCCCTCCGGCCGTGTGCGTGTGCGTCACATTCATATTTAACCCGCCTCTGATGCTGTGCTGCCGGCTTGTAAAGAGAAGAGCTGCTATTCTCTGTAGTCTCCCAAAGGTCAAAGTCTCTGCTCCTTTGTTCAGTTGGATTTACCTGTGGGAAACCCTTGGCCTCCAGAGGTCAGCGTGGAGTCAGAGGTCACTGATATACTGCCGACTGTGTCTGTTCTGAGGCTGCACTCCACTTTTACTCAAGGCAGAGGACGACTTAGAAGTACTGCCGGTGCCAGTTTATAATAACCACAACTTAATTAGCCTTTTTAAAGCAACATCAAGTGTATTAAGGGGTTTGAAAAGCATGAATCAAAAATATTTACGATTATGTGTTTCTGAACTGTTTAATAGCTAATATTAAACAGCTAATAATAGTTAGCTTATTTTTATTTTTATTTTATTTATCTTTTTATTTTTATTTATTTATTTATATTATTTTGTATTATTTTATTTATTTATTTATGTATGTATGTATTTATTTTATTTTTTATTATTTTCTCTGTTCCCTATTAAGAATATGAGAGGTTCTGTGCATAGGAGTTTTGTTTATAAGAGTTTTTTCTATTAAGAGTGTTATCTGTTCTTTTCTTCTGTATCTACTTGCGTTGCAACACCAGAATTTCCCCATGTGTGGAGAAATAAAGGCATATCTTATCTTATTTTATCTTAATAAAGCATCATTTATGGACAAAAGATGCCTGACTATTTTATGTAAGAACAGTAGATATGTGGATTGCCCTGTTTAGAAACATTGAAAGGTGTTATTATCTCTGAGTGGTTTATTTTAGGGATGGTATATTGTGATATCGGTGTTTTCACAGTTATTGGTATAATTTAGCAGATATTTATCACAGAAAAAGTGTCCGCACTGCCCCAGAATGTATCGGTTCATAAATATCGGTTATTGGCCACAACAGTAAGATAAATACCAGCTCAAAATAATTGTACCATCCCCAGTTCATTTTGTATGATTTTGTTTTTGAATGACTGTTATGTGGAAGCATTTGTGAGGTGAGGCCGTATTATTACTAACCCTTTATTATCTTTTATTGAATGGGGAAGCATGAATTAATCAACAGCTAATGTTGTCAGTACACCAGATTTAGCTCAACGCTAGTTTCCATCTGTAATATTAACCCTCCATCTGCGAATTGTATGTAACAGTTCAATTCAAGACAATGGCTGTGGTCACATGCACACACAAAATCTGATCATTATCTGATTTCTGGAGATATCAGATCATTAAAATGTCACATAAACGTCTGAATAATCGGATTTCTGTCTGACAGTTCACACGTGTGCAGTGGTTATGGAAAAGTGTGCAAACAAAGGGGGCAAAGACAGAAATTAAAAGGAAAGTTTTACAGTTTCAAAGAGTTATTTTACATTGTCTCACAAATACTGCAAAAAAAATCCTCTCAATAACTGACACTTGACCAGGTAATTTCCTTCGTACGTCATCTCCAACATTAGGTACATTTCTTAAACTAGAGGACATCGCCAAAAAGCTTAAATGACCTCCAAGGCACTGCAAAAATGTAAAAATCTAAATTACTGCTAAATATCTAAAAGTTCAGAGTTTGTAAAATGTATCCAAAAATGTGAAATGTTTGTTATATGTCTCAAAAATGTTAAATGTCTGTAAAATGACCTCTAAGGCACTGCACAAATGTCACATAAACCAACCTGTATAATGAGTGTGTGTGTGTGTGTGTGTGTGTGTGTGTGTGTGTGTGTGTGTGTGTGTAATCTTAATCTAATCTTTGCAGTTCAGTGATTCAGTTATTCACTTTTCAACACGCACACTGAAAGATGAAAAAGCTCTGAGGGAACATTGTTTGTCTAGTAAAGAGTTATATTATGGAACAGTTGTTGCGACAAATAAAAAAATGCCACTTCTTTATTTCAGTTTAAACATATAAATAATCATCGAAAAATATTTAGCAGAATAAAAATGCATTTCTGTTGTTGTGAAACTTGGACTGCTTGTGAAGGATACTTATAAGAATATTGTCCTGCATTATGTGGTGTTGTTTTTGTTGATGAACTGTCGCTTGTGAACTATAAAATGACAAATGTCCACCAATGTTGAGAGAAAAAAAAGAATCATGTTGTTAGTGTGTTATAACTGTGTGACATCGAGTTCAGCCCGTGCCACTTGCAGCGGTAGAACCTGCGCCGTCGTCTCCCTGTCGCTGGGCACCGACTGAAGCCTGTACCTCACGCGTGGCGCTCTGACTGTGCCGTACCTGCCCAGCATCCACACTGGTACTGGTTGACCCCCTCCAAACACGTGGCTCCGTTCTGGCAGGGGTCCGAGGCGCACTCAGGTATGTCCTCCTCGCAATGCGCCCCCACGAAGCCCGTCCCGTCGCAGTCGCACTCATAACTGCGGAAAACAGGACAGCGCGTCAGCCTGCGGGCCTTTTCCAGATTAAAGCCTTTCATGCGCCGGGTTTAGACGAGTCTGAACCGGAAATCAACTCCAGACTTTGACTAGGCCTTTGGTTCGTGGCGCCATGTGTTTTTGAGTGGCCGAGCACACGGGTATATTGCTCAAATATGCTATATTGGAATTGCTTCGGGTTAAACTGGCGGCTTTGTTTGTTGTGCGTCTCGTCTGGTCCGTTCCCCTGCCGTGCACTCGCCAGGTATTGTGCACCTCCAGACGCCTCATGATTCACTCGCGTAAGCAGATTAATCCTTATCAACTTTCATGTCTGGCCCGGCATATGGCTCTATGACACACGGGGCTTAGACGCTCCAGGGCACATGCACGTGCTGCGTCAGCTCTGTGGACCGGACTGAAGGGGCAGTGGTGGGGCTGGCAAAGGCTCTCGAAAGTATGTCGCATGATCTCTACGTGTTCTGAGAAGAACAAGTAAACAGCATCGAGGGCGTGTTTTTCACCGGGGTGGTCCAAGGGTGGAACTAGGGCAATACCGGGATTCAACACTTGGAGTGGTCAATCCCAGGAAACGCCCCTGAACAGCATCTTCATAAGTGGAGAGGCAGATTCAACTGTCCTGTCTCTCCTAAAAGCCCAGCTCACTCCGTCCTCTCTGCTGTTGTGACTTTACCTGATCTTTATTCTTGTTCTGTCCATGTGCAGCGCTGTTCACAACGTAAGAGTTTTGATCTTTATTTTTTTTAATTTTCACCTGCACAGGGTGTATGATTTTAAGCCTATTTTTTGATGTGATCGGTCTTGTTTTTTATTGCGTGTGTTTATTCTCCATTGTGGGACAAATACAACATTTTGTCGACTAAAACACCACTGAATGACTAAAGAACAATGACTTAAGGCGTACAGCCCTATGCATTGAATTATTGCTTGTGATTGGGGCCACATATCCATCATTCTGCCTCACGTCGGATATGGCTGCACACATTGCTTGACTGCACTGATTATTACTCTGGAGAGTATGAAAAATGCACTCAAACTCATTTGTGAAGTTTTAGTGTGACTTAAATTTAGTTCAAACTGATTTTTTCCCAAACAAAGTTCATCTTTCGGTTTAAAACCTTATATTAATGTGTGCTCTCTCTTACCTGTTTATCCAGTCTATGCACCTGCCGTGGTTGAGACAGGGGGCGCTGTTGCACTCGTCGATGTTGACCTCACAGTCTGTGCCCTCGAAGCCGGGCACACACTGGCAACGGTACATGGCCACCAAGTCCAGGCACGTGGCTCCGTTCTGACAGGGAGCGGCTTCACACTCGTCGATCTCCACCTCACAGTTCACTCCTGAGGGCAAGGGTGGCAGAGAGGGGCCCGAGTGAGAGGGGCCGAGTGAGAGGGCAACGGTGGCAGAGGGCCCGAGTGAGAGGGCAACGGTGGAACAGAGGGGCCGAGTGAGAGGGCAACGTGGCAGAGAGGGGCCCGAGTGAGAGGGCAACGTGGCAGAGAGGGGGCAGAGTGAGAGGGCAACGTGGCAGAGAGGGGCCGAGTGAGAGGGGCCGAGTGAGAGGGGCCGAGTGAGAGGGGCCAAGTGAGAGGGGCCAAGTGAGAGGGGCCGAGTGAGAGGGGCCGAGTGAGAGGGGCCGAGTGAGAGGGGCCGAGTGAGAGGGCAAGGGTGGCAGAGAGGGGCCCGAGTGAGAGAAAAATAATCAACAGAAAAATAGTGACGATGCTTGAATGGGATTATTTATGCTGTTAAGGAATGGAAAGTGTAAATGTTTGTAGAGCTAATAAAATATGACATCAGGAAGTCATTTTCAATCTGAACCACTGGACTGGATTAGTCTTGTTAAAACCTTAAAACTTAAACCTTTATTGGTGCAAACGCCGCGAACAAGCTTCAGATTCATTGTCTACAGGCTTTTTCTCTTTATAAAGTATTGATCCCGTCAGCACTTGGTCTCGTGAGAGCAGCTTTCAAAGCCGGTGACGGTAAAAGTGCCCAGCCACGCTCCGCTCCAAGTCTGAGCCTATTGTTCCCTGTTCCTCTCCTCACAGCTGTTAAGAACCAGATAGTACCAGTGTGAAAAAGTCAGACAGTAGTGAACCTCATTTTCCAACTGTGAAAGGGGGAAGTATAAATGATTACCAGCAGCTCTTACTTATAGCGCTGACAAAACCTGCACAACTTTTAAACAGTTGTAAAGTTATACAACATTTTCTCGTGTTGAGTTCTCCAGCTTTACACATAGTTCTGAAAAAAACTCTATGCAGTGGATATTGGAACATTGGTATATTCTCTGTCCACCAGACTTTTAAATAAACACTAGGGGCTCCTAAACAGCTGACATTGCACAGAAAAGGACTATTGGTTGCATTTTTGACCAGCTTCCTCTATGTTTTTGGAATAGTGCTCTAGACATTGACCATTGAATCATTTAAAGCTCATATTCTGCTCACCTTTGAACCCCGGCGCACAGCTGCACTTATAATTATCCACCAGATCCAAACACGTCCCGTTATTTTGACACGGTCTCGACGCACACTCGTTTATGTCCAGCCCGCAGTGGGATCCCTGGAACCCGGGCACACAGAAACACTGGTACTCATTCACCAAATCTTTACATATCGCTCCGTTTTGGCACGGCTCCGACAGACACTCGTCGATGTTCTCTTCGCAATTGGCCCCACCGAACCCGGGGGGACAGTCGCATCTCCAGCCAACGTCCGGCACATCCGCGCACACGCCGCCATTTTGGCATTCTTGGCGCGAACAAGTGGTGACGTTGTCCCGGCAGTCCGTCCCGCCCAACCCGACGGGGCAATGGCACGTGTAGCCATCAACTTTATTGACGCAGAGGCTTTTGAGTCCCGTGCAGGGGTCGTCCGAGCACTCGTCGATGTCGTCCGTGCAGTTTGGCCCCGTGAAGCCGCCGGGACAGTGGCACGTGAAGTTGCCGGTCCCGAGCGCGGCGGTGCAGTTGGTGCACGGGGCGTCCGAGCAGGGGTCGTGAAGGGCTTCGCAGAGCGAGCCGGTGAACCAGACGGGCGTCCTGGGACAGAGGCACGCGTAACCGCCCATGTTCTCCAGGCAGGTGGCGCCGTTGAGGCAGGGGGAGGAGAGGCACCTGTCCGCAGCAGCTGTTGTGCATAAGAAGCCTAAAGGAAGAAGAAGAAGATGATGAAGATGCAGTGATGAGTTTATAATATGGGATTATTAGGAGTCATTTGTACCAGAGTTGAAAATTGACAAGATTCAAACTATTAAAAATACAGTTCTTTTAATCCTTCAAATTGAAATATTGAGATAAAGAACAGACATTTGCATATGAGCTGATTATTATGAAATAGCTCAGGGGTTCCCAAAGTTTACGAGGCACTAACTTTGGGTCGTGGGATGATTTGAAGATATAATTTAAAACATTTGACACTCTATCTTATCTAGTTTTAAAAAGAAAACCACGTAAAACAAAAAAATATTCTAATACAAATCATGAAAACCCATTTTCCCGGTTACATTTTGCTATCAGTGTCCCAGGTCGGTTTGATAGTTATTTTGGTCCCGGCCTCAAAACTTTGGGAACAAGTAAACAAATCAAGTCAACTGACCAACTGAACTGAATAATACTGTACATATTTAACTTATGACTATTATCCTATCTCTAATATTTTGGCTTCACTGCAAATTTTAAAATTCACTTAAAACAAAATAAGTCCTTTTTTGCGCCAATATTTAACACCTTTCTACTAAATAAACGCTAAATAAGTAAGAAAATAAGGCTTATTTCAAGATTATTTGATAATTTCCTCATTTCAAGGACATTTTTGCCTAAAACAAGTGGATTTTTCAAGTTTTAAGAAGGTTTTCAAATGTTTGTACTGATATCAGATTTATGATACCATTGGTAGTACCACTATTACTGTTAGTACCAACATTCAGCCACATTAATAGTAGTAGCAGTAGTAGTAGTAGTAGCAGCAGAAAACTTTTTTAAAATGTCTTTATTTGAAAAGGACAGTGCACAATTATCCCGCAGTGGAACAATAAAGTTGTTGAGCCGCTCTTGACTCACAATAGTAGTGTATTCATCTAAGACACAGATAGAGATGTGGCAGTAGATAACATGTATTTGAACAAAAACTCAAAATATAAAAATCAAAAGCATGAGCCCAAAGCAGAATAGCACGTCTCCCTGATACATTCATAATTGCCGACGTCTTTTGACAATCCTCTAAGATACTAAACATTACCTTATCTCACCCAAAACACCAGACAAATGAACGAGAACGCGCTTTTCCATGAACTTCCGGTGCGTTCCCGTCGCATCCGGCAGCTGAAAGCCTGAGCTGCTTTACCTGTGGCTAATTCAATGGCCTCTCTGACCTTTGGAGACGCTTAGAAACAGAAAGAAACTTCTACTCTTCACCGTTTATCTCCGGCGTGGTCTTAAGGTGAGAGTCCAGATGGCCCACCTCTGAGCCCACCTCTGAGCCCACCTCTCCCACCCGACCCTGCGCACGTGCGGCTTTGTCAGTGAACATTAAAGAGTCTTTGTCACGGTCACAAAGCCGTTAAAAGGCTTTTTGGATAAACCATTTTAATTGATTAAAAATGGTCTGAATCTTTATAATTAAATTAAATGACCTTACAGTGAACTTTGGACAGTTAATTCACTCTGTTACAGTTCAACTCAACATAATAGAGTTTGTCCTCTCGATGAATCTTGATAACGTTTTCTTTTTTTGTCTTGAATAGTGCATAAAAACAGAATACTTAAGATGCACTGCATAACTTTTCTAATGGAGATTCCGCTCGCCTGCTTCATTTCCATGGAGATGTTATTGCTTTGCCTGCAATGTTCCACTTACAGTCGCATTTGACCTATTCTGTTTTATCTGTTAATAATCAGGTCTGACCTGTAACGTGGCTTGGTGTTGTCACCTGCTTGTCTCCATAGCGATAGTGCACCTTTAAGAATTCACATACCGTAATTTCCGGACTATAAGTCGCACCAGCCAAAAAAATGCATAATAGAGAAGAAAAAAACATATATAAGTTGCACTGGAGGATGAAATGCAGTTGAAAGTGTGAAAATAACAAATAATATCACATATAAGTCGCTCCGGAGTATACAGTAAGTATAAGTATAAATATAAGTATAAGCACCCCGGCTAAAACTATGAAAAACGGTGCGACTTATAGTCTGGAAAATACGGTATGTTTTCGTATTTGTACTATTGGCAAACAAACTTGGGGACCGTAACCCAGCTGGACTCAAGAAATGTGAAAAAAAACAAAAGTGAAACAAAAAGTTTAGTTCATTTTCTAAAACCATCAACGGTGCTTTGTGGTGTTGAGTCCAGTTAACGACCTGACGCTGTTCGCTGTTGTTGTTCTGACTCTCGCAATGCATTGTGGTCTATGTTGGCCGGTTTAGTGACCAGCGCGGGACACTATTTTTCAAGGTGCGTTGTGTTGGAAATGTTTGTTTTTCACCTGCTCGACATTCGGACAGCGCTAAAGATGTCCTGAGCCGTAATAGTGTCCTCTAGAAGGAACAGAGGCCTTCAGACTCAGCCCAGGTCTACTCCTTTGCAATGTCCATGTGTTTCTTGAAAGTATAAATTACCGTATTTTCCGGACTATAAGTCGCACCAGCCAAAAAATGCATAATAGAGAAGAAAAAACATATATAAGTCGCACTGGAGGATGAAATGCAGTTGAAAGTGTGAAAATAACAAATGATATCACATATAAGTCTGAACATAACTATTAGTCGCACCCCGGCCAAAACTATGAAAAAAGGTGCCACTTATAGTCCGGAAAATACGTTAATAGCAGTGAGCATATCTGAGCATGTGTGTGTGTTAAATTATCTTTGTTATTTCACTGGATGGACAGCGGACAACATAAAAAACTGTCAATAAATATATTTTAAATAATGTGTTGACGTGTTTTAGTAAAATCTTTAAAAAGAAAATGTACTTTATTGTGTTGCGGTAGCTGGGGGAGGTCTAAATACTCATTGTTTTAAGTCTTTAGAACTAAAAATATAAGCAACAATTTGAACTGCCAGGGTAGAAATGTTAGTTAGCTTTTCTATTTTGAAGAAGAGAAAAAACATTTTACATATTCTAGCCACAAAAATGTATTTGAGCTTCACGAAAAGTGTAATTTGTCTCAAAGTAGGTTCTATATCTAAAGATGCAATTAAGAGCTATTGTGGGCTCAACAGTATGTATTTGTTAATCAAAACCAAAAAAATTCTCAAATCAATCAAGTAATGCTCTCCAACATCACACATTTGTCTGAGTGGTTTAACATAATGTGATATTTTTCTGTTAATCCCAGTTTTTCTATTGAAATCACATTATATTTCACGTTTTCCTCCATTTCGCAAATTTAGAATGGATGTGTTTACAATCTTTTAAAGTTTCTATAGACAGAATGAAATATTTTGAAAAGTAATCGACAATAATCATGAATCAATTTGCATTTTTGTATTTATATATGTTATAATATGTTTATTATTGGCATTTTATTAGTTGCGAGTAACTTTATTTAACACCTCCTCGGCACGTTTCTCTTCACTAACACCTCATTTCCCCGCGACACTGTCAGTTCCTCGGTCTCGTGTTATCACATCCTTTATCTGCTCCGACACGAGACCACCCCCACCCCCACCCCACCCCACACACACACACACACACACACACCCTTCACCTCTCCCACTGACAAACTACAGGCGTCTGCACTTCCTCCGTCTTCACTCGCTTCCATATCAAAGATCCTTCACCCTTGTTTACTTTGCTGTTTACATGGTTTATACAAGTCAAGAAGGCTTTTTGTCTCGATGGCCGTCGCCGTGGAGATCTGTCACAGGCGTCGGTTAAAGAAGAAAGTGCATTTTCTGACATTGAACGTTAAACTAAAACATTTCATTATACGTCTTGTCCAGTGTAAGCAGCCATTTTGATCTAAAACTACTTAGATTTCGCCGATTTTCAGTTACCCGTGTTTTCTGGACTATAAGTCACACCTTTTTTCATAATTTTGGCCGGGGTGCGACTTATACTTGTACTTATACTAATATACTTATACTCCGGAGCGATATTATTTGTTATTTTCACACTTGCAACCGCATTTCATTCTCCAGGGAAACTTATATATGTTTTTTTTCCTTCTCTATTATGCATTTTTTGGCTGGTGCGACTTATACTCCGGAAAATACGGTACGTTTTAGAACTCAACATGGTTCGGGTGATGCAAGTGAGTGAGGACAGAGCCGTGGGCGGGGATGGGGGATTGGGGAAATCTGAAATTTTCTGAGCAATCAAGTCTAAGCGATCAATTGTGATAGAACTCTGTGTAAGTCAATGGTGAGGGAACAGTTTAAATACAAATACAAAAGTGCTACAAAATCACTCTAAGGAAAACGTTTGTTCCCAAGACAAGTATTATTATGGGAGCTCCTTCACTTCCTTGGACTTAATGTGCTTTATCCCTTTGTTTCTTTGGATGCCACCCCCTTATTTATTGTCATTATTATTCTTCACTTGTCGTGTGTTCTCTCTGGTTCGTTTTGTTCTTCTTTTAAGTTTGTTTTTGGCTTTGCATTTGGACATACCGTATTTTCCGGACTATAAGTTGCACCAGCCAAAAAATGCACAATAGAGAAGAAAAAAAAACATATATAAGTCGCACTGGAGTATGAAATGTGGCTGCAAGTGTGAAAATGAAAAAATAATATCACATATAAGTCGCTCCGGTGTATAAGTATATAAGTATAAATATATAATTATAAGTCGCAACCCCGGCCAAAACTATGAAAAAAGGTGCGACTTATAGTCCAGAAAACTAAAAATAACTGAAAATCTGCAAAATCTAAGTAGTTTTAGATCAAAATGGCTGCTTACACTGGACAAAATGTATAATGAAATGTTTTAGTTTAACGTTCAATGCCAGAAAATGCTCTTTCTTCTTTAACCGTCGCTCCGGAGTATAAGTATATAAGTATAAATATAAGTATAAGTCGCACCCCGGCCAAAACTATGAAAAAAGGTGCAACTTATAGTCCAGAAAATACGGTAATCACCATTCATTGGTATTAATGGGACAAATATACCATGATTATGATGTGATTTGTACCTACATAGTTTTATCGTTTTGTTACCCTCTCTGTGTGTTGTTTTTGGTGTATATTTCCTCCAATAAGATCATGTCAACGTTTTCAGCCCCGCCCACGCCGTACCTACTTTCAGTCACATAAATACACTCCACCTCGTACCTCCCTTCGACCAGTCTCTCTAACTAATGACGCTCTTTGCATTTTTGACTCAACATACCAGCACCGTGGACCCCTGTCGTTCCACCCCAAACTCACGCTGCATTTCTGGGGCACTGATAAGAACCCATCCCCCCCAAAAAAACATATATCGTCATGAATCAAGACGGGATCCAGCGCCCTGCCCGGACCCGCCGCTCCCTGGTGCAGACTGGTACCAGGCTCTCCGGCCGATATTAACGCTGAGCAGACGCGCTCCCCCGCACGCCCCGACAGATAAGAGCGGGGCCGTTAACACGCTCTAAACTCTTTCTACGCTGATGTTTATGTGGGCGAAGGAGGATTCCATTCGATGTGAATCACGGCAGATGTGCGTTTGGGATGTGTTCGAATGTAATCTCGTATTTGACATTTTATTTTAGGCGGGTTTATTTGTAGAGCGCAAGTCGCACACGGAGTAGTTCCAAGTGCTTTAAGATTTAGAAGGGAAAATGGCAGTACATTTCATTAAAGTTGGTGTTTTGCATTTCTTTTAACATAGTATATATAGTATTTCTGACACAGCCTTTTCCGCGTGCATGAAGAAACAAAATAACGCTCAGTTAGTCTTTCACCTTCTTAATTATTATACGCATCAGTTTAAACAAATATAGAATGGCACAACGGTATTTTGTAACATCGTGTCAAAGTGCATCAATTCCCATTCCTATGTTCACATTATTGGGCTGAGATTAGTAAAGTGTTTCCATGATTATCTTTTTCTACATTACATTGCACTTGAGTTGAAAAATACAGTATGTATCCGGGTCTTCAAACACGTGCCATGGAAACAGTAGATGGATACTTTTGGACAGCACCTTTGTCTTGATAAGGCACTGCAGACTCTTCAAAACAGTGGAAACGATAGATGGATACCTGTGGAGTTTGGAGTGTAGCGAAAGAAGAAGAAGAAGAAGAAGAAGAAGAAGAAGAAGAAGAAGAAGAAGAAGAAGAAGAAGAAGAAGAAGAAGAAGAAGAAGAAGAAGAAGAAGAAGAAGAAGAAGAAGAAGAAGAAGAAGAAGAAGAAGAAGAAGAAGAAGAAGAAGAAAATGGATGATGGGGACAGAGCCGACCATCAAGGACTGGACTGAAATACCGTATTTTCCGAAGTATAAGTCGCACCAGCCAAAAATGCATAATAGAGAAGAAATGTTTTTGTTATTTTCACACTTGCAACCGCATTTCATACTCCATAGCAACTTATATGTATCACATATAAGTCGCTCTGGAGTATAAGTATATAAGTATCATCCACGGCCAAAACTATGAAAAAATGTGCGACTTATAGTCTGGAAAATACGGTAATATTGGGCTTTTCCAAAAATGTAACTTTAACGCTGAGTTAAAAACTTGTATGAGACTCCCTGGTCTTGTTCTGTATTTTACTTTTTCTTTTTATATACGGTATATATAATGTAAAACAAAAGAAGAAAGAAAGTTCAAGAAAATAAAAGTACCTTCAGCTGCAAAAGTACAAAAAATGTATGATACACAATGAACCAACTGTTGGACTGGTCTCAAATAACAATGTGCAAATGTTTAAAGCTAATTGAAATACTTTAGCAGAAGGTGTTCAAAAATACTTCAAACTTTGAGAAAAAGAAATATAATTTAAGAGATGATTATAAATCCAGAAATGGGCTTGAACAAAGATGTTATTTCTCTTGGGGCTCAGTTGTGGAACAATGTATGTAAAGAAATGAAAGCGTGTCATTCTTTATTTATATTTAAAAGAAATGGTCACAGTCTATTCTAGAAGATTATTCTGATCAATAAATAAGTCTTCGTATAAAGGTTAAAGTAGTAATAATCTTTCTTTATGACAAAAAAGTAACTTGTATAATATAAATGATAGACATATTGGGCACAAAACTTATGTGTGATGGAACATGATTTGACTGAAACTAAATAAAACGGATCTGAACAAGAATGTACAAATGTTATAGAGGAAAATAAATAAATGAATAAGACAAAATTACATTCACAGTTATTTAAAAATGTACATATTTAGTGGGACAAATACGCCAAGAAAAGAAAAAAAACACATTTTCTAGATTTTCCACATTGGTTTTGTGTTATTTTCTGTTGATATTTGTTCTTTTATTGTTGAAAAAGAAACACAAATGTGGAAAATTATACATACACAGTCACAAGTACTCTTCTGGTACTTTTACCCATTTGGCGTCCCACCCTCCAGCTCTTAGCATCAGATCTCTCCTTCAGAGAGCGCTGGAGTTTGCCAGGGGCGTCCCTCCTCCGTGAGCCTCGTGAATCAGAGCTCTTCCCCGCAGCGACCCTGTCTACTCACTTTGTTTATTTTCTGTTGCCGCGAGTAACAGTCGACAGCTTACCCACAAGCTCCCTCTGCGCACCTGCTGCCGGCGCCGCTGCATCACTCGCCCGGGTTTATGGGATATTTGCGCAGGTGAATTTCACTTTATCGCAAGGATTGACAACAATGCAGACGGCCTGGTCCCGCGTTATTCGCAGCGGGGGGTAAAGAGGGGCTAAAGAGGGGGTAAAGAGGGGGTAAAGGGGGGTAAAGAGGGTAAGGAGGGGGTAAAGGGGGGGTAAAGAGGGGGTAAAGGGCAGAGGAATGTGAGAGGAGCTGGAGGTGGAGAAAAAGCTGCCTGAGTCATCACACTTCACAGTATTTTTAAATTCATTCATCTTCGTCTGGGGCTTTTGGGTGGTTTTGAGGCCGGCAAAAAACATGACTAAACTGGGACGAAATCTGGAACTGAACCAGGAATAGACCAGGACGACCGTAACCATAGGCTGTAGTTGAATTAACCAGGGTCTATGTAACAATTCAACTTTTTGATTTGCTGAAGAGGCCATTACGGCTCAAACTGGGATCAAACTGCGGAAATGAATAGAAATTAGCCTGAAATTTTGAGTTTTTGGAGTTGATGTTACTGTTTAGTTGATTCTGAAGCTTTGTAAATCCTGTAAAATGCTCTGTTTTTTTCTGGTGCGCAAAAATAATCTATCATCTCTGAAAGAAAAAACGATTACCGTATTTTCCCGAGTATAAGTCGCACCCAAGTATAAGTCGCACCAGCCAAAAAATGCATAATAGAGAAGAAAAAAACATATATAAGTCACACTGGAGTATGAAATGCAGTTGCAAGTGTGAAAATAACAAATAATATCACATATAAGTTGCTCCGGAGTATAAGTATACAAGTATAAATATAAGTATAAGTCGCGCCCCGGCCAAATAGTCCGGAAAATACGGTTTGCATAATTGACTTTTAGGATTGTTTCCCTTATCATTAAACCACTGGAAGTTATATTAAGAGTGATTCATGCTTGTTTGTGTAATCTTTATTCTCCTGCGACAGTTTCAGCGCGCCCCACATTCCACAATGAAACTTTGCTTAATTTGTTTTGCTACTTCATTTTCTCAAACTGTGACACACTTGGGCCATTTTTGCACATTTTTGTACTTAAATCCACTGCTCGCCACCGTGAAGTGCAGCTCTCCAAAGGGCAAGATCAATATTGAAATTTAAAATGTCCAAAACGTTACAAATGATCCACGGGTGTTACAGACAAAAGCACAACAAGTCATCCACCAGGCCAAGTTACATCTGTGGAGAGGCAAGCCCGCTCACAACAAGGATGCAAAAAACTGTTAAATAAATGCTTATTTCTGTGTGAAAAGTTACACAGTGGAGCTTGAACAGAACTGGAGAGACTAAGAGAGCTAATGTAAACCACTATTAAGATCATAATTTTTCACACAATATAATCATAAGAACTAAAAATATATATAATCCTGACCATTTTAGAAGCAAAGTTAAGTCATTTCAATTTATAAAAGCTGTTTGTGTCACATTAAGTTTATTTTCTCTTTCAGGAAGTTTGATTTCATGAAACTGGTCACATAATAATCTATTGTGAATGAGAGGAAATCAAGTGTTTTACTGAATAATCATTCAATTAGGACGACTCTTTGAACTAAAACGCAGTTAAGATAAATTTATGAAGATACATTTCCTAAAAAATATTCAAATGTTAGCGCAGAATAGCACATTTTTTAGGTTTATAATTTCACTTCCTGTTTGTGATTGCTGACATCACAGCAGGAAATTACCAAGAAACTCATCTAATGTCATTTCTTTTTTAATTTGACAAATAAAATATAAGAGACTTTATTTTGTTGAATTAATGTTTAGAGAGTCCAAAAAGTTGTTTCTTTGTGTAAATGATGCATAAACTGTGTGAACGTAGCGTGACGTCACTTCCTGTCATTTCCTACAGCTTTTTCAGCGTTTTCTGCACAAATACCTGCTCGATTGGTGTAAAACTATCATTTAAATGTACAAGAGGTCTGAATACACCAAATAAAGTCAAAATTAGAACATCGCAAAAACCCGTCATAAGCGATTAAACGTCAAAACGCGACGGATTCTAAGTCGAATGTTTGCAAACAGTGTCTCGACGCTCCGGCGCGCTCGTCAAATCTCGGTTTAGGCTTTCCGATGACCTCTCGCCACCTGTCGCAAAGATTAGCTCCATTTCTTCTCTCGACTGCGAGCTGCCAAACGTGTTGATGAGCAAAGTTCTGCCGGCAGAACTGACCGCGTTCGGGTCAGCGCTCCTCGGCTCTCTTAAGAACAAATTAGTCACGCTTTTATTGTGAAAGGGTGAGATGTGCTCGTCTCCTGTGGAATTGAAAGTCCAATTGCAAACGGGATAATTGGCTTTGTACAAACATTATGAATGGAGTTGATGGCAAAGTAACTACCGTATTTTCCGGAGTATAAGTTGCACCGGAGTATAAGTCGCACCGGGCAAAAAATGCATAATAGAGAAGAAAAAAAGCATATATAAGTCGCACTGGAGTATGAAATGCGGTTGCAAGTGTGAAAATAACAAATAATATCACATATAAGTCGCTCCGGAGTATAAGTATATAAGTATAAATATAAGTATGAGTCGCACCCCGGCCAAAACTTTGAAAAAAGGAAAATACGGTATATTATCGCATTATCTTGAATTTTCTCTTCAGTATACCATTGTTTTTCTCTCCTTTTATTTCATGTAATGGTTTGGTTTCCGTGTGTTCATATGTGGTTCATATATTCCTCTGCAACAGTCACAACTTTACATTCGGAGTAAAAAGTAACAGTATCTCGCACAGATTGTTTGTGACTATTAAAGCGTGAAATTGTGTCTAGAATTTGTTTTTTAATTCAATCAATTTCTCAGTGTTTCTCAAATTATGTGTCTGTTTCTGTTTGCTCAAAGTCAGCATTTGAATGGTTAAAAAAAATTTAGTTAACGTCTTTATTTTGTTGAATTCATGTTTAGGGAGTTAAAAAAAAGTTGTTTCTTTGTGTAAATTATGCATAAACTTTGAGTATGGAACGAGTGTCCCTAGTGTGATGTCACTTCCTGTCATTTTATACAGATTCGTCAACGTTTTACACACAAATACCGACTTGATTTGATGTAAAACTATAAATTATATGTACAACAGGTATAAGTACACCATTTTATAGTCAACAATGGAACAAACATGATACAGTTCAAAAGAAAACGTAAGTAATGCTCAACAGGTATGACGAACGTGACAAATCCACCTACTGTATTATATTACACGGTGTAATATATTGAGTAATGACTAGATGACTGTGAATATCACTTTTTATTATTACATTGTTATTACTCGAGGGTCGGTTCATATATGTTTTAATTCTACCTTTCTCCCTTTCGAACATGCGCCGTATATATCTGTACGTATATATACTTTTTTTACTGGATCTATGACTAATTTTAAGTGCATCTATAAAATAAATAAAATAAATAAAATAAATAAAATAAATAAAATAAATAAAATAAATAAAATAAATAAAATAAAGTAATATAAGTAACATACATTAAATTCAATTAAATAAAAAGTCAGTATCTCGCTGAGGAAAAGTCCACTGCTCATATTTGTCTCACTGTCCATTGCTTTTCCCTTAATCCGACTATTTGTTTTAGGCACATATGTATATTTTTGCCAACGCATCGCATATATCACAAACGTTTAATCGTTGTGGTAACCATGGTTCCAAAAACAAAGAGGTGACACTTGAATGTTTTGAATGGGTTCTCCAACAGTAAAAAGACAAAAGCCCAAAAGCGTCTGATGTGATTTGCAAAAAGTAACTTAAAGGTTGAGCCATTGCTTTTAAAGTGTAAACTGTACTCAACGGCAACTTTCTGTGTCAAAACCAGTGCCCGTTTCTTTTAACACAGACTTTATTTAGTCCAACTTATTCCAATTCAATTCATGAGTTTCTGGCAGCGCTCACAACCACTTCAACCTCTTTATTCCACAACAACGCAACAGTGCAACAGCCTCAAATCTTTCCGTCTTCAAAACTTGCAGTGCCAGGACACTCTTAAAACCCTCCCTCTCCCCGCTCCCTTCCCTCTCTCCTCCATTCAAATCCCCCCCAAAAAAACAAAACCCCACAGCGCAGTGAAGCGGCCCGCACACCCCGTTACCATGGCGAACCTTAACAATGTCAGCCGGCCAATCGGGGCGCAGGATTTGTCATTTTTAAACGAGCCTCCGTCGCCCCCCGCACACAAGCGAAGGTCGCGGGAACAAAAACGGGTCAGCGGGGGTTTCTTAAGGCAGGACCCCCGCCTCCCGTCCGACCAATAAGATCCACTTTATGACTCATGCGGTCCGTTTAATAATGTCACGTTTACTGCGCGAGTAACGGGCATGAAAGGTGCCTCGAGGACGCCCATATTGTACTTCTTATTCGAGAAGTATTAGTACATTTTCTATTTTGTGACTAAATGTTTTACTTTGGTAGTTGTGAGTTAAGTGTGTGACCACGTTTGGTTGATGTACGGACGGTTTATTGTGGAAAAAAACCACACAATTCAGTCTGTTTTTTCCTCATTTTGGAGTAATCTATAAAAACACTTGAAATTTTTTTGAAAAATTGTGAAAATTGTTTTGTTTTCTTGAGAGAGCTGTTTTTATGACGTAATATTTTGTGTGGGTTTTTTGTACTGCGTCGATAAAGAAAGAACGAAAGAAAATAAAACGTTACTTTGTTTTAAAAACACTACGGATATTGTACACTTACTTACTTGCAAATACTTTACAATAACTACACAACTTTAAGCATTAATAAAGGACAAATAAAGACTGAACACATTAAGTATTTTCTAAGCCCAAAACCGTCTTAATAAAGTATTCGTTCATCACGTATTGAGTTTCTTCATGCTTTATCAATGCTAGTTGTTGTTAACTGCAGTTTTAATCGATTAGCGTTTTGATGGTTTGTTTTTCTTTACCTTTTTTTGGACTAACAATACTTCTCAAGATATGACCAAGTCTAAAAATCTGCAAAAATAAGGTGAAATCCTGAAGACTCGTTTACGCGCTTGTAAAATGTGACAGTAAAACTCTCACCGTTTCTCTAAGTCGCCTTTAAAACAAGCTCTGGCTGATTTATATGCAGCGACTTGTGGCTGGGGATTCTCCGACAAATTCCTCAACAGACACTGGGCAAAGCTGAACAAAACTTGGAAACAAAACTAAAAACTAAAATCCAAACTAAAAAGAGTCAATATAACTTAAAGGTGCCTTGCAGTTGTTTCTGTTGGGTCGGGATCCAGATTCAATAGTGCGATAAATTGTCAATATTCAGCTGATTTGAAAGGTAAATTTAAACTGAAGGGAAATTCAATAATAGTAGATATTATTTAACGGTGGAAAATAGAAATAGAGTAGTGTTTTGTCATTTTCAACATCAACTTTTCAACGTTTCCTCGTGTTGTTGTCGAACAGAGACGTTTCACCTGTAGTTTTCTGGCTGAATATGATTAATGTTTTGAAAAACGTTAAAATTAGTAGCTTTTTTGGTTTGTCTGGCTATTGAAATAGTTTAATTTGCATAAACTGTGCTTAGAAATGTTTAATTCCACGCACGGAAATACAACAATCTCAGTTCTCAGAGCGCAACAATGACATTAATTTAACTGCAACCTCAAATATGTAACTATAACAGCCACTTCTACTACTACTACTACTACTACTACTACTACTACACCCATCTCGACCCTTCATAGGTGTCAGATCTGAAGTTCCTGACTCACCCAGCTTGAACATCATCATGGTCAGCAGTAACGTGCGCTGGTATCGGCCCCAAACTCTGGATAACTCCATGTCTCCTGATGCCAGAGCTCTGTCCCGCTCATAGATCCAAAACCAGCCGTCCTCCCAGCGCCCAAAGTCCATTCAAAACGACCGTCTGCTCCATCACTTCCACGGTTTAAAGTGCAACAGGCAGTAGAGGCATATAGTCCCGTCGCAGTACCAAAAAGCAGAATCTGTTGGAGTAGGAGATGGGGCGGCTGGGGGGGGGACCTGTCTGAGCGCTCCTCTGTTTTGAACTGCACTGAGGATATCCCAGGGGGCCGAGAAGAGTGGAGTAATCACCCCAAGCAGAGGGGAAGGGAGGCGGAAAACACGGCACGGACCGGGATCAGGAGCTGGAGTAAGAGAGGGATGAGACAGGCATTTCCTCAGCCACATAGATCAGTCCCATAGGTCTGGATCAGTCCCATGGGTCTGGATCAGTCCCATAGGTCTGGATCAGTCCCATAGGTCTGGATCAGTCCCATGGGTCTGGATCAGTCCCATAGGTCTGGATCAGTCCCATAGGTCTGGATCAGTCCCATAGGTCTGGATCAGTCCCATAGGTCTGGATCAGTCCCATAGGTCTGGATCAGTCCAGACCCATGGGTCTGGATCAGTCCCATAGGTCTGGATCAGTCCCATGGGTCTGGATCAGTCCCATAGGTCTGGATCATAGAGTTAAAGGAGACGTTTTACGCTAAATCAACTTAATGAGCTTTAATGGAGTGCTCATCATTAGCTGATACCGCTTTATAATAACTACACCTTAATTTGTTAATTTACTAAGCATGATTCAGGCTTAGTATCTACTTAATTGGGTTAGAGTTAGGGCTTTGTTCAAAATATCGATACGGCGATATATCGTCACGGCCTCAATACTGAGTCACAGTTTATTTTTTTGTGGCCCGTAGGCTTTAAACGAGGTGGAATAGTCCTTTTGATCTGCTGTTTGTGCCGCGCTCCTCTCGGTCGAGGTGAGAAGGAGCTGTGAACCTGAGCAGAAGCTGAAGCAGAAGATGCTGCTGCAGCAGGTTCAGACCATGAAACATGCAATACTTTACTAGAATGTGTTCCTTATATTTCTATTTGGATCAGTTGGTTGGATGTATGAAGTTATTAGAGGAGAATGGTTTCATAAATAAGTGCTTTGTGGATAAACATGAAATTTCATACATTTTCTTATTCAGAGTAAAAACATTATTAAGACTCTTTTTTCAAAAATGTATCTGGATACGTATCATGATGAGGGAATTGTATCGGAATATACAAGTATCGGGATACGTATTGTATCGTGAGGGTCTTGGCAATACTCAGCCCTAGTTAGAGTGTTAGTTAAGTGATGACTAAGACTCAATATTAACAAACTATTGGTTCATTATTAATCATTTACACGTCTTTGTTCATGCTTCACTGAGGCAGGAATAATAAAGTGTTATCCATTTGTTTACTCAAAGTTGTCATTTTAATTGATTCCTGCCTGTTTGAGTTCATCTCGTATTGTCCTGCAACTGAGGCTCAAGTGCTCAGAACATTTCGGTTTTCACCTACCCCCTATCCCCGCCCACAGCTCGGTAATTAGTTGTGATTAATTGAAAAACGAAGGCTACAAGTGATGCATTTGGTGATCTAAAATGTCACATAGCGGTGGGACTTATCACTATGAAGAGGCGGGACTTATCACTATGAAGAGGCGGGGCTTATCACTATGGAGAGGCGGGGCTTATCACTATGAAGAGGCGGGGCTTATCACTATGGAGAGGCGGGGCTTATCACTATGGAGAGGCGGGGCTTATCACTATGGAGAGGCGGGGCTTATCACTATGGAGAGGCGGGGCTTATCACTATGGAGAGGCGGGGCTTATTACTATCAATGGACCTGTTTCTATAACTACACTATGTTAGAACAATGTTGCCGTTTACAATGAACAAAATGTAAAATCATCATCTATTTATGTCATAATTCAATACTAAGCACCTGAAAAATGAATTGTTTTCTTTTTTTTTTACTTTTTGCCAGATGGTAAGTATTAGATCATTTGTGTATATATATATAAATATATATATATATATATATATATATATATATATATATATATATATATATATATATATATATATATCAAATGCATCTGCAGTATTATGACATGTGTTGCGTGTTGTACAAAACATTATCCGTCAACGTTTTATCACCGGCACAAACTCTCAAATACTTCACTTCTGGTAAAAAAGATAAGAAACTTGTTTTGATATATTATGTTTCTATTGAAGTGTTGTCATTGACTTTGCATTCTGGTCAGCTGAACTTATCTGTGAGTGCTGTGCTGGATCACAGGATTAGAGTGAAGCTGAGGGTCCTGAGGGTCCTGAGGGTCCTGAGGGTCCTGAGGGTCCTGAGGGTCCTGAGGGTCCTGAGGGTCGCTCCCTGTCAGGGCCCTGAAAGGACACAGCTGCTAAACAGGTCCTGATAACACACACAGCCATGTTGTGGTGGTAGTTTCAGTGTCAGCAGTAGTTCAGCAGAAGCAGGGTTAGTATAGTAGTATTGTATAGTATATAAAGTAAACTATATATAGTTGTAGTAGTAACAGCTGTAGTTGCAGAAGTGGCGTAAGAAGTGGTCAAGGCGTGTTTATTTGTAAAGCACACTTTGTACACACAGTAACCCAAAGTCACAATACAAATAAACAGAAATCAATGTCAAATTATTTTTAAAGAAAAGAGTGCAGTCTGTCTTCAGGATAAAACTGAAACGCAGATTCCCCATGTTTAGACCTGACTCTGGCACCAGCAGGAGGCCGGTCCATGTTTAGTCCTGACTCTGGCACCAGCAGGAGGCCGGTCCATGTTTAGTCCTGACTCTGGCACCAGCAGGAGGCCGGTCCATGTTTAGTCCTGACTCTGGCACCAGCAGGAGGCCGGTCCATGTTTAGTCCTGACTCTGGCACCAGCAGGAGGCCGGTCCATGTTTAGTCCTGACTCTGGCACCAGCAGGAGGCCGGTCCATGTTTAGTCCTGACTGTGGCACCAGCAGGAGGCCGGTCTATGTTTAGTCCTGACTCTGGGCACCAGCAGGAGGCCGGTCCATGTTTAGTCCTGACTCTGGGCACCAGCAGGAGGCCGGTCCATGTTTAGTCCTGACTCTGGCACCTGCAGGAGGCCGGTCCATGTTTAGTCCTGACTCTGGGCACCAGCAGGAGGCCGGTCCATGTTTAGTCCTGACTCTGGCACCAGCAGGAGGCCGGTCCATGTTTAGTCCTGACTGTGGCACCAGCAGGAGGCCGGTCCATGTTTAGTCCTGACTGTGGCACCAGCAGGAGGCCGGTCCATGTTTAGTCCTGACTCTGGCACCAGCAGGAGGCCGGTCCATGTTTAGTCCTGACTCTGGCACCAGCAGGAGGCCGGTCCATGTTTAGTCCTGACTCTGGCACCAGCAGGAGGCCGGTCCATGTTTAGTCCTGACATTTGTATTGATGGACTGATGAATCTGCTGCAGTGGTCATAATTAGTCTATTACCGGATTATTCTGAGTCTGGTCTTCCAACACCCGCCGCCACATTTTAGGGAAGGAGGGGGGGGGGGGTTACCCAGCATGCACCAGTCTGGTTGGTGGAGATCTCAACTCTATGGCAGCGACACAAGAATGCCTTAGTCAACTCACTCCCACAGAAAAGTCCACCCCCGTCCACCCGTCCGTCGTCTGCGCGGCCCCCCAGCTCCTAAGCCCCGCGCCGGGCTTAGGTCCAACCTGCTGCTGCCCCGCCCCCCTCCCAACACTGAGTTTAATTAAAACACAGGGCAGAGGAGGGGCTTCGTGTTGTCGCCTCTGTCATTGTATGAGTCACAGCAGTTTGACATTCTTAAGGTTTTATTAATGCAGAGATACAATGGGACAAAAGAAGGAAAACAGAATGTGTGTTTATGTGATTTATTTCAGATATATTTCAACTAAAACATGTTTCTGGTGCAAATGTAAAGTGTTATCACAATGTATAGGCCTATGTTTACTTAACATTTGTGACTTTAACGTTCAGTTTCAATGATAAACAGATGTTGGTTTAACTCTAAACTTAAAAATATGCAATTAAATGAAATGTTTTGTCTTCTTTTTTGACTGGCAAAACATCTAAACATTGCAATTTTATTCCCTTTTGTAATGTCGCGGGTTTCAGAGTGATGAAAAGTTTTGCAACATTGACAAAGAAATGTACAATTCACCCACACAAACAGCAGAAAGGGGGAGTTTGTCTAATCTTCCCTGATGAAAAACGTATCTGGGAACTGTGGTTCAGCAATTTTTTCAACATGTTTTCAAGCAAATTGTTAGTTTTAGAATTTTCAACTTTTTTTGTGTGTGCGAAAATTTTAGAATTTTCAACATTTTTTCATTTTTTTTCTGGAAAATTTTAGAATTTTCTATTTTCATTCAGGCCCAGACCAGAGACCAGACTACACTGCAGTTTTACATTTTATAACTACTTTACCACTTAAAATCCCCAAACTGCCTTCATAATGTATAAGGAATTGGAGTCACGACATCATGACTTAATAACCACGTTGAGTCATGACTGAACCCGGTTTATCACCTGGTTTAGTCTGAATTTGACCTCGTTCTAATCCACACACATTATCAGGTGGTTTCGGTGCGTGACATGTTCGGGTGACGTACTTTTTATTTTTACTCTTTACGATAAGTCTGTATTGTAGTCTGCAATAGTCCAGTCTCATTGGACAGTTTGAAGGGGGACGAGGGGTCTCTGTGTGTGGTCTAAAAGGTGATTTATGATGGGCGGGGCTTTTTACATGACAAAAGACAGACAAAATCGTAAAAAAATAAACAAATTAGAGTGGAATTTAAATAATTAACTATACTCAAAAAATATGACATAGAAACAGTTTAATATTATTTTAGTCTGAGCCCTGGGGCAATAAGATATGTTTATTATTGGATGATTGACAGGTGCATTGTCCAATCACAGCTGTTTGTGTCGTGCACTTTAATGGAAACCAATCAGACTGTGACTGAGAATTGTCAGCAGTGTTTGACATGACAATAACGACGAGTCAGCGGAAACCCCAGACTGCCCCAAAACAATGCAGAGAACATGCAAAATGACTTTATTTATTTTATAATATTTAAAAACATAAAAAATGTATTTGTACTGTTTTGTACTGTTATTTCATCATATTCATTTTTTACATTTTCACAACAAAATGCAACAAAAATGCATTAAAAAAGCCAATTTCCTCCGTCTATGACATAAAATGGCAACAAGTCCAATATATCATCCCAATAAAACAAAAAGTTTGTATATCTTACATTAATAGCTTATGTATTATGACTTCCCTATACGTTTAGTTGACTTTCATAGTAACCAGAGTACTTATTGGTCATTGTATGTAAACAACAGCCTTATTATAGCCTCAGTATTCACAGCAGGTCGCTACTTCCTGTTTTACACCTGCTCTTTGTGGAAGAAATGTTTACAATGGGCTGTGGTTACCTGGGGACGAAGAAGACACAATGTGGACAATAAAAGACTCATCACCTCAAATATTATCGGCCCTCTGTGATCCTGGTCTTGTTGAAGTTGTTGAAGTTGTTTTGGCATCGCCGCGGCAACAGGAGTCAACAGTAGCAGTGGAAATACTGGGGTGGATTTACAAATGTAACTTACTCACTGTGTATAAGTAACTTCAGCTCAGGCGTGTAATGAGCTAGAAGTAGTGAACCCAGACTAAAGGACAGTTTCTTCACCTGACTGACTTCAGGAGAAACGGAGAGGACAGAGGAGGAGGAGGACAGAGGAGGAGGACAGAGGAGAGACAGAGGAGGAGGACAGAGGAGGAAAAGGACAGAGGAGAGACAGAGGAGGAGGAAGGAGGAGAGACAGAGGAGGAGGACAGAGGAGAGAAGGAGGAGGAGGACAGAGGAGAGAATGAGGAGGAGGAAGGAGGAGAGACAGAGGAGGAGGACAGAGGAGAGAAGGAGGAGGAGGACAGAGGAGAGAATGAGGAGGAGGAAGGAGGAGAGACAGAGGAGGAGGACAGAGGAGAGAAGGAGGAGGAGGACAGAGGAGAGAATGAGGAGGAGAATATATATACTGCCTATACTGACCTGTGAACAGCCCACTATGCTGCTGCTGCTGCTGCTGCTGCTGCTGCTGCTGCTGCTGCTGCTGCTGCTGCTGCTGCTGCTGTTGCTGCTGCTGCTGTTGCTGCTGCTGCTGCTGCTGCTGCTGCTGCTGCTGCTGCTGCTGCTGCTGCTGCTGCTGCTGCTGCTGTTGCTGCTGCTGCTGCTGCTGCTGCTGCTGCTGCTGCTGCTGCTGCTGTTGCTGCTGCTGCTGCTGCTGCTGCTGCTGCTGCTGCTGCTGCTGCTGCTGTTGCTGCTGCTGCTGCTGCTGCTGCTGCTGCTGCTGCTGCTGCTGCTGCTGCTGCTGCTGTTGCTGCTGCTGCTGCTGCTGCTGCTGCTGTTGCTGCTGCTGCTGCTGCTGCTGCTGCACCAGGTGCAGTGAGAGATGAAACTTTCCTCACATAAAAGTTTTGGATGCTAAACAATGATTATTAACAATGATATTTTCCAAATGTGTGGCTAAAATATGATCGAGCAGGGGTGGGCAATTATTTTTCCTCCGAGGGCCATATTCAAATCCAGGCAAGTAGTGGAGGGCCGGCCCGCGATCATTGGTGTGAAAAAAAGAAAATCACAAAAATGAAATATCAAATAAAAAATATTTTTTCTGTCAAATATAGGATATTGAATCTATTATTCATTTCACGTCATATTTATTAAGGATACAAGTGCAGACAGATGCCTAAGGGTAAAAAATGTGGCGGGCTGTAACCCTAACCCTAACCCTAACCCTTTGCCCACCCCTTTGATAGAGTAATGTATTTATCAAGCTTTATTTAACCAGGTAAGAACCAACTGAGATCAAGACCTCTTTTTCAAAGGTGATCTGGGGCTTTTGCCCTAAATCACTCCAACTAGAATGTGGTGCGTGACATGAGGCCACCAAGATGAAAGGGCCCCTTATGTTCTGAGAATCTCTCCTGTTTTGCTGTAGGTGGAGGGTCCGGCTGTAGGTGGACGGTCCGGCTGTAGGTGGACGGTCCGGCTGTAGGTGGACGGTCCGGCATAGGTGGACGGTCCGGCTGTAGGTGGACGGTCCGGCTGTAGGTGGAGGGTCCGGCTGTAGGTGGACGGTCCGGCTGTAGGTGGAGGGTCCGGCTGTAGGTGGAGGGTCCGGCTGTAGGTGGACGGTCCGGCTGTAGGTGGAGGGTCCGGCTGTAGGTGGAGGGTCCGGCTGTAGATGGAGGGTCCGGCTGTAGATGGAGGGTCTGGCTGTAGATGGAGGGTCCGGCTGGAGACGGAGGATCCCGCTGTAGGTGGAGGCTCCGGCTGTAGGTTGAGGGTCCGGCTGTAGACGGCGGGTCCGGCTGTAGGTGGTGGGTCCGGCTGTAGGTGGAGGCTCCGGCTGTAGACGGAGGGTTCGGCTGTAGGTGGTGGGTCCGGCTGTAGGTGGAGGCTCCGGCTGTAGACGGCGGGTCCGGCTGTAGGTGGTGGGTCCGGCTGTAGGTGGAGGCTCCGGCTGTAGACGGAGGGTTCGGCTGTAGATGGAGGATCCCGCTGTAGATGGAGGATCCCGCTGTAGGTGGAGGCTCTGGCTGTAGGTTGAGGGTCTGGCTGTAGACGGAGGGTCCGGCTGTAGACGGAGGGTCCGGCTGTAGACGGAGGATCCCGCTGTAGGTGGAGGCTCTGGCTGTAGGTTGAGGGTCCGGCTGTAGACGGTGGGTCCGGCTGTAGGTGGTGGGTCCGGCTGTAGGTGGTGGGTCCGGCTGTAGGTGGAGGCTCCGGCTGTAGACGGAGGGTTCGGCTGTAGGTGGTGGGTCCGGCTGTAGGAGGAGGCTCCGACTGTAGACGGCGGGTCCGGCTGTAGGTGGTGGGTCCGGCTGTAGGTGGAGGCTCCGGCTGTAGACGGAGGGTTCGGCTGTAGATGGAGGATCCCGCTGTAGATGGAGGATCCCGCTGTAGGTGGAGGCTCCGGCTGTAGGTTGAGGGTCCGGCTGTAGACGGCGGGTCCGGCTGTAGGTGGTGGGTCCGGCTGTAGGTGGAGGCTCCGGCTGTAGACGGCGGGTCCGGCTGTAGGTGGTGGGTCCGGCTGTAGGTGGAGGCTCCGGCTGTAGACGAAGGGTTCGGCTGTAGATGGAGGATCCCGCTGTAGATGGAGGATCCCGCTGTAGACGGAGGGTCCGGCTGTAGACGGAGGGTCCGGCTGTAGACGGAGGGTCCGGCTGTAGACGGAGGGTAGAGGAGAGGCTGTAGACACTGTTGGTGGGCTTTTATTGGCGCTGGGAGGCGCTGCCTCTGTCACTAATGGAGCACTGATGAGGCTGAACACTGATGTTTATGACTCTACTTCACTCACCAAGCAAACAATGTCACCTTCATTTTCTTTTCTCGTTCGTATATTTTCCGGCGATATCTTGAGAACTCTCCGTTGGACGCCTTGTGTGTAATTAACGTCAGTCGGTCCAAAGGCGTTGAGGACAGGAGACAGGAGATTTGTGGGGAGTTTCATGCTTGCACAGTTCAGCTCTTTGACGTCCAGCAGCTCTGAACCTCCACAACAATGGCTTCTGAAGGGGCTCCCAATTGCCTCGTGACCCCTAACTTCACCCCTCTGGCAAAGAATGCTGCAGCCGCTCATTCAGCTGGCATTTCAGCACTGGACAGAACCAGATTTGTCAAAAAATTATATGTTATTTTGAGATAAACAGCAACAATATTGAAAAAGTCTGTTAAGCCTGGTAGGGTTCACTTTGGAGCGGATTGTACGGTGGACAAAGTGTTTTCACTGTGAACTGGACCGAACTGGACCGAACTGGACCGAACTGGACCGGGCAGTGGGAAGACTGGACCAGGGACCAGGCAACACAAGACAGCAAACAGCAGATATGAATGGAAAATTATAACTTCTCACCGAACACTGTGTTTCCAGTGATGGCAGTTTATATGTTGAGATGACAAATTAAGCAAATCAAAGCTAGCACGTGTTAGCATCAGCTGTTTCCTGTCCATCACTGCAGCACTCAAGATATAAGCAATGCATTTTATGTCAAAAGAATCTTCCAAAGACCTTTAAAACGTGAACAATGTAGCCTCGCATCCTGATCACATCCAGGACTTAGACCCAGACCCAGGCCCAGGTTAAGACCGGTCCCAGGTTAAGACCAGATTAAGACCGGACCCAGGATAAGACCAGGCCCAGAATAAGACAGGGCCCAGATTAAGACCGGACCCAGGATAAGACCAGGCCCAGAATAAGACAGGGCCCAGGTTAAGACCGGGCACAGGATAAGACCAGGTTAAGACCGGGCACAGGATAAGACCAGGTTAAGACCGGGCACAGGATAAGACCAGGTTAAGACCGGGCCCAGGATAAGACCGGTCCCAGGTTAAGACCGGTTACAAGAGCCGGTCAAAACATTGGGTAGGTAAAGCCAAATATGATATAATATGAAAAGGTCCAGGCCACGGTCTAAGAAAGTCTGTGCGAACAAAGAGTCACAACATCAAAATGCTGCTTGTGCCTTTCATGTTAGAAACCAATACAATCCTCCAGCTCACCCTCTGGTCCTATCCTTTTAAAATTGCTCACTTTTCCCCCCCAAACAAACTCAAATTGGCCTGTTCGTAACCTTGCTTGTAGTTTATCACTAAATACCTGACCTCCTCCTAATGATGTTTTCTCTTTGTAACAGTGGAGGGGCCTCAAATCTGTTGTCCGTCCCCCCTTCCCCGGGCTAATCTGGATGAGGAGCTAATAAGGCGTAGAGACAAAGGCAGCCCCCCTGTCGGGCCCCCAAAACCTCCAAAACATCCAGGTTAACCATTTAAAGCCTGGAAATGACTCGCCGGCCGAATAATGCCCAAGTTATGAAAGGGGTTTAGGGCAAGTCGGTAGGATCAAAGTACGTTTCCTCTATGATATTTGAAAAGGTGGAGATGGTGAGATGGTTTGGGCCTGGAGGTGGTGTCTGCCTGCCAGCTTAGCCCTGATAAGACGCCGCAGCGGGAGGTGGAAGACAGACGTGTGGGTTTTTATTCTGTTTCGGTGCGAGACACATCAAGCAGGACACGGCTGATCCAACAGATATCACAAGTACGTTTACAGAATGTGTTCAAATTAAACTCTACATCGGAGTGAAGTCCTAGTCATGCCTGGACACAATAATATAGGGCATTTTGGACAGCGACATGAAGTATTGCAATGGGAAATATGACGCAATAAACTAAATTTGTTTGATTTTTTTCTAAAAGTTCAGTATTGATGAGCTGCAATAGATACGTAGTGGAATCATAGAAGTGATTTGTTTGACTCTTGAACTATTAGCGTATTACAAAAACATATATGTAATAAAAAATGTCCTCCGCTGTGCAATAAAATGTGCACAAAATATTGTTAATTTTGGGATAAGTTGATATAATTAATCGTGACAGGGCCATTGTCAAGTTTTGGAGGTTATGAGTAGCTGATGATGACTGGAAGGGCATCTGAGGTAAAACAGCACATACTAATCCAGCATGACGCCACAACTTCTGGAACTGCTGCTGCTTTACCACAGGGGGGCGCTATTCTCAGGGGTAAATGTTGATTCTTCATTTTCGTTCATTCTTTTCCAAGTTAAGTGTTGGTTCAGTTAAGTGAACATGATCCTTATTTGAACCTTCTTTTCTTACTCTTGTCTTGTTTGGTCTTTTCCTGGCTTCATCTATTGTTCTGTAGTTGTGTGTTCTGTCCACTAGATGAAGCTGAAACTACTGTAATGTCAAAGGCTTCACAGAAACATCGACGAACAACATTTTTCTCTGTATTTGAATGACTTTGTGTGGTGCAATTCAGTAAATGTCCTCAGTTTTCTCTTCAAGAAAACACAAATATATATGTTTCATTCGACCTGCAATGTTGTGTCTGCTTTTTTAAAATTGATTCATATATATATATATATATATATATATATATATATATATATATATATATATATATATATATATATATATATATATATATATATATATATATAATTTCTTTTATAAGTTGCTTTCAGTTGATGGATTTTGCTGTCTCTCTCGGGTGTGAACAGGATCGTCCTGTTCTGTTTATTATTAAAATGGAAACTTTCAACCTTATCAAATATCAGTAATCTCATTTAATAATCTTATTTTGTAGTTTTACAGGTTTAGATTAGAAAACCAGTGAGGCAATCATACTCACCTCATTTTAAAAGGAAACTTAATGCAGTTTCCTCATCCGTTTTCATCAAGTAAATAAATCTCAACTCAAACCAAGAAAACTGAATCTTTCTTATTATTTCCTGAGTAAAACAGCGAGACAGTGGAAGAGTTTGTGCCGGTGCGTGTTTCCCTCCAGTAAAAGCAGGTGTCAGTCCATTGTGTGTGTGTCTGTGTGCGCGGCTTTCACTCTCCGACACTTCACACACATAAAGTATGTCACATGTTTGACCAGGGCACAGACTTAAACATGCATCACACCTGCACACAGCATCGCTCATAATGTGTGCGTGTGCGTGAGACGTACTGACCAAATACTCAAGTTGGAGTATGTAATTATATGCTAAAAAGTCATGTTTATTATGGGAAACTCTCATTAACGCGAGGGGCAGAGGAAAATGACTTGCGGCAGCACGGCTATTAGCATCATGACGCTAACAGGTATTTGCAACGCAGTGGAAGCAGTTTAAGCAAAGAAAAAAAACAAATTCAATTATATTCTTCAGCTGACAAAAAAGCAACTGTTTCTATCATTTTTGGATGAATCGTTTCATTTTAAACGACATCAGACATAGACAGTTATGAGGTCTCGACATGATGCAGACAGAACCACAAACTCAGAATTGGACTTTATTTTTCCAGAGTTACATTTGTCTTGTGTGTATGATGATGATGTATGTATGTAGAGATTATAATATAAAGGTTTGGTGCAGGAGCCTCACACAGGTCGATACTAAACCAGGTTGAAACTTGTACTAATCCCGTCAATACTAAGCTCCAACAACAGAAGTAAACCTCACTGAAAGGTCGTGTGAAGGTCAGGGTTTTCATGATTTTGCTATGTGTTCCTTTGTTTGATGATAGTGTCAGTGATAAATATGTGTCATAGTTCGACAAACTCTGATGTTTTGCGTCAGTCAAGTCAAGATTGTAAAGAAAAGGGGAGAAAAAACTGTAAAGATTACTGGATATAAAGGAATCTATCCGTCTCTGTCTCCACCACTGCTCCTCATCTCAAGCTCAGAACTTGAATCTATTTACCGTATTTTCTGGACTATAAGTGGCACCGGAGTATAAGTCGCACCAGCCAAAAAATGCATAATAAAGAAGACAAAAACATATATAAGTCGCACTGGAGTATGAAATGTGGTTGCAAGTGTGAAAATAACAAATAATATCACATATAAGTCGCTCCAGAGTATAAGTATAAATATAAGTACAAGTCGCACCAAAACTAGGCGACTTATAGTCCGGAAAATACGGTATTGTATATTAGTGAAGTTATAATGTTACGACGTTTTTAAACTTTCATGTCGAAACACTTGTATGTCACACGCTGCTCACATCCAACCAGGAAGTCAAATTATAAACACCAAAATTGTCCATAAGAAAACGAGGTGAGAACTTTAGTTAAATCTTACAAAATGTCGGACCGACATTAAACTCTTAAGCCCTCCTGAGTTACCGCCCACAGAGAACTGTACGCGCCCAACCGTCTGAGGACCACCGCTCTACACATTTTTACGGCGCCGCACTCAAACATGACACGCATGACAAACACGGCTAAATTATACAGCACACGGTATGTCATAAAGCACATGGTGTTTTACTGGAGTCTGAGAATTCTTTTGAAATGCACCTTTTAAGCACCTGAACGCGAGACACGACAGCAGCGAGTCACGGCGCCGGGGAAAGAACCATATGCAAATCTGAAACGATGGTGCGAAACGGGACGAAGAGCAGGCAAGAGAGAGGCTTGAGGCTAAGAAATAATATCACATATAAGTCGCTCCGGTGTACAAGTATAAGTATAAATATAAGTATAAATCGCGACAGTGAAAAAATGCATAATAGAGAAGAAAAAATCATATATAAGTCGCACTGGAGTATGAAATGCTGTTGCAAGTGTGAAAATAACAAATATTATCACATATAAGTCGCTCCGGTGTATAAGTATATAAGTATAAGTATGAATATAAGTATATGTCGCACCCCGGCCAAAACTATGAAAAAGGGTGCGACTTATAGTCCGGAAAATACGGTAAATAGATTTGATTCCATTAATGAAAAATGGTGATTTATCAATACAAAAAAACGAACACCTTTTTTGTGTGTACTGTAGCATTTATTTAGGCGGGAATACCTGCTAGTAATTGTATGTGCTGCTTATAGAATGTAGGCGTGTTCGGTCAGCAGTAAAGTACTTTATACATTGTAATTGTGGTGATTAAAATAGCTTACATCCTGCGTTAAAATGAACTGTGTGAAATCCTGTTAATGAGCGCTTCAGCAACATACAATTGGACACGTGTGTTTAGTGTTACAGTTTGTTGTCTTCGTGTCAATCGGTCACTTTAACGTTACAACATTCTATAATCCCTAAAGTTTAATTCAGCTGCGGCAGGTCCGTAAATACTGAAATTCACCACAAAAACTGGTGCGAATTCAACATTTTCTCGTCAAAACTCAGCAAAAAAGGGAAATATTTTTTTAACAATCGCCTCAGAAAACGATGCCATTATTCAACTCCAAAGACGTGAGCGATGGCAGCTGAAAATATTTAAAACCATTAGAATAATATTGCAGGTTTGTGGCGCCAAACTCAAACAAATGACGCGATTTTCAACGATCGTGGATTTCTCTTTTGGATATTCATTTCTAAAACAGTAAATCTCCTGTTCAAACGTGAACAAAGCCGACGTTCAATACAGAAGTGTGATAAAGAGATTGAAACCACAAGTGGATCTGGCTCCCTCTGCTGGCAATAGTGGGAAACGAACATGTAGCACACAAAATATGACAAGTAGAAACTATAACCTCCTGCTGGTGCCAGAGTCAGGACTAAACATGGACCGGCCTCTTGCTGGTGCCAGAGTCAGGACTAAACATGGACCGGCCTCCTGCTGGTGCCAGAGTTAGGACTAAACATGGACCGGCCTCCTGCTGGTGCCTAGAGTCAGGACTAAACATGGACCGGCCTCCTGCTGGTGCCTAGAGTCAGGACTAAACATGGACCGGCCTCCTGATGGTGCCAGAGTCAGGACTAAACATGGACCGGCCTCCTGCTGGTGCCAGAGTCAGGACTAAACATGGACCGGCCTCCTGCTGGTGCCACAGTCAGGACTAAACATGGACCGGCCTCCTGCTGGTGCCAGAGTCAGGACTAAACATGGACCGGCCTCCTGCTGGTGCCAGAGTCAGGACTAAACATGGACCGGCCTCCTGCTGGTCCCAGAGTCAGGACTAAACATGGACCGGCCTCCTGCTGGTGCCCAGAGTCAGGACTAAACATGGACCGGCCTCCTGCTGGTGCCAGAGTCAGGACTAAACATGGACCGGCCTCCTGCTGGTGCCAGAGTCAGGACTAAACATGGACCGGCCTCCTGCTGGTGCCAGAGTCAGGACTAAACATGGACCGGCCTCCTGCTGGTGCCAGAGTCAGGACTAAACATGGACCGGCCTCCTGCTGGTGCCAGAGTCAGGACTAATCATGGACCGGCCTCCTGCTGGTGCCAGAGTCAGGACTAAACATGGACCGGCCTCCTGCTGGTGCCAGAGTCAGGACTAAACATGGACCGGCCTCCTGCTGGTGCCAGAGTCAGGACTAAACATGGACCGGCCTCCTGCTGGTGCCAGAGTCAGGAGTAAACATGGACCGGCCTCTTGCTGGTGCTGTTAGGATTTTACCCATACTCTTCCCTTTTAAAATCAACTTTAAACATATAATTCAGTTTTTATTTGTCTTGCTACAGGGAATAACATCAGCACGAGCAGACGTAGCATCTAAACTTACACAAACTTAGTTCAATCTGAGGCTGATATATATGTTTTATTTTATTTCAGCAAGATGTTTTTTTAATGAAGAGAGATTAAACATGACTTTGGTGACGGCCTCGTGGCCCGGAGGCAGCAGCAGTGTCACTTTTACCTTTACTACAAACAGTTGCACGTCCGCCTCTATTACGCCTTTAACCACAGCTTGTATTCACGCTGTATCATAACCCCGTCACCACAGCGTCTCACAATGTGCATCTCCCTCAGGCCAAACGTCTTACCACGAGTGTTACCACGGCGACATTAGGTTTCCCAAGATAAGCAGTTCTAGAGAAGCCGCCGACACGCTCCTTATTGTCGTTTGTGTAGAAATCAGATACGTGCAGTTTGCTCCAGCGCGTGGGTTTTTATGGGGCCATAACTCGAGCAAACAACACTTAAGACAGAGGGACGGAAAAGACAAGTCGGACACAAAAGACTGTCCCACTTTTGTGAGGAAATCCACATTCTTGAACATGAAACGGACGTGTTGAACAGCTGAAACTATGGCATGTTGTCGTCGTTATCTTGAATGTAATGAGACTACGTCCGTTTATGATTGAGTTAAGGCTTTCTGCAGAACTCCCACAGACACAGTCCTCTCGACGCTGCCATCGACCCGACTCCGGAGCAGATCCCAGGACTTCAACCACGAACGTCAGATCCTGAGCACGAGCCCTTTAATGGTTTATTGTCATTTAGCTGGTTTTAAGATAAGATAAGTTAAGATAAGATATTCCTTTATTGTCCCACATGGGGAAATTTCATTGGTGCAACGCAGGTAGATACAGAGGTAGATACAGAAGAACAGATCACTTATAGGAAGTCTGAAAAACACTTTCAGTAGAAGATCTCATATAAACAAAAACTCCCATAGACAAATAAATAAATACATAAATACCATTGCATGTGATCACGACAGTAATTGCACATGAATATGTGTCACGACGGCACATGGATTGCACATGAATTTCACAGTAATTGCACATGAATCACAACAGTAATTGCACATATGACGGAATTGCACATCAGTAAGATATTAAGATAAGATAAGATATTCCTTTATTGTCCCACATGGGGAAATTTCATTGGTGCAACGCAGGTAGATACAGAGGTAGATACAGAAGAACAGATCACTTATAGGAAGTCTGAAAAACACTTTCAGTAGAAGATCTCCTATAAATAAATAAAAACTCCCATAGACAAATAAACAAATAAATAAATACCATTGCATGTGATCACGACAGTAATTGCACATGAATATGTGTCACGACAGCACATAGATTGCACATGAATTTCACAGTAATTGCACATGAATTGCACATGAATTCCAACAGCAATTGCACATATGACAGAATTGCACATGGTTAGGTCAGTATTGCGAGTGTTCAGTACTAACAGTGTTTGTTATAAAGTCTGACAGCAGCAGGAAGGAAAGACCTACGGAACCTCTCCTTCACACAGCGAGGGTGGATCAGTCTCTCACTGAAGCTGCTCTCCAGAGCGGACAGAGTGTCCTGCAGGGGGTGACACTCATGGTCCAGCATAGATGTGAATTTAGCCAGGACCCTTCTGTCCCCCACCTCCTGCACCGAGTCCAGAGCACAGCCCAGGACGGAGCTGGACTTCTTGATGACTCTGTCCAGCCTCTTCCTCTCCCTCTCTGTGATGCTGCTGCTCCAGCAGGCCACACCGTACAGGAGCTGATGCCACCACAGCACCACAGTATTAGGTTAGGTCAGTATTTCGAGTGTTCAGGACTAACTAGCCGTAGCATCTTAACATTGTAACGAACCAAAACACACAACGCAAAACTAAATTGTGAATACATCAATAGTGCTGCCGTGAAAAGTCAATATTTACGTTAGAGGTTATATACGGACATTACCGTATGTTCTGGACTATAAGTGGCAACGGAGTATAAGTCGCACCAGCCAAAACATGCATAATAGAGAAGAAAACATATAAGTTGCACTGGAGTATGAAATGTGGTTACAAGTGTATAAGAAATTATACTTACAAATTATATAAGTATAAATATAAGTATAAGTCACACCAGCCTAAGAAATGCATAATATCAAATCAAATTTATTTATAAAGCACAATTCATACAAACTGCAATTCAAAGTGCTTTACAGTGTTTAAAACACAATTTTTTAAAAGTAATAAAGTAAAAACACAATGTAGTTTATAAAAATGTAAAACAATGTACATCAGAGTAAAGTAAAGAATAAAAATAATGTAGTATTTTAAAATATTAAAAACCAGGTAGAATTATAGGCGCGGCTAAACAAAACAGATTTTAGCTTGGATTTAAACACAGCGGGGGGCGGGGCCTGTCTCACAACTTCAGGGAGGCTATTCCAGACCTTTGCACTCTTAGACCTGGAACGCAGATTCTCCGTGTCTGTCAACATATATAAGTCACACTGGAGTATGAAATGCAGTCACAAGTGTGAAAATAACAAACAATATCACATAAAAGTCGCACCGGATTCTAAGTATATAAGTATGAATATAAATATGAGTCGCACCCCGGCCAAAACTATGAAAAAAGGTGCGACTTATACTCCGGAAAATACGGTACACATAAAAGGCAGTCTGTAGTGAAGAGTATGATGAAGGAGCAGACGGAGCAGCTTCCTCCAGGCTACTTTAAAAAGCCTTTAATGCAAACATTCTGTACATGTGGAGACTATTGTGGTCTTTACTGTAATTACCCTAAAACAAGCTTAGACAGGTTCAGGCTTTAGCAGTAACATGCAAATCGGACAGTTATTCTAGCTATGTGAAACTATTGTAGTGTTGAAAGCAGAACGTATTTGCATAAAGTGACATAAAGTTATAGTCACATCTCTGGTGCTGCACTTTTCCTGTGAGTCCAGATTAAATTCCAGATTTAGTGTGACGAGATGAGATCATAAAACACTCAGATAAGACAAGGAAAACAGAAAATAGGTGATGTTATTGTTTCAACGGCAAAGAATGTCAAAATGTGTTAAAGAAATTCAAGATAAGTACCGTATTTTTCGCGCTTTTTTTTTTTTATAGTTTTGGCCGGGGTGCGACTTATACTTATATTTATACTTATATATTTATACTCCGGAGCGACTTATATGTGATATTATTTGTCATTTTCACACTTGCAGCCACATTTCATACTCCAGTGCGACTTACATGTTTTTTTATTCTCTATTATGCATTTTTTGGCTGGTGCGACTTATACTCCAGTGCGACTTATAGTCCGGAAAATACGGTAATACAAATATATATATACATAAACCTATTGAGACAAATACACATAAGAACATAGCATTTGAGTGCAGTTATTATACTTTCTTAATCACTATGAACGTGCTTCCGGTGGTTAAGTGGTTAAGCAGCTGCACATATGCCTTCTCTCACATTTCACATCAAAACCTTTTTCCTTTTTGCATTTTCTCTGTGTCTGCTCCGGTTTCCCCGACCATTAAAAACATGTACTGTCCTGACCAAACAAACAAACAAACAAGCAAACAAACAAACACACATGTTAGATTCTAACATGTGTGTTTGTTTGTTTGTTTGTCAGGGGTGGGCAAACTACGGCCCGCGGGCCGTAGTTTGCCCACCCCTACGGTTTACTTTCAATCCGGCCCACCGAGCTTGTCCAAGTAATATTTAAGAAATATATATATATTATTATTTTTTTCCTTTTTTGCCCTCAGGTATCTGTCTGCACGTGTATTCTTAATACATATGGCGTGAAATCAATTAAATAATAGATTCAATAGCCTATATTTGATTTCATTTTTGGGATTTTTTTTTTTTCACACCAATGATGGCGGGCCGGCCCTCCGCTACTTGCCTGGATTCGAATATGGCCCTCGGAGGAAAATAATTGCCCACCTGTGTTAGAAGAAGGTGAAAAGCTCAACGTCAAGTAGACACTTTTCAAAATAGAAACACGGAGATGACAATTTTGCTGCTTGTTACGGCTTATCACTATCAAGAGGCGGGGCTTATCACTATCAAGAGGCGGGGCTTATCACTATCAAGAGGCGGGGCTTATCACTATCAAGAGGCGAGGCTTATCACTATCAAGAGGCGAGGCTTATCACGATGATGAGGCGGAGCTCTTATTAAGCTGTTTTAGATCAAGATTGTAGTTTACAATCCTTTAAAAACTGTTTGTTCATTTATTTTAAGAAAGAAAGACACAAAGAAAGAGAAATACAGAGCAAAACAGAGAACAAAATGCAGTAAATCTAATATTCTTTGGTGATATGATGTAACAATTTTCACTATAATAAAAAATAAGATCAAACATAAGGCACACAGAATAGATAATAACATCGGGTATTCAATTAAGCGTGGACAAAACTGTAAAAGTGCAAAAAGAAGCAGGTCCTGGTGTATTTCCCTCAAACACTGATGGTCTCCTCGTGCAGATCTCGTTTGGTCAAACACGAACACGCTGCAGGTTCCATCGTCGGGTTTTATGGTGGACTAATGAACACACGGGGCTTTTGAAGTGTTTCAGATCCGCTTTCCGCTCGTTAAAAGCAGCCACTGGTGCATGCTGGGAAAAAATCAGTGCATTACATGAGAGCATGAAGAGAGAGAGAGAGAGAGAGAGTTTTGTGTGTATGCGTCATAAGTGTTGCTGTTATTGTGTTTATGCGGTGATTATTGAGTGTTAATGCTCTTAATGAACAGGAGTTATCAGGAGCTGCTTGTTCGTCATAAAACTGACTTTTAATGTGCCAAAAACTGTCCAACTCTAGTTTATTGTCTCAAAACTGTTTGTAAATCTGATTATGCTTTATAGTTTTGTGATACTACATTTAACTGATACACAGAACTAACTTTAACTTTTACCTTTTCAGACAGGAAGTTGTCTGTAGAAGTATTTACATATTATAATGAAACGTTATTAAACTCTCACTGTCCAAAGTTTACATTTGAATTTAATTTGAACACATTTGGAGTTATTTGGTCCTAAATTTACCCTCTTTTCGTCCTGATATGGACTCGGTTTGGTCTGTTCTAGTCCCTGTCTTTAGTCCAGGTTTAGTTTTGGGTTTAGTCCTGGTTTAGTCCCAAATGTGATGTAGAGAATCTGCAAGTGTGACACAACAACAGCAAAATAATATGATGTTACCGTGCCAGATGTTCTTCACTTTGGCCAAAAACAACAACAACTACGACTAATACTTATATTTGTACTACTTTTCTCATGAGTTGTACGAGATGAGACTGCAGAAATGTTGCAAATCTTATTTTAAGTATTTTGCTTATTTATTCATTGATTGTTCAATGTTGTGAAAAAAATATGTGTAAAATTGAGGAAGAAGCATGTAACATCCCCTTTTGTGAATAGTGTTTTAAGAGTCCCACTGATGAATATACATGTAATAACTGAACACGTGTGATTCATACTGTGGCAAAATGTAATAATAATGAGTATATGTGATACAAAAAACACTTACAAATGATACGTTTGTCTTCGACTTGCTCGGACAGCGTCGATATTTCCAGATTAAGACACAAACATGCTGCGGAACAAAACCGACTGCATTTCTGTCGTCCACAAACCTGCACCGCCCCTTCTCCTCCTCGTCCTCTTCCTCCTTCTCCTCCTCGTCCTCTTCCTCCTCCTCCTCCTCCTCCTCCTCCTCCTCCTCCTCCTCCTCCTCTTCAAACGAGATGCTATTTAAACAAGAGACAAGCCTCATCTTCACGTCCCGAGTCCCTCTGAGCACTTCCAGCTTCAGGTGAGACGTCTGCTCGTGTAAAGGTTCGACACGTGCGTCTAATTGTGTGGAATCCTTCATTATTGTTGTGTTTTTTTTCTTCCAGGCTTAAGACTAAAGACACTATGGCAAGTAAGTGCAATTTATCTGGAAATGTTTGTGAATTTGAAACTAAGTTATCAGATCAAAGGATAAAATGGAAATTATTAATTGCCGCTTTAAATTCCAGGATTTCCAGTTCAAACTCAGATTGAGAAGTAAATTGATTATTCTTTGTTTTGGCAAGTCTAAAAAGAATCAAATATTAGACATAATGATATTTTGACACAGTAAAATGTTGCAAGTGTCATTTATTGTTATTTTATTTTCACATTTTCATTCAATTGACTTTTTCAGCTGGAGTTTTACAGACAAAATGACCAAAATGATCATTATCGTTTCCATATTCGTGGTGGTGACAGTTGTTTGTGTTCAGCTGAAGAAAAAGTATGAATGAAAACTTTTAAAATACTTCTTCTGTGTACATCCAATACCCATCAATGAGCAAAATGTAATAACATCAATAAATTAAGCATAAAATTCAACAGTTGACACAAATGTTCATGTAGATAAAGAAAAAAAAACAGTAACTGGTGATTAGAGTTAAGACTAAAACATGTTCTTCAAGTACAAAAGTAAAAAGTACTTGGAGGTTTATTTTTAGCACGTTCGTGGTGACGTCTTGACAACATGTTCTGAGTTCATAAATACATAAAAGTGACTAGAAAATTAAGAAATTAACAAATAGAAAGACATTTTTTCATCAGAATCGCCCCATTTAACGCATTTCTCCAAATCAGCATTAAAAACACTGTTAATTTTATAAATCTAACGAAGATTTATTCCCTTAAACCAAGACATGTCTACTTAATAAACAAGATTATTACAGCTTATCTCAAACAAGTAGAATTAACTTTTGTTCAGGCAGATAATTTCACTTTTTTCAAGGACATTTTTGCCTGAAACTAATTTATTTTCTGGTTGTGACTTCAATTTTTTACTCTAAACGTACATTTTCAACGGTTAATCCAATACCTTTACTTAAGTAGCTTTATCATGTGATACTTTTTAGCATTTATTTGGTCCTGTATTTGTACTTTTACTCAAGTAACAAAACCGAACGCTTCTTTCACCTGCACTTTTCAAGTCCAAAACGCTGTAGTGTAGTATTGTGGGAACTCCAGATTGACACGTGTCTTTGTCCTGCAGACGAGAGCTTCAAGAAGGCTTTCCTGGACACTCACAACGCGCTCCGGGCCCAGCACAGCGCCGCGGCCCTCAGCTACAACTCTGAGCTGTGCGCCACGGCTCAGAAATGGGCCGACCACCTGCTGCAGCAGAAGGGCGTCCTGGGGCACAGTGAAACCTCGGACGGAGAGAACATCTACTGCTCACAAGGCTCCGGCGCTCCAAACGGTAAAGTCACATTTCACTGACGGCACAGACCACATATGAGGAGCAGTTAACCAATTATTATTCTCTTCTCATCAACATGCTGAGAGTTAAATGGTATGTTTCGCCATGTTTTTCAGGCAAAGATGCTGTGGATTCATGGTACGGTGAGGTCAAGGACTATGACTATAAAAACCCAGGATTCAGCAGTAAAACAGGTGAGCTAGAATCAAGCTGATGTGGAAAACCCTGAGCACAGAATATTTAACACGGATACTGACCAGGTTCACGTTCTGATTCTGTTTATCCAACCTCACTTCCAGTCTGATGTTCACCAATCATGTTCTGATCATTTTTGTTGTTAAACTGTCTCTGTGAATTTGTGGAGTATGAGTAGGCTTTGTTTTCTGCAAATACAAACACTTGTGTGCAGATACAGGTCTAGCACCATATGCTGGTGCGATTTATAATGACCACTGAGGGACAAATGAGGGACGACACAGGGACGAATGAGGGATGAATGAGGGACGAATGAAGGACGAATGAGGGACGAACGAGGGACGACACAGGGACGAATGAGGGATGAATGAGGGACGAATGAGGGACGAACGAGGGACGACACAGGGACGAATGAGGGACGACCGGGGGATGAATGAGGGACGAATGAGGGACGACACAGGGACGAATGAGGGACGACCGGGGGATGAATGAGGGACGAATGAGGGACGACACAGGGACGAATGAGGGACGACCGGGGGATGAATGAGGGACGAATGAGGGACGACACAGGGACGAATGAGGGACGACCGGGGGATGAATGAGGGACGAATGAGGGACGACACAGGGACGAATGAGGGACGACACAGGGACGAATGAGGGACGACCGGGGGATGAATGAGGGACGAATGAGGGACGACACAGGGACGAATGAGGGACGACCGGGGGATGAATGAGGGACGAATGAGGGACGACACAGGGACGAATGAGGGACGACCGGGGGATGAATGAGGGACGAATGAGGGACGAATGAGGGACGACACAGGGACGAATGAGGGACGAATGAGGGACGAATGAGGGACGAATGAGGGACGAATGAGGGACGAATGAGGGACGACAGGGACAAATGAGGGACAACCGGGGGACGAATGAGGGACGACACAGGGACGAATGAGGGACGACACAGGGACGAATGAGGGACGACACAGAGAGAACGTTTACCACATATTTTGTATACAATAAGACGACCAACTGTGGATGTAATTTATGTTTTGGTGTCGTGTGTCGTGTGTCGTGTGCCGTGTGTGAGTTCTCTGTCACATGTTGTGTGTCATGTGTCATGTGTGTGTTCTCTGTCACATGTTGTGTGTCGTGTGTCATGTGTGTGTTCTCTGTCACATGTTGTGTGTCATGTGTCATGTGTGTGTTCTCTGTCACATGTTGTATGTCATGTGTCATGTGTGTGTTCTCTGTCACATGTTGTGTGTCATGTGTCATGTGTGTGTTCTCTGTTACATGTTGTGTGTCATGTGTCATGTGTGTGTTCTCTGTCACATGTTGTGTGTCGTGTGTCATGTGTGTGTTCTCTGTCACATGTTGTGTGTCGTGTGTCGTGTGTGTGTTCTCTGTTACATGTTGTGTGTCGTGTGCCGTGTGTGTGTTCTCTGTCACATGTTGTGTGTCGTGTGTCATGTGTGTGTTCTCTGTCACATGTTGTGTGTCATGTGTCATGTGTGTGTTCTCTGTCACATGTTGTGTATCATGTGTCATTTGTGTGTTCTCTGTCACATGTTGTGTGTCATGTGTCATGTGTGTGTTCTCTGTCACATGCTGTGTGTCATGTGTCATGTGTGTTTTCTCTGTCACATGTTGTGTGTCATGTGTCATGTGTGTGTTCTCTGTCACATGTTGTGTGTCATGTGTCATGTGTGTGTTCTCTGTCACATGTTGTGTGTCGTGTGTTCAGGACACTTCACTCAGGTGGTGTGGAAGGACAGCAAAGAGCTGGGGCTGGGGATGAGCACCAATGGAAGCCTTGTTATTGTGGTGGGACAGTACAGACCGGCCGGGAACATGAACATGCCCGGGTACTTCGAAAAAAACGTCCTGTCCAAAGGTAAACACTAATAATCTATATGATTCGCACTTTCTGACCAGCCAAGACCACACACTTTGAAAATACTGACAGGTAGATTAACCAATCACATGGTCCGTTTGTGTCTGAACAAACAAGGAGGTTTACGAGGAAAAAAGCAAATAAAAATAAACTAAATCGGAGGTGGGGGAAGTTTTATATTTTGTCCTGAATGTTACGAGTATAGTTGTGATTTTATGTGTTTAATTCCAAATGCTTTGTAAAGGTGTAGAGTGGCACTCGCCGTGGCTCAGTGGTTAAGGGCGTGGCTCAGGTGTGGTTGCTGCCACTGCGGCTTCAACCCCATTTCTCACTCCACATTTCACACAACTTTCTTTTACCTTCGGGGCAGAAAAAACTGTAAATTAACAGGGGCCTTCAATCTACATACTGTATTTTTTGGACTATAAGTCGCACCGGAATATAAGTCGCACCAGCCAAAAAATGCATAATAGAGAAGAAAAAAACATATATAAGTTGCACTGGAGTATGAAATGCAGTTACAAGTGTGAAAATAACAGATAATGTCACATACAAGTCGGTCTGGAGCTTAAGTATATAGTATAAATATAAGTATAAGTCGCACCCCGGCCAAAACTATGAAAAAAGGTGCTGAAAATACGGTAAATATATAATTGATCTAATCCTGATTTTAATCCTGATCGATGCACGAAGTGAACTGGTGGTAGATATTTGCAGTTATTTGGGTTACTTTTACTACAAAACAACAAGAAACAACAGATGTTAGGGTTATAAATCACAATGTTAACTTAAATTCATATTTAGTTAAAAAAAATTCATACAGTATCACTCCGACTGTCGTGCATCAAGTTCACAATTTTCTTTTCCGTTTTGGTTCAAAAGTTCACTCCTTTACTATCACTATTTACTGTTACATTGCAGCATAAAGGCTGTGCATTTTACAGCCAAGACCGCAGGAGGAGGAGGAGGAGGAGGAGGAGAGAAGACGTCCTGCACTCTGCTCTAAACCAAGACTTTTAATGTTACATCCTGTATCAAAATCAAATAAACGTTTTTTTCACCATAAACAGCTTTGACTTTTTTCCTATATGTTACCACATTCACTATATATACAGTATAATCACTACCAGACCAGAGGCACGGTTTGGTTTCCACGCCTCAGTCCATTTGCCCCGAGGCAGCTGCAGCACTGAGTCAAAATAAGCAGTAATTCGACAAACTTTGTCAGACGGTGCAGTTTCTGTAACACCAAAATTTCCCCATTGTGTGGACAAATAAATGCTATCTTATCTTATCTTATTTGGCACTGAGATGTGAGACGGCAGGAGAAACCATCACCGCTTCTGCCTCTGAGTCTGTCTTTAAAATTGTCCTGACCAAGACCTTGAACTCTACTTTAACTCTACTCATATGTAATCTTTTTATAGTTACCATTTTTACTTTTGCTTAAAGGTGCCCTATGTAACTTTTCAGGGTTATGGTACATTTGCTTAGAATGTTCCATGACATCAGTCTCTGGAGTAACAGGTAACCCCTATAGGCCAAGTTACAGGTCTAATCTGTGGAAAGGCGACTCTACTCACAGTAAGAATACATGTTTTTTAGCATTAAAAAAACTGTATTTGAATGAGATAGAAGCAGTGCAATGGTGCCTTACAGGCCAATGCTTTATGACCAGACCTCACCCCTGACTCTGAGATCTGGGTGGCTAGAGGAAGTGTTGTTGTGTCCTGAGGCAAAACACTTCACCCACATTGCCTAGTGCCAGAGATCCAGGACCCGAGCTCCAGGACCAGAGCTTCAGAACCCTGGACGCTCTGATGCCCCTTGCTGCAGGACACAGAGCTGTTGACCCTCCCTGACCCTCTGACCCCTCTCTGGCCTCCTCTGACCCTCTGACCCTCTCTGATCTCCTCTGAACCTCTCTGACCTTCCCTGACCTTCCCTGGCCCTCCTCTGGCCCTCTCTGATCCTCCCTGACCCTCTCTGACCCTCTCTGACCCTCCCTGACCTTCTCTGACCCTCTCTGACCCTCTCTGATCCTCCCTGACCCTCCCTGACCCTCTCTGACCCTCTCTGATCCTCCCTGACCCTCCCTGACCTTCCCTGACCCTCTCTGATCCTCCCTGACCCTCTCTGACCCTCTCTGACTCTCTGACCCTCCCTGACCTTCTCTGACCCTCTCTGACCCTCTCTGACCCTCTCTGACCCTCTCTGACCCTCCCTGACCCTCCCTGACCTTCTCTGATCCTCTCTGACCCTCTCTGACCCTCTCTGACCCTCCCTGACCTTCCCTGACCCTCTCTGATCCTCCCTGACCCTCTCTGACCCTCTCTGACACTCTCTGACCCTCCCTGACCCTCCCTGACCTTCTCTGATCCTCTCTGACCCTCTCTGACCCTCTCTGACCCTCTCTGACCCTCTTGTTAAACTCCACAGATAAACACTTTATTGTGTATGTAGCTGCTCTAAATGTTCCCTGGGGAATGAATAAAGTTACAAAGTCAGTTTATTGATTCCAGGCGTCACCATGGAGACAAGCAGGTGTACTGAAAAAAAAAAACACTATTGAGAGGCTTTTTTATTTATTAAGTAAAAAGGAAAACTGTTTTGTATTAAATAAAATAAAAGTTCATCCTAAATTGGGCACGTTCATGGTCACAGGTTAAAAATATTAATTAAAACTTTAACAATTTTAATAGAAATATTTTTCCTTTTTAAATAAAAACTTCGACTATCCGAGGTGAATTTTTAAAGTTAGATTTAGACTGCTATAAAAATCTTGATTTTTAAAAAGTGAACTAATGAATTAAGATTGTATTAAGAAAATAATATTTGATAAAGCTACCTTTCAACTTGTTGGAAAAACTTGTTGTAAACTGTAATTTGTTTTTATTATTATCTAGTACATATGACAAACATTTATGATTTTCTAATTGTGAGTTTATTTGGTGTGTTTATACCTGTTGTACATATAAATGATGTTTTACAACAATCAAGAAGCAGAAAACTTTTTAAACTTTTACTTCTCTTCTCATCATCTACCTCTTCACCAAATTTTATGATTCTACGTTCATATTTTTTTGGGCCATTTCCTATCTCTCAATGCATATTTGGTCAATTTGGGGGGCGCTGATGCGCCAATTTTTTTCATTTTAGAAAAAGGAGATAGAGAGGCACGAATTAGAGGTGTGCAATTTTTGTGACTTTTCGCCAATTGTTCACTGGGGGTAAAATAGAGGGGCTGGTCCCGAGAAGAAAGAAGAAAAAGAAAAAAAATATATAGCCGCAAGCCACGTGACTCGCAACGCAAGAGGAGGGGGTGCTTTTATTCCACCTACTGCTGAATATGTGACGCTATCGCGTCTTCTCCCCTTTGCCTTACATATAAAGTTAAAAGTTTGCGGCTGCGCCGCACATGGTTCTTAGAATAAAACTTTGGATAACTTTTGATGGTCCACCACTGAAGATAAGACTTACCAAATCTCAGGTTAATAGGGCTAACACCCAAGGAGGAGTTTGTAAAAGTATAAAGTGTCAACATGTTCACATTTCAGAGAGCTAGCGATTTCCCCAATGGAATAACATGGGAGGTTTCTGTCATCGTCGTAACAAATGTGACATGGGTCTCATTGACTTTTTGATCAGGATGCCAAAATTGAATTTTGTGCAAAATTTCATAAAATTTTACCGTCCATATAAAATTTTACTTCACTCTGTAGGGGGGCGCTGTCTCTTCAAGTAGGTTTAGGGCAAAGGATTTAACAACTGATTCTAATTTGACGCAATTCAGACTTTATCTGCGCAAACAGCAGCAAATTTCAAAATTTGGGAAATTTCTGTAATTTTAGCTACAGTTTGCGGCTTCGCCGCACAGAGACCGTGACAGGTATCAAAGTAATTTGGATAACTTTTGATGTCCCACTCCTCAACACTATTTTCACCAAATTATTATTGCCGTAATAATATTTTTTACGTTTATTTTTTAGGGGGGGTTGGTCCCCAGAAGAATAAAGAATAAAGAAGAAGAAAGAAAGAATAATATTGGGCGTTATATTCAGGACAATTCTAACTTTATTTTAAATTCAAGTTGGCGGATTTTTGTTTTTGTTTGCTTTTTAAGGTGCACTAAAGAGCAAGTAGAGAGCTGTGGGAGTGAGGCTGGCAGAGAACAATAGGGTGAAACGACCCAACACTAGACCAAGTGAATAAAAAGCTGTGTAAGAGAGAATAGCAGAGAACAATAGGGTGAAACGACCCAAGACTAGGCCAGTAAGTGAAGAGCTGTGAGTGCGAGGATGGCAGAGAACAATAGGGTATAACGAACTGTAATGAAGTTAGCCGGATGAGCATGTTCCTCCTCCTCCTCTGCATCCCTCTCATCCTAATCATCCTCTTCACCCTCTCACCATATCTACCACCACCAGTCTCCAGGCCCTGGGGGAGACATCTAATACAATTAGATTATGGAATGCCCATGATCGCAATGTCTTCCGCCGGGGTCTGAGCGCCAAATAACCCACGTAATAAATCTTGCTAAACAGTCCTTTCTTTATTTGTCTGTGTCTCTCCAGGGTGAATTAACTTTTGTACTGGCAGATAATTTCACAAGACATTTTTGGCTGAAACAAAAATATTTTTGCGGTGACTTCAACTTTTTACTCTAAATGTATATTTTTAACGGGTAGGCGAGAGTTTCTTAATTTGTTGTTCTCACGGAGGTGAGGACGGAACAAAAATTTTAATAAAATGTTAATTTCATGTTATCAAATCACATCTCTACCATCCAGAAGTCGGAGTTGAATTTGAAAATAAAATTGTATTCAAAATAAATGTATTGGCTTCTTAGAATATAGGCCCTACTACCATCTCTCTACATTATCAACATAATTATAGTTATCAATGCAAGAAATTGAAAATAACCCTTATTATGCTGATCGGTACAAAAATGCCTTCAAAACAGATGGCTACAGCAAAATGTCAACCTACAACCTACATTTCGTCTTTTTGTTGCTTTGAAGCTTCAATACATCGTTGTGGCAGTGATTGTTTTGAAATGCTAAAAAACTCTCGTGCGCACAGCGTATGCGTACAGGGGATCACGGCACGCCGTGGCCCGTGCGGCACCGTAGCGTCTTTTCAGCTTCAACCCATTTTGAGATGATCCCTAAGCTCTCTGACCTTCTGACACGTGATCTAACTCGGTGTCGGAGTTGCTGGTGTGGAATACATTTTTATTTTTATTGAAATTTTGGCCAGAATAACTGCGGAAAATCTGTGAAAACAGAAAACAAATTTGGGGGGATCTCTGTTTTTGACGTCATCGGGCTTGCGAAACCATCCATCCATTTTCTTCCACTTTATTTGGGGTCGGGTCACGGGGTAGCAGTATAAGCAGGGACTCCCAGACTTCCCTCTCCCCAGACACTTCTTCCAACTCCAAAGGGATCCCGAGGCGTTCCCAGGCCAGCCGAGAGACCTCCAGCGTGTCCTGGGACTTCCCCGGGGCCTCTTCCCGGTTGGACACGCCCAAAACATCTCCCCAGATACCCGAGCCACCTCAGCTGGCTCCTCTCAACGTGGAGGAGCAGCGGCTCTACTCCGAGCTCCCCCCGTGTGGCCGAGCACCTCACCCTATCTCTAAGGGAGCGCCCAGCCACCCGGCGGAGGAAACTCATGTTCCATCCTTCCCTCACTCGTGAACAAGACCCCGAGATACTTGAACTCCTCCACTTAGGGCGAGGACTCCCCACCCACCTGGAGAGGGCAAGCCACCCTTTTCCGGTTGAGAACCATGGCCTCGGATTTGGAGTTGCTGATTCTCATCCCAGCCGCTTCACACTCGGCTGCAAACCGTCCCAGAGCATGTTGGGTTTGATGGAGCCATCAGGACAACACCGTCTGCAAATAGCAGAGATGAGATCCTGTGGTTCCCAAACTGGAAACCCTCCAACCCCTGACTGCGCTTAGAAATTCTGTCCATAAAAACTTTGAACAGAACCGGGGACAAAGGGCAGCCCTGGCGGAGTCCAACATGCACTGGGAACAGGTCTGACTTACTGCCAGCAATGCGAACACAGCTCCTGCTCCGGTCATACAGGGACCGGACAGCCCTGAGCAAAGGGCCCCGGACCCCGTACTCCTGGACGATCCCCCAAAGAACACCCGAGGGACACGGTCGAAAGCCTTCTCCTGATCCACAAAGCACATGTGGACTGGTTGGGAAAACTCACATGAACCCTCGAGCACCCGATGGAGGGTATAGAGCTGGTCCAGTGTTCCACGACCGGGATGAAAACCACTCTGCTCCTCCTGAATCCGAGGTTCGACTATCGGTCGGATTCTCCTCTCCAGTACCTTGGAATAGACCTTACCAGGGAGGCTGAAGAGTGTGATCCCTATGTAGTTGGAATACACCCTCTGGTCCCCCTTCTTGAACAGAGGGACCACCACCCGGGTCTTCCAGTCCAGAGGCACGGTCCCCGACCGCCACGCGATGTTGCAGAGACGTGTCAGCCAAGACAGTCCTACAACATCCAGATACTTTAGGTACTCAGGGTCTCATCCACCCCCGGAGCCCTGCCAACAACGTGCGAACAACCTCAGTAACTTCAGCTTGGGTGATGGACGAGCCAGACTCGAAGTCTCCGGTTCGCTGCTTCCTCTTCAGAAGACGTGACGGTGGGATTAAGGAGATCCTCAAAGTATTCCTTCCACTTGTCCGACGACATCCCCAGTCGAGGTCAGCTTCCCCCTCCTGAGGCGGCGGACGGTTTGCCAGAATTTCCGACCGATAATCCTCCTCCATGGCCTGCCCAAACTCCTCCCAACCCCGGCTTTTGCTCTGCGACAGCACAAGCTGCGGCCCGCTTGGCCTGCCGATACCTGTCAATGACCTCAGGAGACCTACAAGCCAGAGTGGGCTGATAGGCCTCCTTCTTCAGCCTGACGACATCCCTTACATCCGGTGTCCACCACCGAGTTCGGGGGTTGCTGCCACGACAGGCACTGGAGACCCTGCGACCACAACTCCGAGCAGCCGCATCAACAATGTAGATGGAGAACATGGTCCCCAGCCTCCCCCGGGATATGGGAGAAGCTCTCCCGGAGGTGCGAGTTGAATACCCTACAGACAGAGGGCTCTGCAAGACGTTCCCAACAGACCCTCACAATGCGCTTGGGTCTGCCAAGTCTGTCCGGCTTCCTCCTACGCCAGCGGATCCAACTCACCACCAGGTGGTGATCGGTTGACAGCTCTGCCCCTCTCGTCACCCGAGTGTCCACGCGGCCGGAGGTCAGATGACATGACAACAAAGTCGATCATTGACCTCCGGCCTATGGTGTCCTGGTGCCATGTGCACTGATGGACACCCTTGTACTTGAACATGGTGTTCGTTATGGACAATCCGTGGCTAGCACAGAAGTCCAATAACTGAACACTGCTCGGGTTCAGATAGGGGAAGCCGTTCTTCCCGATCACCCCTCTCCAAGTCTCAGTGTCATTGCCAACGTGGGCATTGAAGTCCCCCAGTAGAACAACGGAGTCCCTGGTCGGTGCACTGTCCAGTACACCTCCCAAGGACTCCAAGAAGGCCGGGTACTCTGCACTGCTGTTCGGCCCGTAGACCGCCACAACAGTGAGAGACCTGTCCCCCACCCGAAGGCGTAGGGACCCTCTCGTCCACCAGGGTGAACTCCAACACGTGGCGGCTGAGCTGAGTGGCTATAAGGCAAGGCAAGTTTATTTGTAGAGCACATTTCATACACAAGGCAATTCAAAGTGCTTCACAGCAGTAAAAATGCATTCAAATCACAAAGAAATTACAGAAACAGAAATACAATAAAATTAACTAAATTAAAAATTATCAATCCAACTGATTTTCTAAACTAATAAAATCACAAACAAAAGAGAAGAGTGCAAAGAAAAAATCCTTTCAGTCATATGCGCAGCTAAACAAAACTGTTTTTAGCTTAGATTTGAACATTGTCAGAGTAGAAGCCTGTCTCACATCTTCAGGAAGACTGTTCCAGATTTTAGCTGCATAAAACTGAAACGCAGATTCCCCATGTTTTGTCCTGACTCTGGGCACCAGCAGGAGCCCGGTCCCTGAGGTCCTCAGAGTCCGAGATGGTTCATATGGCACTAACATATCCAAGATATACTTTGGTGCTAGGCCATGGAGAGACTTGTACACAAGCAGACCTGCTTTAAAGTCTATTCTCTGAGCCACAGGGAGCCAGTGCAGAGACCTGAGAACAGGACTAATGTGATCATACTTCCTGGTTCTAGTCAGGACCCGAGCAGCAGCGTTCTGGATGTACTGCAGCTGTTTTACAGCTCGTTTGGAGAGGCCAGTGAGCAGGCCGTTACAGTAGTCTAATCTACTGGAGACAAACGCATGGATAAGTCTCTCTAAATCTGGTTTTGACACTATATTTTTGATTTTGGCAATGTTTTTTAGATGGTAAAAAGCTGCTGATGTTATTGATTTGACGTGGCTATTAAAGTTCAAGTCTGAGTCCATTTTTACCCCCAGATTTCTAATTTGGTTTGTAGGTTTTAGAGCGAGACTCTGGAGGTGACCGCTAACACTTTCTCTTTGTTTCTGTGGGCCAAAAACGATTATTTCAGTCTTGTCTGAGTTCAGCTGGAGAAAGTTGTTTTGCATCCACACACTGATCTGTTGGATGCAGTGACAGAGTGAATCTACTGGTCCATAGTCACCTGCCGATAGTGAAACATAGATTTGAGTGTCGTCTGCATAATTGTGATAGGACACATTTTCACTGCGTATCAACTGACCTAACGGCAGCATGTAGAGGTTGAACAGAAGAGGACCCAGGACTGACCCTTGGGGCACTCCACAGGTCAGGGTCATGTGGTCTGAGACACAGCTACCAATTTCAACAAAGTACTTCCTGTCTTCCAGATAGGACCTTAACCAGTTTAGGGCAGTGCCAGTGATGCCCACCCAGTCCTCTAGTCTCTGTAAGAGGATCCCATGATCGACAGTGTCAAAAGCAGCACTCAGATCTAACAGAATTAAGACTGAGGCTTTGCCCATGTCAGTGTTCAGGCGGATGTCATTTGTCACCTTGACAAGAGCAGTCTCAGTGCTGTGATGAGGTCTAAAACCTGACTGAAAAACATCAAATGAGTTGTTTATTAAGAGGAAATCTGTGAGCTGTTGGTAAACAACCTTTTCAAGGACTTTGCCCCAAAATGGCAGATTAGAGATGGGCCGGTAATGACTCAGTACTGCGGCATCAAGACTGCTCTTCTTTAGGAGAGGCTTTATGACCGCAGTTTTCAAAGACATTGGGAATGTTCCAGATTGAAGCGACATGTTAACTATGTGAGTGAGTGGTGCTAACAAACTGTTCAGCACAGACTTTAGAAATCTGGTGGGTAACACATCAAGGCAGCATGTAGATGAACTCAGACTGGTGATGATCTCATGGACAGTTTTATCAGTTACTGGTGCAAAGTGAGTTAGCTCTAAGTGTCTTGGTGGTTTTAGGGTAATTTTTTGCATTGTGGGATTTATAGCATTTTTAATGCCCTGAACTTTGTCATTAAAGAATAATGCAAACTCTTTACACTTGGATGTGGAAATGAGTTCTAACGGCAGCTGAGCTGGAGGGTTTGTTAATCTGTTTACTGTGGCAAACAGGACACGCGAGTTGTTACTGCAGCTTCCAATTATTTCAGAAAAATATCTTTCCCTAGTTCTACATAAGATTAGGTTGTACATGTTCAGCTTTTCTTTGTAAATCTCTTTTTGAACCTGGAGCTTTGACTTGCGCCATTTCCGTTCGGCCCTGCGGCACTCCCTTTTCTGTGCCCTGACCGAATCATCATTTCTCCACGGCGCCTTCTGCTTATTTTTTACCATTTTAGCCTTTATAGGGGCGATGGTGTCCAGAACATTCAAAACACTAGATGTAACAGAGTTCAACAAATCATTTACATTAGAACATGAGACATTTTCAAAGTTTATCATTTCCATAAACAGTGCACCTGTGCCATCACTTATGTGTCTCCTCTGAACAACTGCAGGACCAACCGGAGGTTTGGGAGAAACAGACAGGTCAAAGAAGACACAGAAATGATCAGACAGAGCAACATCGATCACATTAACATTTGAAATATTTACCCCCTTTGTAATTATGAGATCTAGAGTGTGTCCTTTGCTGTGGGTGGGGCCTCTCACATGCTGAGTAAGACTGAAGGTTTCAAGGACAGCATCAAGCTCTTTAGCGTTTCTGTCACAAATATTATCAACATGCACATTGAAATCACCTGTAATGACCAAACCATCAAAGTCTGTGCATATGACTGAAAGCATCTCAGTAAAATCATCAATAAAACCTTGGCAGTGCTGGGGAGGCTTGTATAAAACAATGAAGAGAATGGATGGAGACCGTTTTAGCTCCATTTTAAAGGATACATACTCAAATGATGAAAACACCCCAAAAGACAACCTGCGGGTAATTATTTCATCTCTAAAGACAGCACAGACTCCACCCCCTTTTCTGTTTTCTCGTGTTTCAGATTCAAACCTAAAGTTGGGTGGAGCAGATTCTATCAGAACTACATTTCCTGTGTTTTTGTCAAGCCATGTTTCAGTTAAAAACATAAAATCAAGATTATAAGAAGAAATAAAATTATTAATTAAGAGAGATTTGTTACATAAGGATCTGACATTTAGCACAGCAAGTTTCAGACTAGTTTCAGTGAGACTGGGCTTTATCTTTTCACAGGGAATATGAATCACATTTCTCAGATTGGGCCTGACTCGCATTTTGTTTTTCCATCTGTGTGATGATGTGACTACAGAAATAGCACTAGGGGGGGCTCTTTTTACATAGGGCCCCGGGTTGGTTTGATTTTTAATGTGACAATAAGTCCCGGCAACGCTGAGACCCAGTGCATCCTAGCTATGGGAGATACCAGGTGAAAGGCGAGGTTGGATGGGTGGTGGGGCTTTTGTAGCCAAGGAGAGTTTGGGACCAGGTGAGAGGCGAGGGGGGATGGGTGGTGGGGCTTTTGTTGGTGTAGTCGGCTTGTGCAGGGAAGAGTTGATAAGTATTGGCATAGCCCTTGCTATATTGGGCGTGAGTGGAGCCATCTTAATGCCTGATTTGATCAGACTTTCAAAATGGCTGGGAAGGCCCATGGGTGAGAGTGGAGATGAGAAGGAGAATGATGAATCTTTAGTGGGAGTAGATGTTGCAGGGGGAACCCAGGGCTGGTGTGAAGGCAGGGGCGATGACAGGGATGTGTTTGGGCTTGTCACAGATGGGTCCAAGGCCTTTGAAGATTGTTCCTTTGCTGGAGGCGGTGGAGGTGAATGCGGAGCAGCTGGAGCTGAATCCTTTGCTGGTGGTGGTGGAGCAGCTGCTGATGAATCCTTTGGTGGAGGCTGAGGTTGTGGTGCTTTTGATGTTGAAACATTGGCTCGGTCTCTGGCTGATGGAGCAGGAATTCTTCTCTCATTCCTCTCTTCTCTAACTATCTGCTCAGGACCCTGTCCAGGCCCAGTCCAATGCCTCAGAGCGTGGAGCAGGTTCTCTGTCAGCACCCTCACTCCACCTCTGCATAGGTGGGGGCCATTTCTCTTAAACAGGTCCTCTCTTTTCCAGAATAGATAGAAGTTCTCAATGTAGTGTAGTCCTCTCGGTGAACACTCTTTGGACAGCCATGTGTTCAGCTGAAGAAGCCGGCTAAACTTGTTTATCCTCCTGTCGATGTTTGGAAGAGGTCCACTTATGAATGTTTTGATTTTCATTTTATCAAGCACGTCGAATAACTTCAAGAAGTCTTTTTTTCAAAACTTCAGTCTGTTCCCGCCGCATGTCCACTGCACCCACGTGCACAATCAGCTGTTTAGCTCCTCCATGCTTAGCCATAATATTTGGAAGGAGTGACGTTATCTCAGAAACAGTGGCGCTTGGAAAAGAATGTGTGTTTATCTTTTCATGCGTCACGTGACTTATCGCGCCGTCCCCAACCAAAACAATCTGCGTGACCTTGGCAGATCCTCCTCGCTGTATTTTGGCCACGTCATCTTTCCTTTTTTCATTTAATTCCATCTCTGAAAGTGGTAAAAATCTGTTGGTGAGCTGTATTTTAGGTGACTTTACGTTATCTTTGTATCGTTTAGGCAAGCCCACACCAGCCCGCTGCCTCTCCCCGCGGGCAACACCAGAGAAGTGGAGCGTCCAGCCCCTCTCGAGGAGATGGGTTCCAGAGCCCAAACTGTGCGTGGAGGTGAGGCTGACTATATCTAGTCGATACCGCTCAACCTCCCGCACAAGCTCAGGCTCTTTCCCCCCCAGCGAGGTGACATTCCATGTACCCAGAGTTAGCGTTTGTGTCCGGAGATCTGGTCGTTGAGGCCCCTGCCGTCGACTGCCGCCCAGATCACTCTGCACCGGCCCCTTGTGGATCCTCCGGGTGGTGTGCCCACGGGAGGGCGGCCCCACATCGCTCTTTCGGGTTGTACCTGGCCGGGCCCCGTGGGGAAAGACCCGGCCACCAGGCGCTCGTCGTTGAGCACCCACCCCAGGCCTGGCTCCAGGACGGGGCCCCGGTGACACCAATCCGGGCGACGTAACTGGCCTTGATCTTTTACTTGTCATAAAGGGCTTCTGAACCACTCTTTGTCTGACCCGTCACCTAGGACCTGTTTGCCTTGGGAGACCCTACAGGGGCTTAAAGCCCCGACAACAAAGTTCCTGGGATCATTCGGGCACTCAAACAACTTATTAAAAAACTCTCGCCTTACTCCAATACCTTTACTGAAGTAGATTTATCATGTGATACTTTTTTAGCATTTATCTGGTCCTGTATCTGTACTTTTACTCAAGTAACAAAACCGAACGCTTCTTTCACCTGCACTTTTCAAGTCCAAAACGCTGTAGTGTAGTATTGTGGGAACTCCAGATTGACACGTGTCTTTGTCCTGCAGACGAGAGCTTCAAGAAGGCTTTCCTGGACACTCACAACGCGCTCCGGGCCCAGCACAGCGCCGCGGCCCTCAGCTACAACTCTGAGCTGTGCGCCACGGCTCAGAAATGGGCCGACCACCTGCTGCAGCAGAAGGGCGTCCTGGGGCACAGTGAAACCTCGGACGGAGAGAACATCTACTGCTCACAAGGCTCCGGCGCTCCAAACGGTAAAGTCACATTTCACTGACGGCACAGACCACATATGAGGAGCAGTTAACCAATTATTATTCTCTTCTCATCAACATGCTGAGAGTTAAATGGTATGTTTCGCCATGTTTTTCAGGCAAAGATGCTGTGGATTCATGGTACGGTGAGGTCAAGGACTATGACTATAAAAACCCAGGATTCAGCAGTAAAACAGGTGAGCTAGAATCAAGCTGATGTGGAAAACCCTGAGCACAGAATATTTAACATGGATACTGACCAGGTTCACGTTCTGATTCTGTTTATCCAACCTCACTTCCAGTCTGATGTTCACCAATCATGTTCTGATCATTTTTGTTGTTAAACTGTCTCTGTGAATTTGTGGAGTATGAGTAGGCTTTGTTTTCTGCAAATACAAACACTTGTGTGCAGATACAGGTCTAGCACCATCTGCTGGTGCGATTTATAATGACCACTGAGGGACAAATGAGGGACGACACAGGGACGAATGAGGGATGAATGAGGGACGAATGAGGGACGAATGAGGGACGAACGAGGGACGACACAGGGACGAATGAGGGATGAATGAGGGACGACACAGAGAGGACGTTTATCACATATTTTACATACAATAAGATGAACAACTGTGGATGTAATTTATGTTTTGATGTCGTGTGTCGTGTGCCGCGTGTGTTCTCTGTCACATGTTGTGTGTCGTGTGTTCTCTTTCACGTGTTTTGTGTCATGTGTTCTCTTTCACATGTTTTGTGTCATGTGTTCTCTTTCACATGTTGTGTGCCGTGTGTTCTCTTTCACATGTTGTGTGTTCTCTTTCACATGTTGTGTATCTTGTGTTCTCTTTCACATGTTTTGTGCCATGTGTTCTCTTTCACATGTTGTGTGTTCTCTTTCACATGTTTTGTGTCTTGTGTTCTCTTTCACATGCTGTGTCTTCTCTTTCACATGTAGTGTGTCTTGTGTTCTCTTTCACATGTTTTTTGTCATGTGTTCTCTTTCACATGTAGTGTGTCTTGTGTTCTCTTTCACATGTTGTGTGTTCTCTTTCACATGTTTTGTGTCTTGTGTTCTCTTTCACATGTTGTGTGTTCTCTTTCACATGTTGTGTGTCTTGTGTTCTCTTTCACATGTAGTGTGTCCTCTTTCACATGTTGTGTGTCGTGTGTTCTCTTTAACATGTTGTGTGTCGTGTGTTCTCTTTAACATGTTGTGTGTCGTGTGTTCTCTGTCACATGTTGTGTGTCGTGTGTTCTCTTTAACATGTTGTGTGTCGTGTGTTCTCTTTCACATGTTGTGTGTCTTGTGTTCTCTTTCACATGTAGTGTGTCTTGTGTTCTCTTTCACATGTTGTGTGTCATGTGTTTTCTTTCACATGTTGTGTGTCCTCTTTCACATGTTGTGTGTTGTGTGTTCTCTTTCACATGTTGTGTGTCTTGTGTTCTCTTTCACATGTTGTGTGTCTTGTGTTCTCTTTCACATGTTTTGTGCCATGTGTTCTCTTTCACATGTTGTGTGTCTTGTGTTCTCTTTCACATGTTGTGTGTCGTGTGTTCTCTGTCACATGTTGTGTGTCGTGTGTTCTCTTTAACATGTTGTGTGTCGTGTGTTCTCTTTAACATGTTGTGTGTCGTGTGTTCTCTTTAACATGTTGTGTGTTGTGTGTTCTCTGTCACATGTTGTGTGTCGTGTGTTCTCTTTCACATGTTGTGTATCGTGTGTTCTCTTTCACATGTTTTGTGTTCTCTTTAACATGTTGTGTGTCTTGTGTTCTCTTTCACGTGTTGTGTGTCTTATGTTCTCTTTCACGTGTTGTGTGTCTTGTGTTCTCTTTTACGTGTTGTGTGTCATGTGTTCTCTTTCACATGTAGTGTGTCTTGTGTTCTCTTTCACATGTTGTGTGTTCTCTTTCACATGTTGTGTGTCTTGTGTTCTCTTTCACGTGTTGTGTGTCTTGTGTTCTCTTTCACATGTTGTGTGTCATGTGTTCTCTTTCACATGTTGTGTGTCATGTGTTCTCTTTCACATGTTGTGTGTCGTGTGTTCTCTTTCACATGTTGTGTGTTCTCTTTCACATGTTTTGTGTGATGTGTTCTCTTTCACATGTTGTGTGTCGTGTGTTCTCTTTCACATGTTGTGTGTTCTCTTTCACATGTTTTGTGCCATGTGTTCTCTTTCACATGTTGTGTGTCGTGTGTTCTCTTTCACATGTTGTGTGTTGTGTGTTCTCTTTCACATGTTGTGTGTTCTCTTTCACATGTTTTGTGTCATATGTTCTCTTTCACATGTTGTGTGTTGTGTGTTCTCTTTCACATGTTGTGTGTTGTGTGTTCTCTTTCACACGTTGTGTGTCGTGTGTTCTCTTTCACATGTTGTGTGTCTTGTGTTCTCTTTCACATGTTTTGTGTCATGTGTTCTCTTTCACATGTTGTGTGTCGTGTGTTCTCTTTCACATGTTGTGTGTTCTCTTTCACATGTTGTGTGTCATGTGTTCTCTTTCACATGTTTTGTGTCATGTGTTCTCTTTCACATGTTGTGTGCCGTGTGTTCTCTTTCACATGTTGTGTGTTCTCTTTCACATGTTGTGTATCTTGTGTTCTCTTTCAAATGTTTTTACCATGTGTTCTCTTTCACATGTTGTGTGTTCTCTTTCACATGTTTTGTGTCTTGTGTTCTCTTTCACATGCTGTGTCTTCTCTTTCACATGTAGTGTGTCTTGTGTTTTCTTTCACATGTTGTGTGTTCTCTTTCACATGTTGTGTGTCTTGTGTTCTCTTTCACATGTAGTGTGTCTTGTGTTCTCTTTCACATGTTGTGTGTAATGTGTTTTCTTTCACATGTTGTGTGTCGTGTGTTCTCTTTCACATGTTGTGTGTTGTGTGTTCTCTTTCACATGTTGTGTGTCTTGTGTTCTCTTTCACATGTTTTGTGTCATGTGTTCTCTTTCACATGTTGTGTGTCTTGTGTTCTCTTTCACGTGTTTTGTGTCATGTGTTCTCTTTCACATGTTGTGTGTCGTGTGTTCTCTTTCACATGCTGTGTGTTCTCTTTCACATGTTTTGTGTCTTGTGTTCTCTTTCACATGTTTTGTGCCATGTGTTCTCTTTCACATGTAGTGTGTCTTGTGTTCTCTTTCACATGTTTTGTGCCATGTGTTCTCTTTCACATGTTGTCTGTCGTGTGTTCTTTCACATGTTGTGTGTTCTCTTTCACATGTAGTGTGTCTTGTGTTCTCTTTCACATGTTTTGTGTCATGTGTTCTCTTTCACATGTAGTGTGTCTTGTGTTCTCTTTCACATGTTGTGTGTTCTCTTTCACATGTTGTGTGTCTTGTGTTCTATTTCACATGTAGTGTGTCTTGTGTTCTCTTTCACATGTTGTGTGTCATGTGTTTTCTTTCACATGTTGTGTGTCTTGTGTTCTCTTTCACATGTTGTGTGTCGTGTGTTCTCTTTCACATGTTGTGTGTCTTGTGTTCTCTTTCACATGTTGTATGTTCTCTTTCACATGTTTTGTGTCATGTGTTATCTTTCACATGTTGTGTGCCGTGTGTTCTCTTTCACATGTTGTGTGTCTTGTGTTCTCTTTCACATGTTTTGTGTCATGTGTTCTCTTTCACATGTTGTGTGTCGTGTGTTCCCTTTCACATGTTGTGTGTCTTGTGTTCTCTTTCACATGTTTTGTGTCATGTGTTCTCTTTCACATGTTTTGTGTCTTGTGTTCTCTTTCACATGTTGTGTGTTCTCTTTCACATGTTTTGTGTCTTGTGTTCTCTTTCACATGTTGTGTGTTCTCTTTCACATATTGTGTGTCTTGTGTTCTCTTTCACATGTTTTGTGTCATGTGTTCTCTTTTACATGTTGTGTGTCCTGTGTTGTCTTTCACATGTTGTGTCTTCTCTTTCACATGTTGTGTGCTGTGTGTTCTCTTTCACATGTTGTGTGTTCTCTTTCACATGTTGGGTGTCATGTGTTCTCTTTCACATGTTTTGTGTCATGTGTTCTCTTTCACATGTTTTGTGTCATGTGTTCTCTTTCACATGTTGTGTGTCGTGTGTTCTCATTCACATGTTGTGTGTTCTCTTTCACATGTAGTGTGTCTTGTGTTCTCTTTCACATGTTTTGTGTCATGTGTTCTCTTTCACATGTTGTGTGTCGTGTGTTCTCTTTCACATGTTGTGTGTTCTCTTTCACATGTTTTGTGTCATGTGTTCTCTTTCACATGTTGTGTGTCGTGTGTTCTCTTTCACATGTTGTGTGTCGTGTGTTCTCTTTCACATGTTGTGTGTCGTACGTTCTCTTTCACATGTTGTGTGTTCTCTTTCACATGTTTTGTGTCTTGTGTTCTCTTTCACATGCTGTGTCTTCTCTTTCACATGTAGTGTGTCTTGTGTTCTCTTTCACATGTTTTGTGTCATGTGTTCTCTTTCACATGTTGTGTGTTCTCTTTCACATGTAGTGTGTCTTGTGTTCTCTTTCACATATTTTGTGTCATGTGTTCTCTTTCACATGTTGTGTGCCTTGTGTTCTCTGTCACATGTTGTGTGTCGTGTGTTCTCCGTCACATGTTGTGTGTCGTGTGTTCTCTTTAACATGTTGTGTGTCGTGTGTTCTCTTTAACATGTTGTGTGTCGTGTGTTCTCTTTAACATGTTGTGTGTCGTGTGTTCTCTGTCACATGTTGTGTGTCGTGTGTTCTCTTTCACATGTTGTGTATCGTGTGTTCTCTTTCACATGTTGTGTGTTCTCTTTCACATGTTGTGTGTCTTGTGTTCTCGTTCACGTGTTGTGTGTCTTATGTTCTCTTCCACGTGTTGTGTGTCTTGTGTTCTCTTTCACGTGTTGTGTGTCATGTGTTCTCTTTCACATGTAGTGTGTCTTGTGTTCTCTTTCACATGTTGTGTGTTCTCTTTCACATGTTGTGTGTCTTGTGTTCTCTTTCACATGTTGTGTGTCATGTGTTCTCTTTCACATGTTTTGTGTCTTGTGTTCTCTTTCACATGTTTTGTGTCATGTGTTCTCTTTCACATGTAGTGTGTCTTGTGTTCTCTTTCACATGTTGTGTGTTCTCTTTCACATGTAGTGTGTCTTGTGTTCTCTTTCACATATTTTGTGTCATGTGTTCTCTTTCACATGTTGTGTGCCTTGTGTTCTCTGTCACATGTTGTGTGTCGTGTGTTCTCCGTCACATGTTGTGTGTCGTGTGTTCTCTTTAACATGTTGTGTGTCGTGTGTTCTCTTTAACATGTTGTGTGTCGTGTGTTCTCTTTAACATGTTTTGTGTCGTGTGTTCTCTGTCACATGTTGTGTGTCGTGTGTTCTCTTTCACATGTTGTGTATCGTGTGTTCTCTTTCACATGTTGTGTGTTCTCTTTCACATGTTGTGTGTCTTGTGTTCTCTTTCACGTGTTGTGTGTCTTATGTTCTCTTCCACGTGTTGTGTGTCTTGTGTTCTCTTTCACGTGTTGTGTGTCATGTGTTCTCTTTCACATGTAGTGTGTCTTGTGTTCTCTTTCACATGTTGTGTGTTCTCTTTCACATGTTGTGTGTCTTGTGTTCTCTTTCACATGTTGTGTGTCATGTGTTCTCTTTCACATGTTTTGTGTCTTGTGTTCTCTTTCACATGTTTTGTGTCTTGTGTTCTCTTTCACATGTTTTGTGTCTTGTGTTCTCTTTCACATGTTTTGTGTCTTGTGTTCTCTTTCACATGTTTTGTGTCATGTGTTCTCTTTCACATGTTGTGTGTCATGTGTTCTCTTTCACATGTTTTGTGTCATGTGTTCTCTTTCACATGTTTTGTGTCATGTGTTCTCTTTCACATGTTGTGTGTCTTGTGTTCTCTTTCACATGTTTTGTGTCTTGTGTTCTCTTTCACATGTTTTGTGTCTTGTGTTCTCTTTCACATGTTGTGTGTTCTCTTTCACTTGTTTTGTGCCATGTGTTCTCTTTCACATGTTGTGTGTTGTGTGTTCTCTTTCACATGTTGTGTGTTCTCTTTCACATGTAGTGTGTCTTGTGTTCTCTTTCACATGTTTTTTGTCTTGTGTTCTCTTTCACATGTTGTGTGTTCACTTTCACATGTTGTGTGTCTTGTGTTCTCTTTCACATGTTTTGTGTCTTGTGTTCTCTTTCACATGTTGTGTGTTCTCTTTCACTTGTTTTGTGCCATGTGTTCTCTTTCACATGTTGTGTGTTGTGTGTTCTCTTTCACATGTTGTGTGTTCTCTTTCACATGTAGTGTGTCTTGTGTTCTCTTTCACATGTTGTGTGTCTTGTGTTCTCTTTCACATGTTGTGTGTTCTCTTTCACATGTTGTGTGTCTTGTGTTCTCTTTCACATGTTTTGTGTCATGTGTTCTCTTTCACATGTTGTGTGTCGTGTGTTCTCTTTAACATGTTGTGTGTCGTGTGTTCTCTTTAACATGTTGTGTGTCGTGTGTTCCATTTAACATGTTGTGTATCATGTGTTCTCTTTCACATGTTGTGTGTTCTCTTTCACATGTTGTGTGTCTTGTGTTCTCTTTCACGTGTTGTGTGTCTTATGTTCTCTTTCACGTGTTGTGTGTCTTGTGTTCCCTTTCACGTGTTGTGTGTCATGTGTTCTCTTTCACATGTAGTGTGTCTTGTGTTCTCTTTCACATGTTGTGTGTCTTGTGTTCTCTTTCACATGTTGTGTGTCGTGTGTTCTTTTTCACATGTTTTGTGTCTTGTGTTCTCTTTCACATGTTTTGTGTCTTGTGTTCTCTTTCACATGTTGTGTGTCTTGTGTTCTCTTTCACATGTTTTGTGTTGTGTGTTCTCTTTCACATGTTTTGTGTTCTCTTTCACATGTTTTGTGTCATGTGTTCTCTTTCACATGTTGTGTGTCGTGTGTTCTCTTTAACATGTTGTGTGTCGTGTGTTCTCTTTAACATGTTGTGTGTCGTGTGTTCCATTTAACATGTTGTGTATCATGTGTTCTCTTTCACATGTTGTGTGTTCTCTTTCACATGTTGTGTGTCTTGTGTTCTCTTTCACGTGTTGTGTGTCTTATGTTCTCTTTCACGTGTTGTGTGTCTTGTGTTCTCTTTCACGTGTTGTGTGTCATGTGTTCTCTTTCACATGTTGTTTGTTCTCTTTCACATGTTGTGTGTCTTGTGTTCTCTTTCACATGTTGTGTGTCTTGTGTTCTCTTTCACATGTTGTGTGTCATGTGTTCTCTTTCACATGTTTTGTGTCTTGTGTTCTCTTTCACATGTTTTGTGTCATGTGTTCTCTTTCACTTGTTGTGTGTCGTGTGTTCTTTTTCACATGTTTTGTGTCTTGTGTTCTCTTTCACATGTTTTGTGTCTTGTGTTCTCTTTCACATGTTGTGTGTTCTCTTTCACTTGTTTTGTGCCATGTGTTCTCTTTCACATGTTGTGTGTTCTCTTTCACATGTTGTGTGTTCTCTTTCACATGTAGTGTGTCTTGTGTTCTCTTTCACATGTTTTGTGTCTTGTGTTCTCTTTCACATGTTGTGTGTTCTCTTTCACATGTTGTGTGTCTTGTGTTCTATTTCACATGTAGTGTGTCTTGTGTTCTCTTTCACATGTTGTGTGTCATGTGTTTTCTTTCACATGTTGTGTGTCGTGTGTTCTCTTTCACATGTTGTGTGTCGTGTGTTCTCTTTCACATGTTGTGTGTCTTGTGTTCTCTTTCACATGTTTTGTGTCATGTGTTCTCTTTCACATGTAGTGTGTCTTGTGTTCTCTTTCACATGTTGTGTGTTCTCTTTCACATGTTGTGTGTCTTGTGTTCTCTTTCACATGTTTTGTGTTGTGTGTTCTCTTTCACATGTTTTGTGTTCTCTTTCACATGTTGTGTGTCTTGTGTTCTCTTTCACATGTTGTGTGTTCTCTTTCACATGTTGTGTGTCTTGTGTTCTCTTTCACATGTTTTGTGTCATGTGTTCTCTTTCACATGTTGTGTGTCATTTGTGTGTTCTCTGTCACATGTTGTGTGTCGTGTGTCATGTGTAGGGCTGTGTTCAAAATATCGATACGGCGATGTATCGTCACGGACTCTGTATCGATACGCATATCAATACTGAGTCACAGTATCAATATTTTTTATTAAAATAAATAAATAATAATAAATAAATAAAGATTTTTCTGGCCCGTAGGCTTTAAACGAGGTGAAATAGTATTTTTGATCTGCTGTTTGTGCTGATCATCTCTCGAGAAGGAGCTGTGGACCTGAGCAGAAGCTGATCTGTGCAGAAGATGCTGCTGCAGCAGGTTCAGACCAGGCCAATTGTTTGGCAAGAAACATGCAATAATTTACTAGAAATGTGTTCCTCATATTTCTATTTGGATCAGTTGGTTGGATGTATGAAGTTATTAGAGCAGAATGGATTTATAAATAAGTGCTTTGTGGATAAACATGAAATTTCATACATTTTCTTATTCAGAGTAAAAACATTAACCATTTGGTTAACCATTTTTAAGACCCTTTTTTCAAAAATGTATCGGGATACGTATCGTAATGAGGGAATTGTATCGGAATATACAAGTATCAGGATACGTATCGTATCGTGAGGGTCTTGGCAATACCCAGCCCTAGTCATGTGTGTGTTCTCTGTCACATGTTGTGAATCATGTGTGTGTTCTCTGTCACATGTTGTGTGTCATGTGTGTGTTCTCTTTAACATGTTGTGTGTCATGTGTCATGTGTGTGTTCTCTGTCACATGTTGTGTGTCATGTGTGTGTTCTCTTTAACATGTTGTGTGTCATGTGTCATGTGTGTGTTCTCTGTCACATGTTGTGAATCATGTGTGTGTTCTCTTTAACATGTTGTGTGTCATGTGTGTGTTCTCTTTAAGATGTTGTGTGTCATGTGTCATGTGTGTGTTCTCTGTCACATGTTGTGTGTCATGTGTGTGTTCTCTTTAACATGTTGTGTGTCATGTGTCATGTGTGTGTTCTCTGTCACATGTTGTGAATCATGTGTGTGTTCTCTTTAACATGTTGTGTGTCATGTGTGTGTTCTCTTTAAGATGTTGTGTGTCATGTGTCATGTGTGTGTTCTCTGTCACATGTTGTGTGTCATGTGTGTGTTCTCTTTAACATGTTGTGTGTCATGTGTCATGGGTGTGTTCTCTGTCACATGTTGTGAATCATGTGTGTGTTCTCTTTAACATGTTGTGTGTCATGTGTGTGTTCTCTTTAACATGTTGTGTGTCATGTGTGTGTTCTCTTTAAGATGTTGTGTGTCATGTGTCATGTGTGTGTTCTCTGTCACATGTTGTGAATCATGTGTGTGTTCTCTGTCACATGTTGTGTGTCATGTGTCATGTGTGTGTTCTCTGTCACGTGTTGTGTGTCATGTGTAATGTGTGTGTTCTCTGTCACATGTTGTGTGTCGTGTGTCATGTGTGTGTTCTCTGTCACATGTTGTGTGTCATGTGTGTGTTCTTTGTCACATGTTGTGTGTCATGTGTGTGTTCTCTGTCACATGTTGTGTGTCATGTGTCATGTGTGTGTTCTCTGTCACATGTTGTGTGTCATGTGTCATGTGTGTGTTCTCTGTCACATGTTGTGTGTCATGTGTCATGTGTGTGTTCTCTGTCACATGTTGTGTGTCATGTGTGTGTTCTCTGTCACATGTTGTGTGTCATGTGTCATGTGTGTGTTCTCTGTCACATGTTGTGTGTCATGTGTCATGTGTGTGTTCTCTGTCACATGTTGTGTGTCATGTGTGTGTTCTCTGTCACATGTTGTGTGTCATGTGTCATGTGTGTGTTCTCTGTCACATGTTGTGTGTCATGTGTCATGTGTGTGTTCTCTGTCACATGTTGTGTGTCATGTGTCATGTGTGTGTTCTCTGTCACATGTTGTGTGTCATGTGTCATGTGTGTGTTCTCTGTCACATGTTGTGTGTCATGTGTCATGTGTGTGTTCTCTGTCACATGTTGTGTATCATGTGTCATTTGTGTGTTCTCTGTCACATGTTGTGTGTCATGTGTCATGTGTGTGTTCTCTGTCACATGCTGTGTGTCATGTGTCATGTGTGTTTTCTCTGTCACATGTTGTGTGTCATGTGTCATGTGTGTGTTCTCTGTCACATGTTGTGTGTCATGTGTCATGTGTGTGTTCTCTGTCACATGTTGTGTGTCGTGTGTTCAGGACACTTCACTCAGGTGGTGTGGAAGGACAGCAAAGAGCTGGGGCTGGGGATGAGCACCAATGGAAGCCTTGTTATTGTGGTGGGACAGTACAGACCGGCCGGGAACATGAACATGCCCGGGTACTTCGAAAAAAACGTCCTGTCCAAAGGTAAACACTAATAATCTATATGATTCGCACTTTCTGACCAGCCAAGACCACACACTTTGAAAATACTGACAGGTAGATTAACCAATCACATGGTCCGTTTGTGTCTGAACAAACAAGGAGGTTTACGAGGAAAAAAGCAAATAAAAATAAACTAAATCGGAGGTGGGGGAAGTTTTATATTTTGTCCTGAATGTTACGAGAATAGTTGTGATTTTATGTGTTTAATTCCAAATGCTTTGTAAAGGTGTAGAGTGGCACTCGCCGTGGCTCAGTGGTTAAGGGCGTGGCTCAGGTGTGGTTGCTGCCACTGCGGCTTCAACCCCATTTCTCACTCCACATTTCACACAACTTTCTTTTACCTTCGGGGCAGAAAAAACTGTAAATTAACAGGGGCCTTCAATCTACATACTGTATTTTTTGGACTATAAGTCGCACCGGAATATAAGTCGCACCAGCCAAAAAATGCATAATAGAGACAAATAATATCACATATAAGTTGCGCAGGAGTATAAGTATATAAGTATAAATATATGTCAAAGTTGCACCTCGGCAAAAACCATCAAAACGGTGCGACTTATAGTCCAGAAAATATGGAAATCTGTAATTGATCTAATCCTGATTTTACAGTGGGTTCCCCCTATCGAACATGCTCAACGTGAGCTGTTGGTAGATAGGCGGAGAGAAGACTTTTAATGTTACATCCTGTATCAAAATCAAATAAACATTCTTTTTCTCGTTAAACAGCTTTGACTTTTTTCCTATATGTTACCACATTCACTATATATACAGTATAATCACTACCAGACCAGAGGCACGGTTTGGTTTCCACGCCTCAGTCCATTTGCCCCGAGGCAGCTGCAGCACTGAGTCAAAACAAACAGTAAACTTTGACAAACTTTGGGTCTTATCATTTTTGTTTTTAATCACAGTTTTACTCCGATTTGTTGGAATTGAAGCAGCGTTAATTAGTCCTAAGCGATTGGTCGAAACCATTGAGTCATGTGACCTGCCCCTGCACAGTCACGGTGCAGTATCTGGCACAGAGATGTGAGACGGCAGGAGAAACCATCACCGCTTCTGCCTCTGAGTATTTACAGTCTGTCTTTAAAACCTTCCAACGAACTGGAAACTGCAAAAGAAGGTGAGGAAAGTGTGTGTGTGTGTGTGTGTGTGTGTGTGAGCGTGTGTGTGTGTGTGTGTGAGTGTGTGAGCGTGTGTGTGTGTGTGTGTGTGTGTGTGAGTGTGTGAGCGTGTGTGTGAGTGTGAGTGTGTGTGTGTGAGTGTGTGTGTGCGTGTGTGTGTGTGTGTGTGTGTGTGCGTGTGTGTGTGTGTGTGAGTGTGTGAGCGTGTGTGTGAGCGTGTGTGTGTGTGTGTGTGTGTGTGTGTGAGTGTGTGAGCGTGTGTGTGAGTGTGTGTGAGTGTGTGTGTGTGTGTGTGTGTGTGTGAGTGAGTGTGGACAGCTGATAAGGACTCTGGACGGACGGTTTTACGCCGAAGGTTGTATTTTGGTCAGAGTAAGAGGAGGCGGAGCATGTTGCTGGGTAAGTTGTTCAAGTCAATAAGAAGTGTACGCACTCATTTGCAGGACATGATTTTAATAAAGTTGCTCGGTTTATCATTCGAGCGCCGACCTTGACTTGAACTCTACTTTAACTCTACTCATATGTAATCTTTTTTTATAGTTACCATTTTTTACTTTTACTAAAAGGTGCACTATGTGACTTTTCAGGGTTATGGTACATTTGCTTAGAATATTCCATGACATCAGTCTCTGGAGTAACAGGTAACCCCTATAGGCCAAGTTACAGGTCTAATCTGTGGAAAGGCGACTCTACTCACAGTAAGAATACATGTTTTTTAGCATTAAAAAAACTGTATTTGAATGAGATAGAAGCAGTGCAATGGTGCCTTACAGGCCAATGCTTTATGACCAGACCTCACCCCTGACTCTGAGATCTGGGTGGCTAGAGGAAGTGTTGTTGTGTCCTGAGGCAAAACACTTCACCCACATTGCCTAGTGCCAGAGATCCAGGACCCGAGCTCCAGGACCAGAGCTTCAGAACCCTGGACGCTCTGATGCCCCTTGCTGCAGGACACAGAGCTGTTACTCCTTAAACTGCCCTGCCACATGACCTGCTGACCCTCTGTGACCCTCCCTAACCCTCTCTGACTCTCTCTGACCCTCTCTGACCCTCCCTGACCTCTCTGATCCTCCCTGACCCTCTCTGACCCTCCTCTGACCCTCATCCCTGACCCTCCCTGACCCTCCTCTGACCCTCTCTGATCCTCCCTGACCCTCTCTGACCCTCCTCTGACCATCCTCTGACCATTTCTGACCCTCTCTGACCCTCTCTGACCCGCTCTGACCCTCCTCTGACCCTTTATGACCCTCCCTGACCTCTCTGATCCTCCCTGACCCTCTCTGACCCTCCTCTGACCGTCATCCCTGACCCTCCCTGACCCTCCTCTGACCCTCTCTGATCCTCCCTGACCCTCTATGACCCTCCTCTGACCCTCTTTGACCCTCCTCTGACCCTTTCTGACTCTCTCTGACCCTCCTCTGACCCTCTCTGACCCGCTCTGACCCTCGTCTGACCCTTTATGACCCTCATCTGACCCTCCTCTGACCCTCCTCTGACCCTCCTCTGACCCTCCTCTGACCCTAACTGACCCGCTCTGACCCTCCTCTGACCCTTTATGACCCTCCTTTGACCCTTTCTGATCCTCCCTGACCCTCCCTGACCCTCCCTGACCCTCTCTGACCCTCTCTGACCCTCTCTGACCCTCCTGTTAAACACCACAGATAAACACTTTGATCGTGTTTGTAGCTGCTCTAAATGTTCCCTGGGGAACATTTAGAGCAGCTACATTTGATTGATTCCAGGCGTCACCATGGAGACAAGCAGGTGTACTGAAAAAAAATCACTATTAAGATTTACTTTTAAAAATGTAAAAAAAAATGCAATATTTTTCATTTAACATTTATAGTAAAAAAAAAAATAATGAAAGCTTTTTTTATTTATTAAGTAAAAGGGAGTGTCTGCAGAGCCGCGGCGCGCGGCCGAAACTGCCATGTTATTTTTGTGCCGGCCGCGCGCCGCGGCTCCTGAAACTGCGTCGCTATTTGATCGCGTTTTAGTGCCGTTTTAGACCGCGCCGGGTTAAGGTTAGGGTTAAGGTTAAGGTTAGGGTTAGGGTTAGGGTTAGGGTTAGGGTTAGGGTTAAGGTTAAGGTTAGGGTTTAGGGTTAGGGTTAGGGTTAAGGTTAAGGTTAAGGTTAGGGTTAGGGTTAGGGTTAAGGTTAAGGTTAGGGTTAGGGTTAGGGTTAGGGTTAAGGTTAGGGTTAGGGTTAGGGTTAAGGTTAGGGTTAGGGTTAGGGTTAAGGTTAGGGTTAAGGTTAGGGTTAGGGTTAAGGTTAGGGTTAAGGTTAGGGTTAGGGTTAAGGTTAGGGTTAAGGTTAGGGTTAGGGTTAGAGGGTTAGGGTTAGGATTAGGGTTAGGGTTAAGGTTAGGGTTAGGGTTAAGGTTAGGGTTAAGGTTAGCCATGAGGCTATAACGGGCTATAAGGGAAATGCCGCGGTCCCTGAAACTGCGCGGCCATTTGACCGCGGCGCGGCTCTCCAGCCACGGCCTAAGTAGTAAAAAGGAAAACTATTTTTTATTAAATTAATTAAAAGTTCATCCTATATTGGGCACTTTCATGGTCACAGGTAAAAAATATTAATTCAAATTTCAACAATTTTATATATCTTTTTACTTTTTAAACATAAACTTCGACAATCCAAGGTGAATTATTTAAGTTAGATTTAGACTATTTTAAAAATATATTCTTTACTTTTTAAATAAATAATTCGTAATAAATAAAAATCTTAATTTTTAAAAGTAAAATTTAATAAAAAAAAAAACCTACCTTTCAACTTGTTAGAACAACTTGTAAATTATTATTCTTTAAATTGTTTGATCTAATACACAGATACAATCACCTTATTTTAAACATTGTCATTAATGCTACTCTTAGCAAAAACATAATTTACAATAAGAAATACAACGTGACGCTGTCACATCTTCTCCCCTTTGTTTTACCATCAAAAAGCTATTTTATTTTGAATTCTTGGCAAAATGTGCTTTGCCGCACAGACATCGTGACTCTTTGAATAAAAATGTGAATAACTTTTGATGGTCCACCCCTGAAGATGAGTCTGACCAAATTTCAGGTTAATAGGGCTGACGCCCTGGGAGGATTTGGTGAAAGTATAAAGTGTAAACATGTTCTGGCGATTTCCCCATTGGAATAACATGGGAGGTTTTGGTCATCACTACGGCAACGCCATAACAATTATGACATGGGTCTCATTGACTTTTTTGATGGGGGTGCAAAAATTGAGTTGTGTGTCAAATTTCATAAAATTTTGCAAAACTAAACACTTAACCTCCATATAAAATCTGTAGGGGGCGCTGTGGTGCCAAATTAATTTATTTCAGTTCACGTATGTTTAGCGCAAAGAGTTTAACAACTGATTCTAATTTGACGCAATTCGGACTTTATCTGTGCAAACGGCAGAAATGTTAAATTTGGGAGATTTCTGAAATTCTAGCTAAAGTTTGCGTCTTCGCCGCACAGAGACCGTGACAGGTATCAATGTAATTTGGATAACTTTTGATGTCCCACTCCTCAGTAGCATTTTCACCAAATTTCAGCTTTTTAGAGCCAACTCCCTGGGAGGAGTTCGTAAAAGTACGACGTTTGGAAAAACTCCCGAGTCCTGCTTTGCCATTTTTGAACCAATATGGCCGACATTTGGTTGGGTGGACGGCGTTGCCGTAATAATATTTTTTACTTCTCTTGTCACCATCTACCTCTGTGCCAAATTTCATGATTCTACGATCAGATTTTTTTGGGGTCATTTCCTATCTCTCAATGCATTTTTGGTACATTTGGGGGCGCTGACGCGCCAATTTTTTTATTTTAGAAAAGGGAAATAGCCAGAATGTAGAGAGGCACGATTTTTAGAGGTGTGCAATTTTTTGTGACTTTTCGTCAATGTTCACTGGGTGAAAAATAGGGGGGTTGGTCCCGAGAAGAAGAAGAAGAAGAAAAAATTAAAGCCGCAAGCGGCATCCAACGGCCCTCGCGGGCCGCCGGCCTTCCGACTCTGCGCTTTCGACTTGATAAAGATGGCGCCCTTATTGTGTGTTGAATTAAAAAAGAACTTGACAGACGGCGACACAATTGACATGGCCAATCCAGTGCAAATGAACACAAGTGTCAGTCAAATTTGCTGCGCCGCCGCACAGAGACCGTAGCACTTGGAATAAAAATATGGATAACTTTTGATGCCGCGCTTGTGTAGATGATATTTCCCAAAGTAAAGCTTGATTGAGCTATTGCCCACGGAGGAGTTTGTTAAAGTGTGAAGCGTATATGTGAACATTTCAAAGATTTGGCGTTTTCCCATTTGTGACAGTATATTTGCAGCTCCACGGCACAGAGACGGTACCACTTAAAATCAAAATATGGATAACTTTTGATGCCCCGTTTGTGTAGATAATTTTCCCCAAATATGAGTTTGATCGGACAATCGCCCTAGGAGGAGTTCATTAAAGTGTGAAGCATAAAAATGTGGTCATTTTAGAGATTTCTCGGTTTTCCCATTTCTGACATATATTTGCTGCTCCGCCACACAGAGATCGTAGCACTTAGAATCAAAATATGGATAAGTTTTGATGCCCCGCTTGTGTAGATGATATTCTCCAAATATGAACTTGATCGGACAATCGCCCTAGGAGGAGTTCATTAAAGTGTGAAGCGTAAAAATGTGGTGATTTGAGCGATTCTACGATTTTCCCATAAGGATAACATGGGATGTTTCTGTCAACGCTACGGTTACGCCGTACAAAATATGACTTTGGCTCTCATACTTTTATGATCAGGATGGCAAATTAGAATTTTGTTCAAAATATCATGTCATTTGGAAAAACTATATTGTTTATAGGCCACTCTGAAGGCCAAATAGTCAGAATTCTGGGAAACGTTTGCGGCTCCGTCGCACAGAGACCGTAAATGTTATCCTTAAAATTTGAATAACTTTAGATGCCCCACTTGTCTAGAGGACGTACACCAATTTTGAGGTTGGTGGGCAAAACGCACTAGGAGGAGTTTGTTAAAGTGTAAAACATAATAATGTGGTAATTTGAGAGATTTTGTGGTTTTCCCATAGGGATAACATGGGAGGTTTCTGTCATCGCTACGACTACGCTGTAAAAATTGAGGCATTTTTGTGATTGGCTTTTGTGATCGGGACGGCAAAATAGAATTTTGGGTAAAGTTTAGACAATTTTGGTAAAACTAATTTTTGACCTTCAATGTTAATTTAAAGGTCACTCTGTAGGGGGGGGCGCTATCGCGCCCATTTCAATTTTGTCAGCCTAAACTGGTCCAAACTAGAAAGTTTAACAACTGATTCAAATTTGGTCATAATCGGACTCGTTTTGATCAAATGGGAGCAATGTTTAGATCTGCAATATTCCAAAATAAGTTGTCCAACTTTGCGGCTGCGCCGCACACAGACCGTAAAAGGTATCTCAAAAAATTGGATAACTTTAGATGCCCCACTTGTCCAGAGGACGTACGCCGATTTTGAAGTTGGTGGGCAAAACGCCCTAGGAGGAGTTCGTCAAAGTTTGACGTGAACAAAATGGCTAACACAGCGTATTTTCATTTTCAAAGGAAAATGGCGGCCATAGGGTAAGTCTGGGGGCGTGGCCACAATGATTTTTTTTTTTTTGTCCTCACGAGAGCAATGCGTGTCCCGAATTTCGTAGCTCTACGACAAAGTTGACCTCGGGGCGTCTCCCATAGGCGCAATGTATTTTGACTTTTGTCGGTGGCGCTGTCGCGCCATTTTTTTAGAAAAAAAAAAAATGGCCCAGAAAAAACAAAATTTTTCGCCGATTCTGAATTTTGGGCAAAGTTTGGTGAGTTTTTGAGCATGTTCAGGGGGTCAAATTAGAGTTCAAAGCGATGAAGAACAAGAAAAATTAAAGCCGCAAGCGGCATCCAACGGCCCTCGCGGGCCGCCGGCCTTCCGACTCTGCTCTCTGCATTTTACAGAGATGGCGCTAACGCAATTGTCTAAGAACTAAGACAGCGACACATTGGACATGTACAATGCTGTGCTTAACCAGTGCAAATGAACACAAATGTCGGTCAAATGTGCAGCTCCAGCGCATAGAGACCGTGACACTTGGAATAAAAATATGGATAACTTTTGATGCCCCGCTTGTGTAGATGATTCTCCCCAAATATGAACTCGATCGGGCAATCGCCCTAGGAGGAGTTTGTTAAAGTGTGAAGTGTAAAAATGTGGTCATTTTAGAGATTTTGCGGTTTCCCCATAGGGATAACATGGGATGTTTCTGTCATCGCTATGGCTACGCTGTACAAAATATGACTTTGGCTCCCATACTTTTATTTTGGGGATGGCAAATGAGAATTGTGTGCAAAATGTCATGTCATTTGGAAAAACTCTTGTTTATAGGCCACTCTGAAGGCCAAATAGTCCAAATTCTGCGAAAAGTTTGGGGCTCAGCTGCACAGAGACCGTAAATGATATCCATAAAATTTGAATAAATTTAGATGCCCCACTTGTCTAGAGGAGATACACCGATTTTGAGATCGGTGGGCCAAACGCACTAGGAGGAGTTTGTTAAAGTGTGAAGCGTAAAAATGTGGTCATTTTAGAGATTTCGCTGTTTTTCCATTTGTGACATATTTGCGGGTCCGCCACACAGAGACCGTATTACTTAGAATCAAAATATGGATACCTTTTGATGGCCCGCTTGTGTAGATGATTTTCCCCAAATATGAGTTTGTTCGGACAATCGCCCTAGGAGGAGTTTGTTAAAGTGTGAAGCGTAAAAATGTGGTGATTTGAGCGATTCTACGATTTTCCCATAAGGATAACATGGGATGTTTCTGTCATCGCTACGGTTACGCCGTACAAAATATGACTTTGGCTCTCATACTTGTATGATCAGGATGGCAAATTAGAATTTTGTTCAAAATATCATGTCATTTGGAAAAACTCTATTGTTTATAGGCCACTCTGAAGGCCAAATAGTCAGAATTCAGGGAAACGTTTGCGGCTCCGTCGCACAGAGACCGTAAAAGCTATCCTTAAAATTTGGATAACTTTAGATGCCCCACTTGTCTAGAGGACGTACACCGATTTTGAGGTTGGTGGGCAAAACGCACTAGGAGGGGTTCGTTAAAGTGTGAAACAGAAAAATGTGGATATTCAAGAGATTTGGTGGTTTTCCCATAGGGATAACATGGGAGGTTTATGTCATCGCTACGACTACGCCGTAAAAATTAAGGCATTTGTCTGATTGGCTTTTTTGATCGGGACGCCAAAATAGAATTTTGGGTGAAGTTTAGACAATTTTGGTAAAACTAATTTTTGACCTTCAATGTTAATTTAAAGGTCACTCTGTAGGGGGCGCTATCGCGGCCATTTCAATTTTGTCAGCCTAAACTGGTCCAAACTAGAAAGTTTAACAACTGATTCAAATTTGGTCCTAATCGGACTGGTTTTGATCAAATGGGAGCAATTTTTAGATCTGCAATATTCCAAAATAAGTTGTCCAACTTTGCGGCTGCGCCGCACACAGACCGTTAAAGGTATCTCAAAAAATTGAATAACTTTAGATGCCCCACTTGTCCAGAGGACGTACGCCGATTTTGAAGTTGGTGGGCAAAACGCCCTAGGAGGAGTTCGTCAAAGTTTGACGTGAACAAAATGACTAACACAGCGTATTTTCATTTTCAAAGGAAGATGGCGGCCATAGGGTAAGTCTGGGGGCGTGGCCACAATGATTTTTTTTGTTCGTCCTCACGAGAGGAATGCGTGTCCCGAATTTCGTAGCTTTACGCCAAAGTTGACCTCGGGGCGTCTTCCATAGGCGCAATGTATTTTGACTTTTGTCGGTGGCGCTGTCGCGCCATTTTTTAAGGAAAAAAAAAATGGCCCAGAAAAAATAAAATTTTTCGCAGATTCTGAATTTTGGGCAAAGTTTGGTGAGTTTTTGAGCATGTTCAGGGGGTCAAATTAGAGCTCAAAGCGCTGAAGAAGAACAAGAAAAATTAAAGCCGCAAGCGGCATCCAACGGCCCTCGCGGGCCGCCGGCCTTCCGACTCTGCGCTTTCGACTTGATAAAGATGGCGCCCTTATTGTGTCTTGAATAAAAAAAGAACTTGACAGACGGCGACACATTGGACATGGCCAATCCAGTGCAAATGAACACAAGTGTCAGTCAAATTTGCTGCGCCGCCGCACAGAGACCGTAGCACTTGGAATAAAAATATGGATACCTTTTGATGCCGCGCTTGTGTAGATGATTTTTCCCAAAGTAAAGCTTGATCGAGCTATTGCCCACGGAGGAGTTTGTTAAAGTGTGAAGCGTAAATGTGAACATTTCAAGGATTTGGCGTTTTTCCCATTTGTGACAGTATATTTGCAGCTCCACGGCACAGAGACCGTACCACTTAAAATCAAAATATGGATAACTTTTGATGCCCCGTTTGTGTAGATGATTTTCCCCAAATATGAGCTTGATCGGGCAATCGCCCTAGGAGGAGTTCGTTAAAGTGTGAAGCGTAAAAATGTGGTGATTTTAGAGATTTCGCTGTTTTCCCATTTCTGACATATATTTGCGGGTCCGCCACACAGAGACCGTACCACTTAAAATCAAAATATGGATAACTTTTGATGCCCCGTTTGTGTAGATGATTTTCCCCAAATATGAGCTTGATCGGGCAATCGCCCTAGGAGGAGTTCGTTAAAGTGTGAAGCGTAAAAATGTGGTGATTTTAGAGATTTCGCTGTTTTCCCATTTCTGACATATATTTGCGGGTCCGCCACACAGAGACCGTAGCACTTAGAATCAAAATATGGGTAAGTTTTGATGCCCCGCTTGTGTAGATGATATTCTCCAAATATGAACTTGATCGGACAATCGCCCTAGGAGGAGTTCATTAAAGTGTGAAGCGTAAAAATGTGGTGATTTGAGCGATTCTACGATTTTCCCATAAGGATAACATGGGATGTTTCTGTCAACGCTACGGTTACGCCGTACAAAATATGACTTTGGCTCTCATACTTTTATGATCAGGATGGCAAATTAGAATTTTGTTCAAAATATCATGTCATTTGGAAAAACTCTATTGTTTATAGGCCACTCTGAAGGCCAAATAGTCAGAATTCTGGGAAACGTTTGCGGCTCCGTCGCACAAAGACCGTAAAAGTTATCCTTAAAATTTGGATAACTTTAGATACACCACTTGTCTAGAGGACGTACACCGATTTTGAGGTTGGTGGGCAAAACGCACTAGGAGGACTTCGTTAAAGTGTAAAACATAAAAATGTGGTAATTTGAGAGATTTTGTGGTTTTCCCATAGGGATAACATGGGAGGTTTCTGTCATCGCTACGACTACGGCGTAAAAATTTAGGCATTTTTGTGATTGGCTTTTGTGATCGGGACGGCAAAATAGAATTTTGGGTAAAGTTTAGACAATTTTGGTAAAACTAATTTTTGACCTTCAATGTTAATTTAAAGGTCACTCTGTAGGGGGCGCTATCACTGCCATTTCAATTTTGTCAGCCTAAACTGGTCCAAACTAGAAAGTTTAACAACTGATTCAAATTTGGTCCTAATCGGACTGGTTTTGATCAAATGGGAGCAATTTTTAGACCTGCAATATTCCAAAATAAGTTGTCCAACTTTGCGGCTGCGCCGCACACAGACCGTAAAAGGTATCTCAAAAAATTGAATAACTTTAGATGCCCCACTTGTCCAGAGGACGTACGCCGATTTTGAAGTCGGTGGGCAAAACGCCCTAGGAGGAGTTCGTCAAAGTTTGACGTAAACAAAATGGCTAACTCAGCTTGTTTTCATTTTCAAAGGAAGATGGCGGCCATAGGGTAAGTTTGGGGGCGTGGCCACAATGTTTTTTTTTGTTTATCCTCACGAGAGGAATGCGTGTCCCGAATTTCGTAGCTTTACGCCAAAGTTGACCTCGGGGCGTCTCCCATAGGCGCAATGTATTTTGACTTTTGTCGGTGGCGCTGTCGCGCCATTTTTTAACGAAAAAAAAAATGGCCCAGAAAAAATCCAATTTTTCGCCGATTCTGAATTTTGGGCAAAGTTTGGTGAGTTTTTGAGCATGTTCAGGGGGTCAAATTAGAGCTCAAAAAGCAGAAGAACAAGAAAAATAAAAATAATAATATTTTTAGCAAAAACAATATAGCCGTTTCCACTATAACAACAAATTATACATCGTTTGAAAGCTCTAAGCCTTCCCCATGCCGCCATGGGGTGGAATCATCATTACGAGCGCTTACGCGCTCGTCACTCCCGATTCCGTCGGGATGCCCCGCCCACTCCCCATAGACTTCCATTGATTTGAGCAGATACAAGCATGGCCCATGCCTGCGGCATGGATTCTCGCGTACAGGACGATGCCAGGAGGGTTTTTGGAGGAATGCAGCGCTTCGCGCTGCTGTTGTCAACAATTTGTGAATGGGCTACGCCCATTCACAAATTGTTGACTATTTCTGTCATAGCAGGAGTAAGTATGCATGATCCATGCCTTCGGCATGGGCTAGTTCACTGTACTTGCCAGGGGCGACGGGGTACCAAACATGCGGGCTGCGCCCGCATGTTTAGTCAGACAGTTGCAACGCTGCCTTCGGCAGCGTTGCGGGAGCAATAGGCCCTCCCCCTGCTGGGGCTCGGGCCTAATAATAAAAATAAAAATAATAATATTTTTAGCAAAAACAATATAGCCGTTTCCACTATAACAACAAATTATACATCGTTTGAAAGCTCTAAGCCTTCCCGATGCCGCCATGGGGTGGAATCATCATTACGAGCGCTTACGCGCTCGTCACTCCCTATTCCGTCGGGATGCCCCGCCCACTCCCCATAGACTTCCATTGATTTGAGCAGATACAAGCATGGCCCATGCCTGCGGCATGGATTTTCGCGTACGGGACGATGCCAGGAGGGTTTTTGGAGGAATGCAGCGCTTCGCGCTGCTGTTGTCAACAATTAGTGAATGGGCTACGCCCATTCACTAATTGTTGACTATTTCTGTCATAGCAGGAGTAAGTATGCATGATCCATGCCTTCGGCATGGGCTAGTTCACTGTACTTGCCAGGGGCGACGGGGTACCAAACATGCGGGCTTCGCCCGCATGTTTGGTCAGACAGTTGCAACGCTGCCTTCGGCAGCGTTGCGGGAGCAATAGGCCCTCCGCCCTGCTGGGGCTCGGGCCTAATAATAATAATAATATTTTTAGCAAAAACAATATAGCCGTTTTCACTATAACAACAAATTATACATCGTTTGAAAGCTCTAAGCCTTCCCGATGCCGCCATGGGGTGGAATCATCATTACGAGCGCTTACGCGCTCGTCACTCCCTATTCCGTCGGGATGCCCCGCCCACTCCCCATAGACTTCCATTGATTTGAGCAGATACAAGCATGGCCCATGCCTGCGGCATGGGTTCTCGCGTACAGGACGATGCCAGGAGGGATTTTGAAGGAATGCAGCGCTTCGCGCTACTATTTCTGTCATAGCAGGAGTAAGTATGCATGATCCATGCCTTCGGCATGGGCTAGTTCACTGTACTTGCCAGGGGCGACGGGGCACCAAACATGCGGGCGCACAGTTGCAACGCTGCCTTCGGCAGCGTTGCGGGAGCAATAGGCCCTCCGCCCTGCTGGGGCTCGGGCCTAATAATATTCCGTTGCGAAAACAATGTTTCCCATTTTTCAAATATCATAAACTATACATTTTCGGAAAACGCTCGCGCTTTCCTACCTCATGGTGTGGGTCCCTGGTCACTGATGGGTACTTTCGTAAATTTTTAGTGGGCTCCGCCCACTTTGTGTTTTTGGCCCTATATACAGTAATAATGTTCAATTTTTGCATTACACACTTTTGCACGGGCTTCGCCCGTTTACAACGGTAATGTTCCATTTTCCTACTACTAATTAGTATGCACGGGGCGTGCGTGAGTGAAGGAGTGCGTTAGTGAGTTAGTGTTTGGAAGTGGGCGAGCGCTTCGCGCTCGATTTCGTGCGCACTACATGCGCACTACATGCGCACTTACGGCCTTACGAGATTTTAATAGGCCTCTCGCCAGCTTGTGGCGCTCGGGCCTAATAAGTCAAACTCTTAATGACACATCTTCTGGTTTATTGCCTTTGCTACAGAATTCTAAGCACACAAACATGATGGTTTCGGATGGATAAACAGAAGCATTATCTTCTGGTCAAATGACACTGAGGAAACACCAGCTACAACACCAGCGTCAGCATCAGAGCTCAGAACATTCTATTAGTGAATAAAAGCTCCTCAACTTTGACTAGTTTAATTGTGTCCTTGTCCTTCATTACATCGGTAGAAGTGAGAGTGAAGTATTCGTTGTTAAAGTCTTTGTCCTCATACATTAGAGTCAGGCTCCCACTGAGGCGAAGCTTCTCCTGTACAAGGGCCACAAGCTCTTCAGCTGTGTGGGGGCCCCTTCTGTTAGTCAGCTTGTGCACTTTGGTGTCCCCAACAACACGCAGCACCCAGGAGGACATCTGCAGGAGGAACACTGAAAATATAATGACCTTTTAACACACGTCATGCTAAAGTGCAGCTGTACAGAGTCATTGCAGATGATTGACGAGAGGGTGGGACGTGACACACAAGCCACAGATTAGACATAAGTCACTGAACATGTGAGACCAGGTTAACCAAGAATAAGGTGCTGGTCAATAATAAGTTAGAATGAAAATCATAGCAACATTTGTGAATAAAAGAAAACAATTTTGTGACCAAAACTAAACTAAACTACACAACGGATTTAAAATGATGGTATATCCTGCAAACTGGGTTTTGTCAAGTCCCTTCTCCGTAATAAGCCTGGGTCTTTAGAGAGAGATGTCTACTACAAATCCTCATTAAACCATAAACTTAAACCAATAAGAACTTTATCAATGAAAGTCATGTTAATGTCACGCTTTTAAAGTGAAGGTTCAGTGGGAAAAGTATCTAAATACATGTATGTATGTATATATATATATGTATATATATATATATATATATATATATGTATATATATATGGATACTCACCACTGCAGTAGAACTAGATCTACAACAGTCCTCTTCCTGTGTGAGCTCATCCTTTTCATTTACTAAAAGAAATTAAAATTAAACATTGTAATAACATGCATTGCCATTATAACAATATGCTTAAGCAAGGACATTATATTACAAGAGATTATTTCAGTTGGTCAGTGTATTAACTCCAAACGAGGCTCCTAATGACATCATAAACAGATACGCTGCACATCCGGGGCAGATAAAGTGGTTTATGCAGTGCTGTCTACGGCCATGATAAAAACTTCTGAAGCAACTTACATATGGATTTACATATGGATTTGCACCAACGAATCATAAAGGCTTGTATGAAAAATAGTACAGTTCACATTTAACAACAAAAAAACAACAACTGGATTATATAAAGAAAGAAACGTAATATGCATTATTTAATAAATGAGTGAGTGACTTACCTCAGCGTCCTGCTCCTGCTCAACCTGGTTTCTCTGAGCATATCGCCAAGTCAAACGCCCAACGTAGTTTGTTTTACAAAATTTACTATGTATTTTAAACATGGAAAAACATTTTAAAACTCCATTTCTATTCAATTTTAATCCAGAATTCACAAATTGAAGCAAATAATAACATTACCTGAATGGGATGTAAACACTAGAAATGAGTAAATAATAGAAGCCTATTTAAACATCTAAATACAAATGTATTTTATTAAATACAAATTACAACATCCAAAAGTTTGTTTTTCAGTGCATCAGTAAATATGATTTTAGGGCTTTGCATTTGTCTGAAGAATACGAATAATAATAAACTTAAGTCACTGTCAATCTTTCAACACATCAACACATTTCAGAAAGTTTTACTACTTAAGTGACATTTTAATGACATGGTTCAGTTGTAAAAGTTTTAGAGGCTGAGTGAAAAACCTGTTCAGCAACAAAACATGACCATGAATCAGTGAAGAGTGAGTCAATGTGGGTTTTGTCATGACAGGCAGGCTCTGCCCCCCGGCTCTGCCCTGGCCCTTCCCCCCGGCCGGCTCTGCCCCAGCTCGGCCCCCCGGCTCTGCCCCGGCTCTGCCCCGGCTCTGCCCCCCCGGCCGGCTCTGCCCCGGCTCTGCCCCGGCTCTGCCCCTGAAGACTGAGGACTAAACCAGGTCTAAATCAGAACCAAACCAGGTCTAAACAACAACTTAACCAGGGCCTTTATCAGGACTCAATCAAGACTAAAGTAGGATTAATCAAGACTTAAAATAAATTGTGCCAAACCAAGGATTATATCAGGATTAAAGTAGATGTAAACCAGACTATCCTCCATCTAAACCAAGTGAACCAGAATATGCAGAATCCCACAAGACGTTTTAACCAAATTTACACTACACCAGGATTTATTTATTTTTTAAATCTGTTACACCAGAACTAAACGCACAGATAACCACATAAACTATTACTTTATTAAGTTATTGCTATTACTTTAAAAAGTTTTAAAAAGGGTAAAAAGACTTTAAACAGCATTTTCTCAGGAGCCTGAGATAAATAAAGCTCCAGATTGTGTTATACAAACGCAGGGAAGTTTCTGGTGTTTGGTCCTTTGGTCCTGGTTTGGTCCTGCTTTAGACCTGCTTTGGTCCTGCTTTGGTCCTGGTTTGGACCTGGTTTGGTCCTGGTTTGGTCCTGATTTGGTCCTGGTTTGGTTCTACTTTGGTCCTTCTTTAATTCTGGTTTGGCCCTGATTTGGTCCTGGTTTAATCTGGGTTAGTCCTGGTTCAAAACATCTGGTTGGTTCTAGTCCAATCGAGCTGTTGTTATTTTATCATCATTAAAACAGTTTTCCCACCGCGCGCCTGTTTACTTTCCTACGCCGTTTTAGCCCAAAATATAGTGGCTTCTGTCAAAGTCCAGCGCCTTCACGGTCACATTTAGGTTTGTTTATACCTGTTCCACATATAAATGACAGTTTTTCCAACAATCAAGAAGCAGTTTGTGGCAAAAAAGTAAAAAAAAATCTGTAGACAATAACAGGAAGTGACATCACACCAGGGACATTCATTCGACGTTTATGCATAATTTACACAACATGTTTCAACCGTAAACAATAATTCAACAAAATAAAGGTTCTCTCATGTATTTTAATTTGTCATTAAAACAAATTGAATAAATAAAATACAATCTAATTTTGGCGCAGTGGTTGCAAGCTACTTTCCTAGAGTGATGTCATCAATTACAAACAGGAAGTACAAACGAAACGTAAAAATTCACTATTCCGGGATCATTTTTGGTCATATTTTTAGCAACATTTTCAATATATTCTATCTTGAATCCATTGTAGTTCAACGAGCAGTCCAACCTGTCACTTTAAAGTTGTTTGAGACTCTTATTACAGTATTATTACAGTTCCAACGAAGTCCTTTCTTTATGGTCAGACTGAGATCATAAAGATTAAAGGCTAACGTGAGTAAAAGACGGAGCAGTGCGTCCAGTTAGTCCCGTCAGTTACTAACACTGCACACACACGTATATACATAAAGTAAATATACATATACGTAAAGGTGTCTCCTCCTACATACCTGCTGTAAGGCCTGTATAAATATAAAGGACCGAGGGCAGCTCCACACCTAAAGAACTCTGCAGGTGAGGCACTGCATATTACACAACACGCACATTTTACTGCAGTTATTGTCAAACCATTGCTCTGGTTTAATGAAATGATTGTGTTTTTTGTTGTGTCGTTCTGAAATAGTCGCGTAGTGTGTCGTGTTGGCTCATAAAATGTATAGATTGTATCATAAACACTGTGCTCAATCATCTTTTACAAACTATATTCGGTGACTCATAAGATGTAAACGATGCTGTGATACTGTAGTACTTTTACTGGATATTCTATTCTTAAATGTTATGTAGGCGCATGACACTTGTTTTTCAGAAATATTAATCGATGTTTATGAATTAGTTTGGTTTCACCCGCCGCCATTAAACCGCTGAACTCACAAAACAAAACTAAAGAAAGGGAATTTTGACTGAAATAATGTCACTAATTTAAAAATAGACTAATTTAAAAAACAATGGACAAAATAGGACAATTATTCAGTGTGATTTTTCTTTTCTTTTCTCTGTTGTTGTTGTGTTGTTGCTCTGTTTTTTGTTCCATGGTCTAATAAAAAAATAAAAATAGCAACAAAAAAGTGGAATTTTGATCATTTCATCCCAATAATACGGTATTTAATTCATTTCATTTTAGATTTTTACATGTTTACTGACTTAGGCCACTGAGAAGACAATGGCGTGCTGAGTGTTTTCCTTCACATTGCGGTGCTTTGTGGCTGAATGTATGGAGCGTTTGACAGATAAATACAGAGTTGAAGTTCAAATCCAGGTCAAGCTGCTCCGTGTTTGCCAACTCCACGGTGATTTTAAAGAATTCTCACTGAAGTCGACTCAAAATGTGCTTCAAACAGGACACGATACGGAATATATTACTGTGATAATCAGCCACAGAGTGAGTTTGAATGTTCTTTCCTGATTATTTGCTGCAGATGTGAAAAGTGGAGAGAGACGCTCTGAATGATTCATAATGGCAGGTACAGTAAAGTGCATGCACTCAGCACATCAACTATAACCTGATACATTATTGATATATTTATGTCTTTTTTTAAAGTTTAAATCGTAAAATACATAACAGACAGAACACAACCAGAGAGCAAAAGTAGGAATTATTAAAATAAATAAGTAATTAAAATAATAATACCGTATTTTCCAGACTTTAAGTAGCACCTTTTTTCATAGTTTTGGCCGGGGTGCGACTTATACTTATATTTATACTTATATACTTATACTTATACTCTAGTGCGACTTATATATGTTTTTTTTCTTCTCTATTGTGCATTTTTGAGCTGGTGCGACTTATAGTCCTGAAAATACGGTAGTTTTGATTTTGCGGGAAATAAGGCTGTAAAAAATATTAATTCAAATTGACACACTGTGTTTTATTCAGGACAATTCTAACTATATTTTAAATTCGAGATGTAGGATTTTTTGTTTTTGTTGCTTTTTTAAGGTGCACTAAAGAGCAAGTAAAGAGAACAATAGGGTGAAACGAGCCAACACTAGGCCAAGCGAGTGAGAAGCTGTGAGAGTGAGGCTGGCAGAGAACAATAGGGTGAGACGAGTAAAGAGCTGTGAGAGTGAGGCTGGCAGAGAACAATAGGGTGAGACGAGTAAAGAGATGTGAGAGTGAGGCTGGCAGAGAACAATAGGGTGAGACGAGTAAAGAGCTGTGAGAGTGAGGCTGGCAGAAAACAATAGGGTGAGACGAGTAAAGAGATGTGAGAGTGAGGCTGGCAGAGAACAATAGGGTGACACGAGTAAATAGCTGTGAGAGTGAGGCTGTCAGAGAACAATAGGGTGACACGAGTAAAGAGCTGTGAGAGTGAGGCTGGCAGAGAACAATAGGGTGACAGGAGCCAACACTAGGTCAGTAAGTGAAGAGCTATGAGCGCGAGGATGGCAGAGAACAATAGGGTATAACGACCTGTAATGAAGTTAGCAGGATGAGCACGTTCAGGGCATAACTCCTACTGAGGGCGAGACTAATCAATCTCAAGGCTGTATACATTGTAGCTTCCCGGGCTAGTACCTTCAGATTGAAAATGTCTTCTGATTGGCAGTTAAACCGTTTCAAATCTCAAACGAATTTTCCAGTTTCTCCGTGTCTTCACTTATGTTCGAAAGCTCGTTTACCGATCCACTCTTCTGTCCGCCTGCCCTAGCTGCTGCTGTATTGGAATTACTGTAGATTTGCAGTGAATGAATAAAAATAACAGATATGAACACATTTGAATGCAGTGTTTTTGTTGCTGCTGTTCCAGATGCTAGTTTTAAGCGCGAGTTCCTGAACGCCCACAACACGTACCGGTCCCAGCACAGCGCCCCGCCCCTCGGCCTGAGCAGTGAGCTGTGTGCGGAGGCTCAGCGGTGGGCCGAGCACCTTCTGCAGAGGAACATCATGAAGCACAGCGAAACCAGCGACGGAGAGAACATCTACTGCTTCAGGAGCTCGGCAGCCATCAAACTCGCAGGTCAGAAGGGCCAAACAAGTGACATGTTCTCTTTGAGTAAATGGGTTTAAATAGATTTTTATATTGTATTTTCATTAATGACAATAAAAATATAAAAAAAATTACCATAACAATAATACAATGACAAAACAAAACAAAATATACACCTCACATTCACACACAAAATTCACAAAAAGCACAAAACATTCAATCAAAAATAGAACTAAATAACAAAACAAGAAAAACTGAAGAAAATAAATAAATAAAATAAACCCTAAAACAACTGCAGTATTTCCAATGTGTTTTAGTGGGCCATGTATTTATTTTTAAAAATATTTTCTTTTTAAATGTATTAAATCATGTTATTATTATTTATTTTATTTATTTTATTTATTTTATTTATTTTACTTATTTTATTTATTTTATTTATTTTATTTATTTTATTTATTTTATTTATTTTATTTATTTTATTTATTTTATTTTATTTATTGTATTCATTTTATTCATTTTATTCATTTTATTCATTTTATTCATTTTATTCATTTTATTCATTTTATTCATTTTTATGTTTTTTGGGGGGTATAACTATAACTTTATTTGCCCACACCAAGAATTCTCTCAGTTTTGAAACCTGACTTAAAAAAGGAAAGGGTTATGTGAATATGAAAAACACTTTTCCGAGCAAATTGAGGCCACTTCTGTATTTGACAGATATTTATTTAACCTAAACATCACTTTTTTCCACAATACAACTGTCACACAAGCACACATGAACAGGAAAAACAAACTCTCCTAAACCTTTAGCTTCAGGGTTAATGGAGGTGGTTAATGTGGTCCAGACATCACAATCTCCCTATAAACAGCCTTTAACTGTAAATAGCACCATTTTAATTCACCAATAATAAAAAAAATTACTGACAACTCATATTTAAAGTGCCTATGACGGGTTTTTACGATTTTCTAATTGTGACTTTATTTGTTGTATTTATACCTGTTGTGCATATAAATTATAGTTTCACACCGATCGAGCAGGTATTTGTGGAAGAAAATGTGAAAAATCTGTAGAAAATTACAGGAAGTGACATCACACACAGTCAAAGTTTATGCATAATTTGTTTGACTCTCTAAACATTAATTCAACAAAATAAAGTCGCTCTTGTATATTTTTATTTGTCAAATTTAAAAGAAAAGTGACATTAGATAAGTTTTGGCCCTGTGTTTGCTGGTAATTTCCTTGTGTGAAAAATTACAAACAGGAAGTGAAATTATAAACCTAAAAAATTTGCTATTCTGTGATCAAATTTGTAGATTTTTTTAGAAAATTCAAAATAACAAACTTAACTGCATTTTAGTTCAATGAGTGGTCCGACCTGTAGGGGGCACTTTAAATGTAAATTATATAAAACTGAGAGTTTGTTTTTCCTCAACAGAGAAGTGTAAACCTCTCAAATCTCTGCATAACAACAGAGACGACATTACAGACATTTTGTGCATTTTCGGAAAAATAAAACAAAAGTGAAATAGGAATGCCAATGTATAGATAATGTATAGATTGATTGAATAACGCACGATACGGGAGCTTTACCTTGTGCGTTCCCCTCAGGCCGAGAGGCCGTGGACGCCTGGTACAGCGAGATCAAGTATTACAGCTGGAACTCACCCGGATACAGCAGCAAGACCGGTGAGGCCCCTGAATGTGCACTCTGCTGCCTCTAGTGGTGGTTCTCAAACAGCCGCACGCGTTCTAATGATGGCACAAGAGCTTGTCGCGGTGGTCTGGGTGGTCTGGGTGGTCTGGGTGGTCTGGGTGGTCTGGGTGGTCTGGGTGGTCTGGGTGGTCTGGGTGGTCTGGGTGTGACATGTTGTGCCGTACGGTTATGATCTATGACGCCCGTGGTCCATTAGATTATATGTTTGGACATTTTAAATCGCAATATTGATCTGAAACACCATAATAAAAGAAACAAGTCCGCTTTATTTTATCATTTCATATAATATTTTATTTTTTATTCTACTTTTTGTCATTAATTTAGACAAAGCGTGTGGAAAGGGGGGGTTGTTGGAGCAGTGATGTCTTGATTTGCAGATCAATAAAGATAAACAAATTAATACAACTTTGAGTAGGTAAACCAAAAGGGAAAATGATAACATGGTTAAAAGCTCTTGAAAGTCAATTTTACTAAACACGTTTGAAATATGTGTTTTTTTCACGCTTCTACTGTGACCTGAATAACCACGATTATCAATCAACCGAATAATCTTGACATCCTTAGCACTATGTCACTACAGTGTGTGTCCTCTCCTCTGCAGGACACTTCACTCAGGTGGTGTGGAAGGACAGCACCGAGCTGGGCGTGGGCGTGGCCTCCAGCGGGAAAAGGGTGTATGTGGTGGGACAGTACCGACCGGCCGGGAACGTGAACAGTCCCATGTACTTCCAGCAAAACGTCCTCCCGAAAGGTAAAGCGCTAAGTGACGTGCGGCAGGTTTTTACGATGTTCTAATTTTGACTTTATTTGGTGTATTTATATCTGTTGTGCATATAAATTATAGTAAATTATAGTTATAGTTACACCAATCGAGCAGGTATTTGTGGAGAAAATGTTGAAAAATCTGTGGAAAATGACAGGAAGTGACATCACACTCATTCCAGTCAAAGTTTATGCATAATTTACACAAAGAAACAACGTTTTTGACTCTCTAAACTTTATTTCAACAAAATAAGGTCGCTCTCATATATTTTTATTTGTCAAATTAAGAGTTTTTGCCCAGTGTTTTCTAAATAATTTCCTAGCGTGACGTCATCAATTACAAACAGGAAGTGAAATTACCGTATAAACCTAAAAAACTTGCTATTCTGTGATAACATTTTTATTTTTTTTTGTGCTAAATTCTAAATATATTAATCTTAACTGCATTTTAGTTCAATGAGTATTCAACCTGTCATAGGCACTTTAATATTGGTGAAGATGTTATATTATATATTGTCGTTTTAGATGGCAAATTAACCACAAAACATCATTATTCCTCACTAGAATCACAGAACAAACATGATCATCAACAGGAGTCTCTTAAAAAGGAGATATATAAAGTACATTTTTGGGATGTGAGACTAAAACAAGATAAATAACCTGTTAAGAAGGGCACATTAATGTTTTTCGCACTCTTTCATCTTTCTTCTGAGCAATGTTCACACAAAGTGCAACATCCTTTTCCAGTATTCTCTATATCCGCTACAGGACATGCTCACATATTCATATTTAAATCCTTCTTCCTTGTCATAAAGTGGTGTTTTCTGTGTTTTGCGTCTGCTCTCTGTCTCACGTTCCCTGCTCTGTCTTTCTCTGTGAGGTACTGAATTAAGTAAAGTGAAGGAGATAAACCGCTTTTTGCTCGCGACACAAAAGAGCACAATCAAATGTATTTACAGTTGTGTTTTTCTGTCTCAACTGTTGTTTTTCCTCAGTGTTTCATCTGTGCATTTGTGTTCTGGAGGTGACTGTTTTAGAAATACTACAAATAAATCAGATATTTAGACCGTTGAACACAAAATGATGATTCTGAAAGTGAAACCTCTGATTCAGCTCTTGTCTGTGCAGTTGCAGGGAGTTTGAAGGACATTCCCAAAGGTCCAGGGCCAGGATTTGAACCCGGAGAGACCAAAGTGACCTGCTGCTCCCTGCTGTAGAAGACCAGGACTGCAATTACATGTCATCGATTATTGCGCAGTGAAATGATAATAATAATGTTGTCAATTGTACTGTGTAGGGTTTATGGACTGAAACACCAAAAAGTTTCAAATTAAATGATTTTATGCATTTTAATGAATTAATTTGTGTGTTTTTACGTATTTGGATTTTTTTATTGATTGTTTTATTGGATGTTTTATTTGCATTTTATCAGGATATCATATGTTTCTTTGTTTTGTTTTATACCAATGACCAATGAAAAGGAGCGGTTATTTCATTTGGTTTTTACCTTTACAAATAAATAAATGATAAATAAATATGGCTTGTGTGTGAAAGTGAGTTTGTGGTTGTCTCTTGTTGGGCCGATATATAACAGTCTGATATGGCATTAGTGGGGCAGTGGATTTATAACAGAAAGAGACGGTTATAAAAAATAAAAATAAAAGTTCTTAAGAACCATAAGCTCTAAAAACTGAAAGCTCAAAACCTGAAACTTCCATTGGAGTTTACTTTTGTTTACTTTAGCAACTAGAACCAATATGGCAGTAAGTGGCAAAAAAAACTGTTAATTTGAGTAGAAATGTGCATAAAAGCCAAATTGCATTAAATTATACAGTAGCATAACAATTTAGAAATGCACTGATACAATAGGGTTTAGTCAAGTTTCACAGATTTGACAATGACTCTTGGATGAGAGTCGAAACGTCTATTTTTTCTAACTGGGTCCAGATGATACAACTGAAGCTTTTTCTACAAGTTTCACAGATGTTACTGACAAAAGAGGAAATGATCTGTAAAGACTATTTTAAATGTGCTGTAATTCTCTGTATGAGATTAAACCTAAATCAATATTTTATTATTTTTTGTGTCTTGTCTTGTCTTGTCATGCACATCTTCAGAAACTCTCATTGTTGTGACATGATCTGCAGTTCAGGCTCAGGCCTCAGACAGAGACATCAGCAGACGACAGATCTTCTCACATTCTGAGAAACATGGAACACACAGAAGCCTCATGAGTCATGACCTCCACATCTGAACAATGAATCAGACTTAAGACTCAGGCTATTAAGTTTGATCTCACAGATTTTTTTTTTTTACCTGGATGTTCTGCTGGACGTTGTTCTGGACTCTTAACTGTACTTTGGACTTCACGCTGGACTTTCTCTGGACCTGCCCTGGACCTGCCCTGGACCTGGACTGGATCTGGACTGGACCTGCACTGGACCTGGACTGGACCTGCCCTGGACCTGGACTGGATCTGGACTGGACCTGGTCTGGACCTGGACTGGACCTGGTCTGGACCTGGTCTGGACCTGGACCTGGACCTGTACCTCTCCAGTAGATCCTCCCATCCTTGATCAAGTGTGAAGTGCGTGTAACAGGAAAATACCACTAGAGAGAGCCAACTTGCAACAAAGCAGCCGTGAGTGAACAGTACTGTCCTTTTGAACTAAGTTTAGTCAAACTGATGATCATGAATCATAATGGAATGTTTAATATAATGTAATTTAAAGTTTGTGCCTTTTGTAACTCTTTGTGACTCTTAATCCTACTTTCAGTCCAAAACAGCATCATCTTTGCTTCCTTCACAAAACAGCTACATCTTTGCTTCCTTCACAAAACAGCTACATCTTTGCTTCCTTCACAAAACAGCTACATCTTTGCTTCCTTCACAAAACAGCTACATCTTTGCTTCCTTCACAAAACAGCTACATCTTTGCTTCCTTCACAAAACAGCTACATCTTTGCTTCCTTCACAAAACAGCTACATCTTTGCTTCCTTCACAAAACAGCTACATCTTTGCTTCCTTCACAAAACAGCTACATCTTTGCTTCCTTCACAAAACAGCTACATCTTTGCTTCCTTCACAAAACAGCAGCTACATCTGCAGTGTACTACAAACACCACTAGAGGGAGCCAGAGAGCTGTCTTGGGGAAACAAGCTTATACAAGTTTGGGACAAAATGTACTTGAAAGTGACACAAGGCAAAAAGAGGGAAGTGATTCAAACTCAAGGCCTAAAATACGTCATAACATAATACAATCTGATCATGTTTTTTAACAATATGATCAGAAGTCATATGACACTGATACAAAGACTGTGACGTTCATAAAAACATAAACAGGCCTTATTTAAGTTGAAGAGACCACAATGTCTGGGAAATATTGACTGATTTGAAAAACATAAACGTGACACACAAAAATCCTCTTATGACTTTGGATTCACAGACACTGACGAGTCGATTATTAAAGCTGAACTGACTATTGTGGCATTTCCTGATGTGTTTCACCCTCTGGTCAATAAAAGTATTAGCTATGTAACAAAATGTGGGTTATGTCATACTAAATTAAGCAGTACTCAAGTAAGAGTAACGTTACTTTAAAATATTATAAGAAGTAAAAAGTAGAGACACACATTATTACCCAAGAGAAAAAAAATCATGATTTATCGATTATTCATGAAAACTGAGATCATGGCCAAATAACAGTGAAATCTTAACATTTCTTTCATTTCCATCAGCTAAAAAGTTACTATTTTTTAAGTTTGTGACCAGCTTTATGAAATATAACTTTGTGAATTACAAAATAAAGTTGATGCAGCAAAAACAGACGGATAAAAAGCACTTTCTGACAATAGTTTGCATTAAAGAGACAAAATGTTGCTCCTTAAATTGTCACGATCATTATTTTTTAGTCTTTACCATCATATTGTGACCGGAATAATCATCATTATTGAATAACTGTATAATCTTGACATCCCTGGTCATGAGTTGACAAAAAACAACATGAAATAATGCACAGATTCAGAGACAAACACAGTAAAAAGTCCAAATGTTTGAATCGTTTAATGTCGATTGCACAAAGGTTTTGTTATTATAGACTCACTCACAGAGGGAAGAGGCACTAAAATAAGAAAACTCCTGAGTGCAACGTTAAAACAAAACTTAGAAGTGTAAGAAGAAATCCAGTCTATTCAAAAGTCATGATTTTCCCTTCATCAGAAATGCACAGTGTCTGTTATAATCCTCTATGACATAAACTAATAACCAGAGGTGGTCAGAGACAAAGTAAATGTACTTCAGTATTTATTGTAGGCACAGTTTTTGAGGATCTGAGTTGTATTTTATAACTTTTTACTCCACTACATTTAGAGACGTCACAATATCAAATGTTAAAGTTAAAGTTATTGTGTAAAAAAACATCACGATTTAACGATTATTCACGATTATTGTGACAAAACAACAGTGACATTTTTTATTTCCTTTCAATCCCGCGGTCATCTTACTGTTACTGACCAGTTTTACCAAAAAAAAAAAGATAAAATAAAGTTAAATGTGACAAATACAGCCAGATAAAAGCAGTTATTTACATTGGGGACAGTATCTGTGCTTTATATTGAATAAGAAATACTTGATTTTGCTTCTAAAATTGTCACGGTTAATATTTTTTGAATGTTTCGGAATGTTTTCCTGCCCATGTTGTAACTTGGCTTTAATCACTTTTGAAGGTTGTTAACAATATTGACATCTAACGAGCTTTGAGTCGGCTTGCTTTTGTTCTGGAAATAGTCAATATTAAGTATACAAAATATTCGCTAATTGACATCATCTAATCCAATCTTTTGCATCATTTATACTAGTTTTACAGGCTGGACTTAAGGGTACAACAAAAACACAATTCACATCTCGTCTTTAGAAGGAGATTTTTATTATTATTTTATTTATTTTGAAGCTGCAATTGAAAATGATTTGTACTCGATACTTGAGTAGATTCTACAGCGACAACTTTAACTTAAGTAACAATTTAACTGAGCTTCTTTCAATTGTATTCACGTAATATTTGACCAGATGTATCTGTACTTTTACTCGAGTCGTGAAAAGCAGTACTTCCTTTGACCAGCTCTTCCAAATAATGTCAAATACAGTCGTAAATGTCTTCAAACCCGGCTCTGAAATCACTCACTTTTTCATTTACCTTGATTTTTCATATTTTCTGATATTCAGGGGTTAATCTACAATATTAAGCATCATGTTCCTCTTTTTTTACAGAATATTTTAGTTTACAAACTTTTAAAAAGGTCTATTATCTCGAATTTCACGAACAATAAATGGACCAAAAAATGCTAATCAGACTCCGCCTCTTGCTTCCTGTGACGTGCCATGACTGCGTCTCTGTAACAGGAGCCCCACAGTGTGATGCAGGATGGGGCCATGTCACTTCCCCCCCGGCCCAGACCAGACGGGGAGGAGGGAGGAGAGAGGAAGAAGGAGGGAGGAGAGAGGACAGAGGAGAGAGGAGAGAGGAGAGAGGAGAGAGGACAGAGGAGAGAGGAGGGAGGACAGAGGATGGAAGAGAGAGGAGGGAGGGGAGAGGAGAGAGGAGAGAGGAGGGAAGAGAGAGGAGAGAGGAGGGAGGAGGGAGGAGAGAGGAGAGAGGAGAGAGGAGAGAGGAGAGAGGAGGGAGGAGGGAGGAGGGAAGAGAGAGGAGAGAGGAGAGAGGAGAGAGAAGGGAGGAGAGAGGAGAGAGAAGGGAGGAGAGAGGAGAGAGAAGGGAGGAGAGAGGAGAGAGAAGGGAGGAGAGAGGAGAGAGAAGGGAGGAGAGAGGAGAGAGGACAGAGGAGAGAGGAGGGAGGACAGAGGATGGAAGAGAGAGGGGGGAGGGGAGAGGAGAGAGGAGAGAGGGGGGAAGAGAGAGGAGAGAGGAGGGAGGAGGGAGGAGAGAGGAGAGAGGAGGGAAGAGAGAGGAGAGAGGAGGGAGGAGGGAGGAGAGAGGAGAGAGGAGAGAGGAGAGAGGAGAGAGGAGGGAGGAGGGAGGAGGGAGGAGGGAAGAGAGAGGAGAGAGGAGAGAGGAGAGAGAAGGGAGGAGAGAGGAGAGAGGAGAGAGGAGAGATGACAGAGGAGAGAGGAGGGAGGAGGGAGGAGAGAGGACAAAGGAGGGAGGAGGGAGAGGGCATACTCCACTGCTGACTGTGGCTCCTGCAAATGGGCCTTTTCCTGAGGCCCCTCCCGTCCCCTTGGCGAGCTCTTAAAGACACATGACACAGATATAAGACCTGCAAAGGGAAAAGAACAATGTGTTATAGAAACGTTAAAGGTTTGTCAACATAAACATTCTAAATATCAGACACAACAAGAGTGAAAATGTGACGTGATTTCAATGGAGAAAACCGTGATTAAACACAGAACATCACAATGTACGGAAAATCTAGACGGTGCAAGTTGCTGACATGTAATAATCTTAGGATCTTCTTAGGATTTCAGGTATTTAACTTTGTATATTTTCTTTCAATTGTCAATAAAGGGCCAAAATGGATCCCAGTTTCTGTGGAAAAGGGCCTATTGTGATAAAATAATGCAATTACACAAACGGATTCAAAGCTTGCTGAAGGTTTTACTTTCACATTCAGCTTTATATGGTTTATTTACAGCACATTTTATCACTGTGAGGTCAAAATGATGCAATCTGAACGCCTTCATAACCAAGAAGAAGTGTCATTGTCCCTGTAGAGACATGTGAGCCAGGCTTCACTGCTGCAGGAGGAGTTTACCTTATGCATGTTTTAAGTGGATGGGGGAAACCGGACCCCTGGAGGAACCCACCCGGACACAGGAGAAACATGCAAACTCCACACACAACATGCTCCTCAAACAATATGAAAGTACTTTTACAACAAAGTATTGGAGTAAAAAGTACAGAGATGTAGTGGAGTAAAGTATCCAGTTACCTAAACCTTTTATGTACAGTACTTTTACTTTTGTACTGTGTTACTTTCCACCACTGAAGTTTTGAAGTACTTGTAAAACACCTTTATTTTGTTATAATGATCGTTTAAACGGTCATAAAAACATGTCAGCTGTTCATAAACTGACTTTAATTATCAATTCAAAATAAAATATAAATCTTAAACTGCAACTTCTGACTGAGGTAAAATCCGACAAAACAAAATCACAATTAGAAAAGCGTGAGAACCTTAAATGCACTTTGAGGTGTGGTGGAACATCCAAACCTCACATTAAAGTTATTATATTAATAACTGTTGGTATTGACGAGCTCTCAGTGGCACTCCTCTTGGTTTATGTTTCAATACACGCCGCGATTTATAACCTACTTTCAAATTCCCGCCATGCAAGCCTCGTAACTTGTCACGTCAGGTATGTGTTTCTGCCGTTAGACACGGTTGTTCTTGTTATTCTAGCTCATCTTTGCTCAGTCCCATTTTCTGGAACATGTGACATAACACATGAAAGCAAAACACACAAGTCACAAAAGAAGGTTAAACCCACAGAAGCCAAAAGAAAAGCATTATGGGAAGATTATTGTGAAGAATGCAGCTGGGAGATTTCAAAATATGTCTAATATTGTAATGAAATAGAAGGATTGTTTGGGGAAATGCAAAATCAGAATAGTAAATATACAGTATCTTCCATAAACACAAATTAAAAGAACAAATGTAGTGTTTTGTGGTTAATTTGATACATTTAGAAGCACATTTTGGCACATTTCTGTTTGATTTCCATGACATTGTCTCATTATGACCGTGAAATCATCAGTATTCAAGTTTACAGACACAGAGAAACAGAATGACACTCAAAAAGGCAACATTTATTTGAAAATTAGACCTTTTAAAACCATAAGAAATCAGGGCATAAATCAATAACATGTTGTAATCTGACACTGATCTCCTTTAAAGGGGAAGTTACAATGTCACAACACCAGTGGTCTTCAAAGCACATTTTTAGTCTTTTAGTTTCTTATTTAAATGTTGTATTTTAGAGAACACTTACACTTTTATTGGCACTAATTAAGCATGAACAGAGACTTACATCATAATGAACCAAATGTGTATGTTGTTTAGAAATTAAGAATATATATATACTGAATACATTTTTGTTTCTTTGATTTATGCTTTATTTTTGGTAACACTTTATCGTAACTACACTTTGAATGACCTTTATAATGATGAACAAAGATTTGAAAAATATATAGATAAATAAATGCACAAAAATAAATCAATAAATACAAACATAAATACCGTATTTTCCGGACTATAAGTCGCACTGGAGTATAAGTCGCACCAACCAAAAAAATGCATAATAAAGTATGAAATGCGGTTGCAAGTGTGAAAATAACAAATAATATCACATATAAGTCGCTCCGGAGTATAAGTATATAAGTAGAAGTCGCACCCCGGCCAAAACTATAAAAACAGGTGCGATTTATAGTCCGGAAAATACGGTACATAAATAGATAGAAATAAATAAATAATGAGCTTGTTAAAGGAAAAAACATTATGCCTTATTTGTACTGTTATTGGCCATTCATTTCTCCCTGTGGCCCTCAGAGCCAACTGTTGTTGTGATTTTGGGCCTTACAAAAATTAATTGATTTGATTTGACTTTATACTTGCTCTTGAGTACTTTTACTTTGGCATCTCATGTTATAGAACTATAAAAGACATTGTTATGACTAAAAAGTAATGACTCCATGTTACTGTACTCCATGTCATTTCCCACGCCAAGACATGACTTGTGGCTCCTTCTTCTGGCTGCAGATAGAATTGCACAGGTCAGATAAGCACATGCTAGCTTGCCCACTGCGCGTGCTAATGTAGCCGCGCAGTTGCAACAATCACAATTTAGCAGCGGAAATGCTCAGAACGAGTCCGGCGATGATTCGTGGACTCAAAACCGCCACAGACGATCTCGGCGCTCGACCTCTGACATCATAGATCTGGGAAATTCAGAACGGAGTGTTTTCGGCGCTCGGAGGGAGACGACTTTCCCAACAGCAATCATCAAACTGAATGAATGAAGCTAAATGCAACTCCAGGTTTTTGATGAGGGAACGGTTTTCTGAAAAGGCAAATAAGTCAATTTTACAGTCAATTTTACAGTCAATTTTACAGTCAATTTTACAGTCAATTTTACAGTCAATTTTACAGTCAATTTTACAGTCAATTTTACATAATATGTGTCCTTTAAGAAAGATTCAGGTGTAATCAATGCCAAGCCCTTAAATAAATAGTTACTAAGCCTGAATCCTGCTTTAAAAATACATTTTTTCATCATGATTTAAGTCTTTGCTCACGCTATGTCAAGGCTAATTAAGTTGACGTCATCATGAAGCGGTATGTGTTTTCTTTCTCTTTTTAAAACATCAAAACTCGCTCGATTTCACCGCACGCCGCAGGGTTTATTACAGAAGCCAATCTCGGCTCAGACGGCTCCTTGTTTAGTCTGAAAACCCAGGGCCATTTGGGTATTATCTGCTCGTTGGCATTAGACCAGCGCATGAAACCCAGCATGGAGCCAACTCGATCTTCCACGTGAAATCTCCTTTGTCCTCCGTGAGTATCGCCCTGCTAACGCACATCGGGCATCTATTCTCTGTCCCTTTTTGTCCCACCTGAACCATTATGTCTTCCACTGTCGCTCTGGGAGTTGCTGCGCCTCAAACAAACAGCGTGGCCTGACACACTTTGATGGGACGGAGAGATGTTTCTAACGCTCAAAGCTTTTGTGGTTCAGGCTGCACAAATGCACACTGGCTCGTAACCCTTTTTGTTCTTTTGTGTCGGGCCTGAGCCTTTTGCAGGAGCTTTGTGGGAACGAGATCTTTGCCGGTGAAGTTTGCATTTTTGAACCTCCAACTGCAAAACCTTAAATAACGATATGTCGCCTTAATCCAAAGCGATTTACGTGCATTAAAGATGAAATATTGCTTAAGATGGATCATTTTCGATCGGAATCAGACCAAAACTCAGTGTGCTTCGGCAATAGTGCTGCATAAATACGATGAGTACTAAATTACCTAAACTAAAGCACTTAAAATGTGTTATATCCTTTTTCTGGGTGTTTTTTATACTGCAAATGGCAAATAAACTGAAACAAAACAAGATAAAGTAAGAAATAAAATAGACTTTCACATACAAAACATGGACAAAGTGAAGGGCGATACCATGGATTTTTGTTTCGATCTGATACCAAGCAATACTACGGCCAGTATCGCGATATTGATCCGATACTGATACCACTGAATCTTGTATTTTAGTGTTTTGAAACTTTATCTTACATTGTCCCAGCTTGAACTGATCCAAACTAGAATAACACTGTATTTAAAACATTTGCAAAAATGTAAGTATTGATATTCATGCAGAAGAGTCAATACTTTTTGATACCTCGGTCAGTATTGATACAGCGATATATTGATATTTAGCACTGATCCGCCCATCACCAAGACTGACATAACAACTCAACTGCAAAAACAGAGCAAAATAGATGAAGTATTGTTGACGCGAGTTATTTCATGTAATGAAGTACGCGTTTGCTAGCCCCAGCGGTCCGTGCACCACCGGTTGAGAAGCCCTGCTGTTTGGCTGTATGTTCGGGTGGGTAACCTGAGCCCGCAGTGACTCAGTGCAGCCCTGGAGCCAGCTGCTCCTCTCCGGCACCTGTCTGCCCCCGAAAGCCCCTTCCATCCGGGGGTCCGCACTGCCCCGCGCTGGCTTTCACAGTGTGTGGGGCAGCGCGTTGTCCACAGGGTGTGTCCCAAATATCTCCGGGCGGGACTCTGGACAGTGTTTTCTTTGCGTGTGTGTGTGAAATGATTGACGCGCCGCGCAAACGACATCACAACAAGCTAGGTTCCCTTTCGTTTAGAACTGTCGGGATAGGGCTGCTCTAAGATTCTACAAGTCTGATTTTCCTGTGGATTACGTTGTACTTTTATAAGAAATATCCAAAAGACAAATTCATAAATGTTGAACCTGCTTCTTTCTATTGTGACTTGACACTTTGACTCGTCTAGTCTTTAAATATTCACTGTTTAAACTGTTTGTTGACCTGGTTTATGGTCCATATCTCTTTCATTGCTGGGCCCGTCCACATGAAACACAAAGTTCAACATAGATAAACAAAAGTGAAACGTATATGTATACAGTATATATGTTTTTTACGATGGCTTCAGAAAGTGGTGCCATTATTGAACACAAAAAACGTGATCGTTGCCATTTGAGAGGATTTTAAGTCCTTTTTAAATTAATATGACAAGTGTTTGGAGCCAATGGCAAACAAAATACTGATAAAGATCAACATTTTGTGGATTTCCTGTGTGATATTTCATCCAAAAACACACAATCTAATTATATGTGCAACCTATTTAAATATTTGACTTTTAATCAAATATTGAGAATGTGACTCTATCCATTGAAATTAATTACTAAAAATATTAAATTGTGTTGCCATGCCTTTTTGGCGCAACGACAAAAATCTGTTTACGCGCACGTTGTTCATATCTACAGTACATGATGAACCATTACAGCATTTCAGCTCACAAATAAGCCTGTGCGTAAAGCGGGTGTGTCCATCCTCTATGCGCCTTTTAAAATCACATTTAACCAGCGGATCCGCGAGGTCCGAGAGCGTTTGAATCAATACGGGCGTGTCCCGGCGAGCTGCAGCATCTGCGTCTGCATTGATCTGACCACAGGAGGCCGAGTGCTGCAGAGCCTCTCACGCTGAGTCACGCCTTAACATGGACTCACACAGGCTCGCACATGCACCCGTTCACCTTTCAGACCGCATCCCACCCAATGCTCGACGCCGCGTGGGAAACGGGCTGCGTAGAGGGTCGAATGCTGTCGATTTTGTAGTATTTTTGGTGTGTGTGATCAGAAGCTAAAAGGCTGTGGTGGACACGCCTTAAAAAAAGAAAATCTGCAATACCGGGACAATAGGATGAGACCAGATTTCAGGATTAAACCAGAACTAGACCAGGATTTAACTGTGGATCATCTGTAAATAAGTGTTAAACAAGAAATAGGGCTAAACTATATACTAAACCCAGTAATAAATAGGACTAAATTAGGACTAAACCAGGATTTAACTGTGGATCGTCTGTAAATAAGTGTTGAACAAGATATAGGACTAAACGATATACTAAACCCAGGAATAAATGGGATTAAATTAGGACTAAACCAGGATTTAACTGTGGATTGTCTGTAAATAAGAGTTAAAAAAGATATAGGACTAAACTATATACTAAACCCTGGAATAAATAGGACTAAATTAGGACTAAACCAGGATTTAACTGTGGAGTGTCTGTAAAAAGGAGCTATACCAGGACTAGACAAGACACAGAACTAAACTATATACTAAACCCAGGAATAAATAGGACTAAATTTGGATTAAACCAGGATTTTACTGGGACTAAGCTAATACAAACCATGGCAAAACAAGGAAACTGAGACCTAAACCCCGATTTAACTGGGACTATTACCTTTTATTAGATTAGCGAAAAGACAACAGCAGCCTAGAAACGCCAAAGACAGAAGCAGAACAATACCGGGACTCGACCGGCTTAAACTAGTCCAAACCAGGACTGACTCGACGACTGTGGACTAGCAGCCGGCTGAGGTGACCTGCCCGAGTCACCAGCACCACTCCCACCGGCTGCATCCTCCCCCCACGATGATGAATAATTGATCGCTGTGACATAAAGGCAGCAGGAAGACAAAGTGGCCAGGAAAACCCCGGGCTAAAGCTAACTGCGGCGATACGGCCGACGCAGCGTTATCCCTGCACCTCATGGACTCCAGTTTCCCCACAACGCCGGTGGAAGGGCGGGTCACATGTAGCAATGGATGAAGCTGCGGCACAGTATGACATCCATAACAACCTCTTACATCTATAACGACGTCTTATATCATCCCCTATAGCCTCACAATATGGGGAAGAGCGATCCTATTTCACGATAAAGTGTATTATGTTGTAGCGTTTGCAGAAAACGACGGGATGTCAGGAATATTATTTGATTTATGCATTTCATAACATTTAAAATACATTATCGGTGACATACGTTTGCACGAAAAATGAATGAAAAGGAGCAGAAAGAAGAGCAGTCTGAATGTTTTCTGCCCCGTTTTCAGCTCGTACAAAACACAGATATTTGAAAACATATTACAATAAATATTTGCTATAAATAACGTGCAAAAATACATGCAAATAGATTCCTGGTCCTTTCCCTCAACAACCTAATTGATACTTATTTGGTTAATCGATAAGCAGGATTATTCAGGTCACGGTGTAATCGTAAGAACCAACAAAAATAATAATTGTGACAATTTTGAGGTCTTTTTGGTTCAATATCGAGCCCCCAAAAAGCTCTAAAAGTGAAGAACTTTAGTTTATCTGGATGTTTTTGTCACATTTAACTTCTGTCGTTCAGAGAGTTCAATTTTGTGGAATAATAACGTGTTCGACAATCGTTAAATCTGGATGTTTCTTCTTTAATCAATCAAGTTAATAATGTGACATCCCCACTAAGGATAAAATGCAATAGTAATACAAGATTTTGTGCGATGTATCACCAGTGCAGCCAAAATATCGCATTACATTACGTTTAGGCACCAATAAAATCCAGGAGAAACATTTGTCGCATTATCGGCCACTCCAAACCATACGTTGAATTTATAGCCTATATACGCTATCAACGGGGGTCTCTACAATGCACCGTCCATACCAGTCCCACTCAGGGCAGTCACTGTGTTACTTTGGTGATCGGGCAAATGGGACAGAATCGAAAAGAACATTAAAGCAATAACTAGTCTCTAAAACCGTCAAAATTCTTCCGTCAACTTCAGTAAAATTCAAACGTCAGTATCTTTTGCTCAATCTAGAGAAGCGTGTCCTCTGGGATGGGCTCTAGTTCAACTTCAGGAGCTGGACCTTTTAGGAAAATGACACATCCGCTTTGTGACAGGCCAACAGAGCTCTTTGTGTGTCATATTACCAAGTACACGGCGCAGGAGGAGTGCCACCCACATTTGGAACAATATCACAAGTGCACCACTGTTACAAAAACGGGCCAACTTGAGCACGCTTTGAATATTCGGGAAATAAAGTTAGCCGGCCGGTTCGCTGCTTTGTTTACTCGCGGCTTTGCATTGGTACAGGCCTTTCCCCTGCGCCTCGGTCAGCTCTAATCTGCAACACAATGTTTGGCACGTACGACCGGTGAAAGGACGGGATAAAAAAGCCCGGGACACAAATCCACAACGTCCAGTGCGTTAAGCTAATCGCAACGGAGACAATCGTGCGAGAAAAACAGAGGAAAATTCCAATTCAGTCGCCAAAGAAGCGGGAAATACAACGTGAAACTTCATTGAGCCACGATCCGTCCATAAAAATCATCCTTTTCTTTCATTTCCTTTATAACATGACATAACGTGCCTTTGAATTATTGAATTACAGGATATTGACAGCTGTATTTTACATTGTGTTGTATTATAACATATGAATGTATAAAACAATGCAACATGGGATGAAAACGGCTTGGTTTGTTTCACTATTTGTCGTACATTTGATCGTTTCCGATTAAATAAGGAAAAACCATGTGTGTTTTACAGTTATGCACTATAGAATATGCATTTAAAGAACATGCAAACCTACATACTCACTTCCAACCCCTGGAAATGATAAATATAAACCGTGAAACCCACTGTTATGGGGCCCAATCTGTTTTCTGCAGGTGAGAACAGTTATGTCATGGATGCTGTCCAAGCCTGGGCCTCAAAACAAAATAAGGAGAACGAGCCGCAGCCGAAAAGGGGAACTAATCTGCTAATCTGCCTGCATTGGGCTGTTGTGCAGAAAACTTGGCATTATCGAGGCACATGACTGAATAAGTGGAGAGACTGCAGCCATTTCCCTCCAGAGGTATGTGTGAACGTGCCTCTGCCAGACACTGAGAACATCTGCTGAGCCACGTGGAGCCGCGCAAATGCCTCCTGCAAACGAAATGCTGGTTTGAAAGGGATTAAACTATACTATTTCCTATTTTCACATGGCCCCGTAACCCATTTCGTGCTCTAAACGGTGCGCAAATGCGGACAAAACAGGCGAGCTAAAGTGAGTCAGATCCCCCTCTTCCCCGCCATCATGAAAAACTAGGCCAACGTCCGCAGATTACGGCAGTCACACGTTTCCCCATCTTGAGCGTGAGTGACGTGCGATTCGGACCAATGGCGGTGCGGCTACGTTGCGCCGGACTGGTCGCGTCGCGTGTCCGTCCACGGCTTCGCCCAATAGTGATGCGCAACGCGTCACTGTGGGCGGGCCGCGCTGTCGTATAAAGGCGGAAGCGCAGCCCTCAGGCACGCAGATCATTTGTGAAGCCGAACTCTCACGTCCACGGTTTACGCTCCAGCTCCAGACAAAAATGAGGGAAATTGTCCACCTTCAGGCCGGCCAGTGCGGCAACCAGATCGGTGCTAAGGTCAGTAGTCCCGTGTTTATCACCGTTTATCTCCGGGTCGCGCTTTTTTGGTCCAAATGTTCACGGCGTCTGCTCGCGAAGCCGGTGCTTTGTGTCTAGCCTCTAGCCACACCCTGAACCTCATTCAGACTCCGAAGGGGCAAACATCGCGGGAATTGAGGTTCAATTGTTGCATAACTCGCGTTTATTTGATGTTTAGATATTCATTTATCTTTTTTCGATGGTTTTTACGTTTAAATATTTTTTGAAATTGGCTTTTTCCCGATGTTTCGCGTAATTAATGAATGTCTAGTATTGAACAGACCCGTTGGATTAAACATGGATCCGACATCATTAGCTCGTGTTCCCTAAAATATGTTTTTTTTTTTTTTTTTTTTTTTTTTCCTGTTGAGCCACGTTATGTTCCGTGTTAGTTTTTAAACGTAAAGGCCGGTTTTTCCTCCTCCCCTCCCGGCTTTTCTCCGTGTCTCTTCGCGCTGGTCTGAGGCCTGAAGGGGGCGGGACTTGCTCCTGCTGCAGTCTGCGCAGTGGGCGTTTTTGGCGGGTTGTGACGTCACCGGGGCCTTTCAAATTTAACCGATTTGTGTCGCAGCCAATCCGGTCTCAGCTCGCGCCCGCCTTTATGGCACGGGCGCGGGAGACTTTTTGAGAAAACATGGCCACGTAATCTGTTTTATAACTAGATGTTCTTTTTTTGTAGTTCTGGGAAGTGATCAGTGACGAGCACGGAATCGACCCGACCGGAACATACCACGGAGACAGTGACCTGCAGCTGGACAGGATCAACGTCTACTACAATGAAGCATCCGGTAATCTATGCACTACTTTTAACACTTCAGTTTCACTATTATATGGTTCACCAGTAGATGCGTGTGGAATGCAGACCAATTTCATTTGTTTAATCTAAACTATTTTGTTTTTCCAGGTGGCAAATATGTGCCCCGTGCTGTGCTGGTGGATCTGGAGCCGGGGACCATGGACTCTGTGAGGTCCGGCCCCTTCGGCCAGGTCTTCAGGCCCGATAACTTTGTCTTTGGTAAGCATGCAGTTCTGTAAATCAAATTGGCTAATGTGTCCAAGAGCAGGCTCTAACTCAATTTGTTGCATTCCAGGCCAGAGCGGAGCTGGTAACAACTGGGCCAAGGGCCATTACACGGAGGGTGCAGAGCTGGTGGACTCTGTTTTAGATGTAGTGAGGAAGGAGGCAGAAAGCTGTGACTGTCTGCAGGGCTTTCAGCTTACACACTCCCTGGGAGGAGGCACAGGCTCTGGTATGGGCACTCTGCTTATCAGCAAAATCCGTGAAGAGTACCCAGACCGTATCATGAACACCTTCAGCGTGGTGCCTTCTCCCAAAGTGTCAGACACTGTCGTAGAGCCGTACAACGCCACACTATCAGTTCACCAGCTGGTAGAAAACACAGACGAGACCTACTGCATCGACAACGAGGCCCTGTACGACATCTGCTTCCGCACCCTCAAACTCACCACACCTTCCTACGGCGATCTCAACCACCTGGTCTCTGCCACCATGAGCGGCGTCACCACCTGCCTCCGGTTCCCCGGGCAGCTCAACGCTGACCTGAGGAAACTGGCGGTCAACATGGTGCCCTTCCCCCGTCTTCACTTCTTCATGCCCGGCTTCGCTCCCCTCACCAGCAGAGGAAGCCAGCAGTACAGGTCCCTCACCGTCCCAGAACTCACACAGCAGATGTTCGACGCCAAGAACATGATGGCTGCATGCGACCCCCGCCACGGCCGCTACCTCACCGTGGCTGCCATCTTCAGAGGCCGCATGTCCATGAAGGAAGTGGACGAGCAGATGCTCAATGTGCAGAACAAGAACAGCAGCTACTTCGTGGAATGGATCCCCAACAACGTGAAGACCGCCGTGTGCGACATTCCTCCCCGCGGGCTCAAGATGGCCGCCACCTTCATCGGCAACAGCACCGCCATCCAGGAGCTGTTCAAGCGCATCTCCGAGCAGTTCACCGCCATGTTCCGGCGCAAGGCTTTCCTCCACTGGTACACCGGCGAGGGCATGGACGAGATGGAGTTCACCGAGGCGGAGAGCAACATGAACGACCTGGTGTCCGAGTACCAGCAGTACCAGGACGCCACCGCCGAGGAGGAGGGAGAGTTCGAGGATGAGGGCGAGGAGGATATCGCTTAAATGATTCTCACTGTCAATCTTTTTCACACCTGAAGTTGGCCAAATTTCCGTTTCCTCCAAATTTTACAGCTAATGTAACGTTTCAATCTTTCAAGTTTTCCATGTTGTCTTGTCACTCTGTTAATAAAAGCTCACGAGCTTCTCTCTGAATCCTGTCTTATCTGTGCAACAAGCTATAGTCTTGTATAAGTAAAGTGTATATTGCCCTTGAGTTAATCAGCTAGAAACTTGCTTTGGTGATTTGATGCAACCTAAATGAATTATAGAAGCCGGAAATGTCAATTAGGCATATTATATTAGGCAATTATAATTACTGAAATGCAGCATAATTTAATCTGATATTAGTGAAAGTACAGTACCAGGGTGCTTTAAAAGACATATTGGAGAAATAAAGTTTGCAGTAATGGCCTGTGCTGTAAAAGTAACACCGCTGAAGCAGTTGCATCAAATGTCCACTAGAGGTCAGTGCATCTGCTTCCAAACATGGTATGTGAAGATGCTAACGGCTAATGCTAACAGGCTCCAGCAGCACACGGTCTTCAGTCTGCTCTCCAGCCCCGGCTTCTGCCCGAACCGGCTCACGAAACCACTCTGCGAAGAGAAGAGGACATTTTCAGAGGTTTAAAGCTCTAAAGGCAAGTGAAGTTCAGACTGATACATGAAATGAGTTACTGTGAACACGTCACTACTTCAATAAAGCCAATTCCTCTGACGTTTGTCCATTTCCGGCTGTGGCACGTTTGAGTGCAAAACTAAAACTGACCAATTTGAATTTATTTCTGATTTTTGTGTTGCCAAATTAAATCTGATTCTCATCCCAAACCTGGAGCATCGCCTGCTTGAGTTCTACAAAGAGTTATTTACTTTAGTTCTACTTTAAAAGTCCCTTCAAAAGTACTCAAGATGAAGTAAAAGTACTCAAGCTGAAGTAGAAGTACTCAAGCTGAGGTAAAAGTACTCAAGCTGAAGTAAAAGTACTCAAGCTGAAGTAAAAGTACTCAAGCTGAGGTAAAAGTACTCAAGCTGAAGTAAAAGTACTCAAGCTGAGGTAAAAGTACTCAAGCTGAAGTAAAAGTTCTCAAGCTGAGGTAAAAGGACTCAAGCTGAGGTAAAAGTACTCAAGCTGAGGTAAAAGTACTCAAGCTGAGGTAAAAGTACTCAAGCTGAGGTAAAAGTTCTCAAGCTGAGGTAAAAGTACTCAAGCTGAGGTAAAAGTTCTCAAGCTGAGGTAAAAGTACTCAAGCTGAGGTAAAAGTTCTCAAGCTGAGGTAAAAGTACTCAAGCTGAGGTAAAAGTTCTCAAGTTAACAGGGACCATTAATATTTTTCAGAAAGTGACTTAAATTGACACACTTTCAGGAGGAGTACATCGCCTGCATGATTCCATAGAGAAAGTGAAAACCATTCCCAGGTATATTCTCCATGGAAACAAGCAGGAGGAGTCTCTTTCAGGCTGTGTATGAGTCAGGTCTGTGGAGATGCAAGCACGCTCACTGTAAAGTCTAGGGCTGGGCGATATTGACAAAGTTAAATAGCTTGATTATTATTATTTTATTTCCTGTTAACGATAGTCAGACGATGTCACTCCAACAGAAATGTGTTTGTTGAAGTTTAAAATCAAATGTGAACTGAAAAGTGCAGAAATATCACCTTAATTGAAAGTTTACATCATAAAGCTCTTATTGTAGCATTTTTTAAAAACTTACTATAAACAATATACTAACACAATATTATCTTAAATGTTTTCTGCCGCGAGTGAAGCCACAAGCCATGCAAAAGTGAAAAAAACATTACTTTATTTGTCTAATTTTTTATAAAAGAGTGAAGTGCTGATCACTATTTACGATATACTCTTTTTTTAGGTGTGTTTTTGTTCCTTCTTTCTTATTTGAACAAAATATTTTTGATGACCTCATCTCTTGTAGCGGCACACTACTAATCTCTTACATAATGAATGAATTAATCATACCTTTTAGAAAAGTAAATGTTGTGTACTTTGGCCTAACGTATAGAATAGTGTCCGTCTCACTGTGTCTGGCTCTGTAAATTTGGCGATTTTTCTTTGTTTTCTGTTTAGATGCAGAAGTTTGCTCTGGACTCTTCAAAAAGGGTAAATCATTGCAGCCGTTAACTCAAGTGGGATGTTTTTTGAAGGCACAATCAAGGCCTTACCACGGCCTGGGGGCCAAAACGCGGCCCTCAGACCAATTTTTGTTGGCCCTCCAGCTTCCTGCCAAGTCCATCCAAAAAACAAAAAGCTGTACTTTTTACTGTAAAATTGGAATATGAAGTTAGACCAACCTAATATTCATGTTCTAAGTCTTATTAAAGGTGGAGGCATCGAAACAATGTCAAATTCAACATTATCTGGTTGTTTGTGGCCCTCTGCTCAGTATAAGTTTTAAAATGCGGCCCCCGGACACACCCGCGCCTTACGCTAATGCACACGTGGTCTCACCCATCCTCCTTTGTCCCGTATCTCAGGGCAGATGACCCGCTCCACGTAGGCGCCCACGCTGGCCTTCAGCTGCGGCAGGACGCCCTCCATCCCGCTCTCGTGGCAGTGCTGCGCCATCTGCCCCGCCAGAACGTACACGGACAGCACGGCGCTCCAGGCCAGGTCCCCCCGCCGGCCGCCCGGGGCCGGGGGAAAGAAGTGCTGGTCCAGGATGCCCGTCAGCGTGGGCACGGCCGTCTCCTCGCGGACGTCCTTGAAAACGCGGGGCCAGCGTCGGAAGAAAATGGGGAACCGCACCAGCAGCTCGTCCCCGGCGTGTCGCAGCGCGGCCGTGCAGCGCGTGGGGGCCGGTCCCATGGCGCCGTCGGCCCCTCCGGAGGTCACGTAGTCGATGTAGTCGTGGGCCATCAGGTAGGCCTCTCTCACCTGCCGCAAATGTACTGTAAACTTGACTTTGTTTAGGATTATTGTGACGCCAACAAAATGTCAAAAAGTGTAACGTGCCTCTGACAGGTCGGACGAAATATCACGAAATTTTCTATTTTTTAGGTGTATAATTGTACTTCCTGTTTGTAATTGATGACATCACACTAGGAAATCAGCTTGCAACCACTGGGCCAAAACTCTTCTGTTGTAATTTTAGTTTTAATTTGACAAATAAATGAGAGTGACTTTATTTTGTTGAACGAATGTTTAGAAAGTCAAAAAAGCAGTTTCTTTTGTGTAAATTATGCATAAGCTTTGGATGGAATGAGTGTCCCTGGTGTGATGTCACTTCCTGTCATTCTCTACACAAATAAAGTCAAAATTAGAAAATCATACGCACTTTAATTCACTAGTAGCTTTTCCTATCTTCTTGCAGAGTAGTGTGGTAGAGTAGCTAAGAATTGTACTCAAGTAAGTGTAAAGTTACTTCAAACTAGTAGAAGTACATGATAGTAGTAGTGTCTGGGCGTAAACCTCATATTTATAATGTGAAGTTGATGTAATTGTCAGGACAAAACACCATTTAATCCACAAAGTTTGGAATTTTTAAAGGATCGAAACTAAAATTTGAAAAATGAAATCATATTTGGTGCAAGAAACACACATTTCCTCACAGTGTTACTTCATATTACTTCATTATTATGGCAATAGAAGTGCAGTGTCAGAAAACTACTAAAGTACAATTTCTGCAAAAAGTTACTCGAGTAAATGTAACTCAAGTAAAAGTAACTACCCTCCTCTGCAGTACTTAAAAATAATGTTCTGAAGTAGTAGTAGTACAAAATAGCGCTTCAGAAGTTATCAACATAAAGTTTTTAGAGTAACTAAGAGAAAGAGTACTTTAAAGTACACTGTAAACATGACTCAAGCAGGTGTTTGTAGATAATTATTCAAAATCATAATACATAAAACATCATGTGCATTCAAGCTAGTGGTCAATAATTAATCATAAATATGTTTCAATAAATATTCCCTTTTCCTTCTTTTGCCTAAAGGCGTGAAAAGCAAATATCTTAAGTATTACTAACAAACTAATACATACTGCGTTTATAAACATGAGTAAATTACCTAAAGTCATAATTGGTTATAAAATATGTTGATCAAGGAGTCACCGCTCACCAAAGGGTCGGGATCCTCAGACTGACACATGGCTCCGGGCCCTTCTCTGGCTCCGGACCCTTCTCTGGCTCCGGACCCTTCTCTGGCTCCGGACCCTTCGCTGTCTCCGGACCCTTCGCTGGCTCCGGACCCTTCTCTGGCTCCGGACCCTTCTCTGGCTCCGGACCCTTCGCTGTCTCCGGACCCTTCTCTGGCTCCGGACCCTTCTCTGGCTCCGGACCCTTCGCTGTCTCCGGACCCTTCGCTGGCTCCGGACCCTTCTCTGGCTCCGGACCCTTCGCTGTCTCCGGACCCTTCGCTGGCTCCGGACCCTTCTCTGGCTCCGGACCCTTCTCTGGCTCCGGACCCTTCGCTGTCTCCGGACCCTTCTCTGGCTCCGGACCCTTCGCTGTCTCCGGACCCTTCGCTGGCTCCGGACCCTTCTCTGGCTCCGGGCCTTTCTCTGGCTCCGGACCCTTCGCTGTCTCCGGACCCTTCGCTGTCTCCGGACCCTTCGCTGTCTCCGGACCCTTCTCTGGCTCCGGACCCTTCACTGGCTCCGGACCCTTCTCTGGCTCCGGACCCTTCACTGGCTCCGGGCCCTTCACTGGCTCTGGGTCATTGTGGTTGAGTTGTCTGCAAACAAGAAAAATTGCATTTCCCCCAACTTAGACATTTAATAAATCCTTTTGACAGATGATGACGGCAAATGAATAAAGCAAATAAAAAGTGCACAAAGACTAAACCGGCTGCAGAGCTCGAAGTGCTTATGATTTAGTTTGGTGCAACATTTATTATAGTTTTACACCAGTCGAGTGGCATTTTGTGAAGAAAATGTGTAGTAAACAGGAACAAGAATCCCTCTGTCTATGTCATTACTGCAAGGGATATTTACTACTACTTACACTATTTACACTACTTACACTATTTACACTACTTACACTATTTACACTATTTACACTATTTACACTACTTACACTATTTACACTACTTACACTATTTACACTATTTACACTATTTACTACTACTTACACTATTTACACTACTTACACTATTTACACTATTTACACTACTACCACTATTTACACTATTTACACTACTTACACTATTTACACTATTTACTACTACTTACACTATTTACACTACTTACACTATTTACACTATTTACACTACTTACACTATTTACACTACTTACACTATTTACACTATTTACACTATTTACACTACTTACACTATTTACTACTACTTACACTATTTACACTACTTACACTATTTACACGCGCAACTGACACATTTTTCTGACAGTTTAAACAATGGTTCAACAGAAAACAGGTGTTATCACGTATTGTTATTTGTCAATTCAAAACTATTGTGTCATTTATATAGATTTTGTCCCTTGTTTACAATGTGGTTGCTCGGTAACGGTGTCCAACCAGGAAGTAACATTATAAATGTCATCAAAATTGACAAACTACACAAAGTTTTGTGTGAAATCTTAAACATTATCACGTTCACTACGTTTCAGTCCCGTCCGGACCCAATCGCAGTCCCCTCTGGACCCAATCGCAGTCCCCTCTGGACCCAATCGCAGTCCCCTCTGGACCCAATCGCAGTCCCCTCCGGACCAGAACCTCGGCGCGTCACTGTGCATTATATTTTGACTCAATAAGAAACAAGTGCAGTGAGACGGATGAGGGAGTTCTCTTTGTAACACTGAACTTTCCTGCTTTAGAGCAACGAGAGGGACGTGAAGCTTTCTGCATGTAACTCCAATCAGCCAATCACATCGCTGCATTGTGTTGTGCAAAGGAAAGTCCCATGTGACGTTGTGATCAGCACAAACATCACATGTCAGATTTATATTCTATCTCAAATCTACTTTTAATGAACAATACAACATTTCAATTTATTCTAAAACATCATCAGAGCATTTGATATAAAATATTGTTAATTGGTCAATTCTGATAATTAATTAAGCATATTATAAGGTTATTTTATGTTAAGAGATATGATATAATAATATATAATATAAAAGTGGCAGAACTGCTGGTCCTTGGTGAAAGTTTACAGGGGCCCCCTGGTGTCCTAACCTGTCAAAGGCACTTGAAATAGTTAGTGCTTGTAAATTGAAAGTGAACATGGTCAGGGTCAGAGGGCAGAAGGTCAGTTCTGGTGACCTCTGAAACAACTAAAAAACAGGAAGAGCAGATGGGAAAACCTTCTCTGTTTTTTTCCTGTTGTACATTCATTTGGAAACAGTTCTTTGTATTTGTATTGGTTTAAGTGAGTCTGTATATAATGTAAGACAGTCATGTTTAAATGTCTCCACACAGTGTTACAGCGGCTGGACTTGGCTTTGGTCAGTCTGGAGAATCTGGAGAATACTTTTACTGTAGAAGTACAAAGTATGTTCATTTATCGCTCATTCAACGCATTTTTGCTTTGTGTGGTGTGATATCAATAAAGGAAGTACTCAGTTACATTTACTCATATACATTTACTTGAGTCACTTTTTCAAGGAATTCAACTTTTTAGAGTAACTTTTTGACACTTTTACTCCTACTTGAGTAATATGTTTATCAAAGTAACTCTTACTTGAGTAAAAGTCTTGGTTCGTCTTCTCGCTGTGAGTAAATCTACAAGTGACAAAAGCTTTATGTCGACAAGATGAAAAGATCTGACCATTTGTGTTTCTTCTTTTCTTCTTTTTCCTCATTTTTGTGTCGATCCTTTGAAAATAGATTTTTTGTTTTATTTAATGTTTATTTTGTTCCTCCAATTATATAAACTTCACATTATAAAACAGATGTTACGTCCAGACTCTTTAAGTTACTCTTTCTTCTTTAGTTTTACTTGAGTATTTTCTTTAACCAATATTTTGAACTTCTGCTTAAGTAATATTATTTTTTGAAGCCTCTGAATTTACCTCAATTTACCAATAATTAACAATTCTTATGTTATGATTATATATTTTTTCTTTTCTTTTTTAAGTATAATTTTATGAATTTGGGACATTTTTCAACAAACACAAAAACAGAACAAGACCAGAGAGAGTACAGGAGATACAAAATAAAACTAAAACGTCCAAAGGAAATGAAGGCACATACAGTATAATCCAATACAGTATAAGTTTGCCAAATTTGTCAATTTCCAAATTAAATTAAAATTATTTCCATTTTGCGTATGCATCCATAATAGGTTTAGTCCAGTCTTAGATCGTCGGTACAATTTGTGTTATCCAGGGCCTTTTTCCACATGATTACATGTGTTCCATTGACGTTACAGCTCATCACGTCTCGTAGGAGAATCCACCACAGTGAGCTACACATTTATGTCTGTTTTATGGTCTCACGTGTCCTGGACCAGCTGTACCACCACCTTCCCCCAGTCACCACAGACAACCACAGTTTTGCAGGGCAGGAAGTACGAGCTGATAAAATGACCGTGCCAAGGTTAATGAAACAAACTCACCGTTAATGTCGGCGCAGTTGGCAGGTGAAGTGGTCTGTCCAAGTGTCAGCTCATGTCTCTACACCAAAACACTAAAAATAGGTCTCTGCTCACAATCATGTGCAGCCAGATCAACACGAGCGAGGGGCTAAAAAAAGCTGGACACAGGAGGAGTTAGTGTTACAGCCCCAGGGCAACGGTCAGTGGGAAGGTGGTAAAAGGGGTCAAATAAATAGAATAAACTTAAATAAAAGTTGATTTGCAAAAGATTGCTTTAGTTGTATTAGATAATAAACTATAATATTGGTAAGCAGCAAACAAGTGTGTGTTTGACTTTAATAAGCTGAAACCTCCAGAAGTCAGATAATGATCCAATTTTTGTTGTGCATGTGAACAATAAATTAGTAAATAAACCTATTATATTATTTATATGTATTATATTCTCGGTACAGCATTTTGATTCTGGCTTCAACCCAATGAAATTGATTGTTATTTATATATTTATATATATAAATATATATATCCTCAGAGAGGAGCTGGAGAAGTCCTGGAGTGTGAAGGTATCGGTGGTGCCCGTAGTGATCGGAGCACTTTGGGCAGTGACCCCCAAACTGGAGGAATGGCTTGAGCAGATCCAGGAAAAACATCTCTGTCCAGAAAAGTGCAGGAACAACAAAGATACTGAAGAACCCTCAAGCTCCCAGGGGCCTCTGGTAGAGGACCCGAGCTTGAAGGGAGAGAAATCAAGAACGCACGCGGAGGGTGCAGTTTAGGTGAGTTTATATATATATATATATATATATATATATATACACATACATACACACATACATACATACACACATACATACAGTATATAGTTTAATGACACCTTCTTACCACACGAGGGCAGTACTGTTCAACCAAAGTCTCACTTCCTTTTAAAGTATTTATATTATATAACTGTTTCTTGCCTGTACTTTATGGACACATTTATAGTTATTCAATTGTCATCATTTGTGAGGCGGCCATCATTCAACTTACAAGTGCAGCTGTACAATAGTACTATACTATAATAGTACTATACTACAATAGTAATATACTATAATAGTACTATACTACAATAGTAATATACTACAATAGTAATATACTATAATAGTAATATACTACAATGAGTCCATTGAACATAGTAGTAAATTCCTCTAATTAATGCATTACAGAGTCACTAGTAGTTGCAGTCCATTGTATTGTATTGTCTTGTCTTGTATTGTATTGTATTGTATTGTATTGTATTGTATTGTCTTAGAATAGTTATTAACTAGAATTTTGCCGTTGCCATTTCCAGTCTCTTATTGAAATGAGCAGAATGATTGAAATGCTCAGAGAAGCAACTGTATTGTTGAATTTTGGATTAAAAAAGTTTGGCTCGTCACATACTTTTTTTGTTATTAGGTAACAATTTAAACAAACAAACCAAATAAATTGCTTGTGTCAAAAGCGTCAGTTGCATGCCCAATAACCAGAGAGCTGGTGGTTCAGTACTTTTTACACTTGTGCTTGTGGTCTGCGTTTAACATGACCTCTGTATAATAAGTACTTTTCGTAATTGTTCAGTGTGTATTTGGTGTTCTCAGGATCAGACGTGGGCCATCCTCAGACTGTTACACAGCCGGTCTTGGCGGTTGTTCTTGGAGCGCAGAAGGGGGGCGCCAATGAGCAGAAAACTCCAAAACTGCATCTGCCAAAGCATAATAAGGTAAGGTCTGGTCAAGCTGTGTTCAGGCAGGTTTCTGAAGACCTCTGTATCATTTAGTTTCTTCCCTTGCCGTACAAATACAACGTCATAGAATTAAATCATTATATTAAAGGCGCAATACCTGCCTTTTGCCACGCGTGAAAACCAGAATGAGTTCATTTTCAACAGTTTGCAGTGGTCCAAACCTATTCCTCACTTTCCTATTCCTAGTTTCCTAATTATTCACATCGTTCGGAGGCCGAGCTGAGGCTTATTGTCCATCAGCCTGACTTCCTGGTTTGCGGCAGATTAAAAACATTTTCTAATTAGATCCAGGCAGCACACAGCAGTCTAATTTGATCCTACGAGCTGCTTTTACAATATAGCTGTAAAAGACTTTATTACATGAAGAAAAGTCCATGTAAAGTTTGCTAAAGTGACATCCTCCATGCCAGTTAGTACTTTTATTGTTCTGATATTATGTGAGAGCATTCAGCGTCATCTCACGGAACCAACGGCGTCAATCTTATGCCATGTGGTGGTACGAGTTTTACATAATATTCACGCGAGTCTGTTTCAAATCTGGCCTCAGACGCAACGCCACATGTTTCCGGCCGATTTAAAAATGAAACATGATGTCGACGCGTGCAAATAACCTCTCCCCGCGCGGCATCACTCATCTCCAATCTCTAAACTAAATATATATGTAAATGCAAACACGAAGAGCCCCTCTAATTAGATTCAACTAAATGTATTTAAATTGTGCATAAAACCCGTGAGATCCGGCGTGGATTAGCACTCGGGCACGCTCGGCTGCACCTACATTGTCCTTTAAGTGTAGCTTTTATGAAATCGTTTTATATCTCACACGGGGGGCCTTTGAAAAGAGACGCGCGCATGTGTGTGTGTGTGTGTTGGGTTTATGTTGGTTTTTAATAATGCACTGATTTATGGCAGAGAGGAGGCTTGATCAAGTGATAGAGGCTCTGTGTTCTCTGGCCATCTGGTGTGACATACATCGAGTGTGTTTCAGTGGGAGGGAAGATATCGCTAACCATCCAGAAACATAACCCACCCCCATTCACTGCCACACAAGCACCGCAGGAATGACTGGGGAGGCCTGCTTGTCCCTGGAGAAGCAGGACGGCCAATTTATCGAGTTAATTTTAAAATACGGGCGTGCTTTACCTTAAATTACACTTCTTTTTTTTTTTTACGCCACTCCAATGTGACGCCGAGGCTCGAAAGTTCATCCTTTGTGATAGAAAAGCAAATGAGTTGACGTTTCTTCTTGGTTGTGTTAGATGTCAGTTAATCATGGACGAACGGGCAAAATCGTTGCCGTGTCCTTGTCAGTTTACCCTTTATCTTGAAAGGCTCGTCGCAACTAACTAGGGGTAAGTTACAGTGACTACTCGAGTAATGGTTTTAGTTGAGTAGTTTCACTGAGGGCCGTTCAATGATGGAAAAAAATATCGTGACAATTAGTATAATCACACTTGTGCAGCGGGTTTCGCACTATTGTTCTGAACACACTGTACATTTGTGTAAATACTAGCCATTTTTATTCAATTTGAGTAACTCTAACTTATTTTATGCATGCCTTTTTTCAATTTTATTTACAATTTATATTATTCACTGTTTCATGTTGAACAATATTGTCGTTCCTAGTTCCTAGTCGGCAATAAACCTTTCTATCATATACATAAAAAAAATAAGCTATTGTGAAGAAACAACTCAAACTCCACAAATGAATAAAACACACATCAGAGTTTGTGTAAGTCACATTTTTATGATGATGTGTTTTTTGCCGAAGGCCCAAAGTCACTGGGATGGGCCCCAGTCAGCTCCGACCCCTAACGCCAACAAGTGGAATAATGTTGTAACGACTGAATGTAAATGATAAATAAACACGTTATAAGATGTAGCAAAGCGGATAATCAATTATTAGATTCATTGCACAGCTCTAATTTGACTTATACACTTAGCAGATATCAGTACGTTCACCTTTATTTACCACGTCTATGAACAACAGAGAAAGTCGTGAAGAACTCTTACTATAATAACCACACTATTGATGCTGGGTGGTACAAATACTTTTCACCCTGCTCCCTGGTTGCCTTCTTTTTATTTGTGTTCTATATGCCTGCTCACAACAAAGCAGAAGTTCAAAATACAAATATGGCCCGACTTGCCAGTTAGTTTATCACACATATGCAAAATGTACTTTGTAAAGTCCTTTATCAGGGCGGCGATAAGAACAGGAAGGAACTGAAATGTGGAGTGGCTGGTAGTGTATTTGGGTTAAATACAACTCACATCACAGGTACAGGGGAAGCACAGCCCTAAGTCAGACCAGTATATCCAGTTTATTTACATTTCAGGCAACAGGAAAGTATATCAGATGTGAAACAAAAACGTGTAAATACGCACAGGGAAGTCAGAAAAAAAAGGCTGTGAATGCCACCACTGACAAGAGAACCCAGACTCAGTAAAGTACTAACTCTACAGGATGACATAGTAGTAGTAGTAGTAATAATTGGACAATGCACAGGACAACAAGTTAAAACCATTAAAACAGCAGTAAAACATACAATACAAACTGGCTGCTGGTGTGAGAGTTACTGATTATGTGGCGTAGAATTGTTTTTAATTTGTTTATTACAGTTTATTTGTCAGGGACCATGTTCAAACACATCACTCTTATGAAAGACAAGATAACTTTGCACCAGATTTAGCAAAGAGCTACAGTGTTAGTACTAACTAGATGTACTGTGTAAGTAGTAGTAGTAGTATTGTAAATAGATGTAGTAGTAGCAGTTTTCACACCAGTACCCCAGGTGTGAGAGAGTCAGTTCGCCCCCTCGTCCCGATTGACAGTCTGTTGGGCGCGTTTCCGGATCCCGTCCAGTCCGCCATTTCTGACCCCTGCTAATTCAAACAAAGAAGCGTGTGACTTGATATTTTTGCGAAAGCCCACGATATTTTTTGCGAGACGTTGGACGATGCAATATCACAATATTTTGGTTATTGTCACATCCCTACTTGCAGTTGTTGTTGTTGTTGTTGTTGTAGTAACTAGATGTAGTAGTTGCAGTGATAAGTAGATGTGCGTCTGTTTGCACGTCCTGGACACGCTTCAAGTCAATAGGGCCGGAGTCCACTCAAGAAAAGAGAGATTGAGGGTAGCTCCTCCAGGATAGGGTGGGGGTCATCCAGGATAGGGTGGGGGTCATCCAGTAAAGGGTGGGGGTCATCCAGGATAGGGTGGCTCATCCAGGATAGGGTGGGGGTCATCCATGATAGGGTGGCTCATCCAGGATAGGGTGGGGGTCATTCAGGATAGGGCGGGGATCATCCATGATAGGGTGGGGGCCATCCAGGATAGGGTGGGGGTCATCCATGATAGGCTGGCTCATCCAGGATAGGGTGGGGGTCATTCAGGATAGGGCAGGGATCATCCAGGATAGGGTGGCTCATCCAGGATAGGCCGGGGGTCATCCAGGATAGGGTGGGGGTCATCCATCCAGCAGTTGAGGGAAGGAAAGGAGAGGATCGGGGTCCACAGGTCGAGGCATCTGAAACAGTTACACAGAATATGAAGAGCAACTAGATGTAGTTTTTTCTTCTCTCTATTGACAAACATTTCACTCCATGGCCTTTTGCTGTGCGCTTTTAACCTCCTTTTAACCTTCAATAATACCATTTTAGAGTAGAAAAAGGTTTCCGAGCGTCATCATTCATTCCTTTACTTTCATTCCTTTGCATTTCGGTTTCCTTTCGATAGTGAAGCAACAATACTTCTTCTGTACGACTACCATCTCCCTGTGAAGTTAGCAGCAAGCCGCAGAGTTGATAGAGTCTGGTATCGGGCCTGTCAGATAAGTCGTGTGGCAACCTGTGCAGGCCTACGAGCTTCCTGTCTGCTGTAGGAAGCCCGCTCGCTCGACTGCAGAGGAAGGCGCAGCGTTCAGAGGAAACACATTGGCAGGGCAAAAACAACCTTCTGACAAAGACAGGAATCGGCACGGTGAGATTGTGGGCCGTGACCTTGAAGACCCCATGAGGTCCAAAACACAGACTTTTACAATCAGCGATGGAGGACAGATTATATTAGAGGTTTGTAGATGGTAGTTGTGGATCAAAGTGTTAAATGACTGTAGATTAAATTAACTAGACCATTTTAAGAACTGATAATTTGCTTTAGATTAGGCAAAAGAGGACATTTTCAGTGTGAGTCTAATGCACGGCTGAGTATGAAATCATGTCTCCATAATCTTACCTTGACCTTATCATAACCTTGAGGCTATAGTAAGATAATAATTGTGACTAATCAATTATTTGATTAGTAACATCTCATATTTGTAGATGGAAAACACATTTAGCACAAAGACAGTTCTGTTCAATTATTTAAAAAAAAAAAAAAGGCACATGAAAAATATCAATTTGGATTTAGATTGAATTCCTTTGTAAATTAATTAGTCTATCAAGAGGTCAAAGCTGTCACAACAGCAATTATAACAATCATTATTTTGCAGCTTATCCGAGTTAGCTCAGCAAGACACTTACAGTTTTGATTCCCAAACTGGGGGTTGTGTCCCTTTGAGACTTATAATAAAACTTAATAAACCAGGATGGAACAACTGTAAACACTGGTTAAACAAACGGGCGATTGTGCAATTAGAAATAGGTCAGTTTCCCTTTGAGAAACAATAGTTTGAATGAAAAAAATTGTTGTTCCGAGCTGTTCTCAAGTTTCCCCTTTGGACTTGCAGTGTGTCAAATCAAGACTATATATATTTTTGGACATGACTACTATAAACCTGTACTGACAATGGTTTATGGATTTTCAAAAAGTGAATTGTGTCTTTTTTATTCGACCTTCAATCTGAGGTCGTTCACGTACAAATGTGAACTATTATGGGTGCAAAGATGAATATATTTGAATCGTACAGCTGGACGTAGTGAGGGAAATAGCCCTGCTTTTGTTTAAACAGAATGTGAAAGTAGTTGAACGCTTGGATAAGCCATAGACAGAGATAAAACACCACATATCTGCTGAAGACTATAATAATAATACTACTTAACAATAGGCCAAAACCGCAGTTTCAGCCCCGTCTGAAAAAGCAGAGTGCGTCGGTGTGAATCAATAAAAGCCATCAAACACCTGAGGGGGCCCCCAATTTTCCCAGAAAGCACTCCACCCCCTGGGTCGAGGCCAAAGATTTGCGGGGCATCAATACCTGCAATTGGTGGATGAGGTGGGGCGATCTGACCAACCAACGGCGGGTCAAGCGCGCCTCCAGACAGCAAATGGGCCCTCGGTAGTTTGCGTCAATTGGGTCCAGTGGGAGACGGAGGACGGGACCGGGGGAAGCAGGGGTGCAGAGGCTTTTTCCGAGCAGGCAGGACGCCCGACGCACTGGGGGATATAGGTGTTTTCAATTACGGGGCAAATTTGCGGCAATTTCCTTCACTTTCGGACCGCGCCCCCCCCCTGCCGAGAGGCTGATGGTTAGCGGCGAACAAAGAGGAGGGGACGGGAGCGGGAGGGGAAGGTCTGCCTGGTTCAACCTTCCTCCGTCACCTTGCAGTTGCTAATGGGGCGCTTTTCGAAACGGGCGGCAAACATTTCAGAGTGCAAACTTGTGTGGCGAGGGTGATAAGGCACTTCCTGGAGTGCAGATGTGCTTAACGCCGCGGAGATAGCGGTCGCACACAGACACAGGCCTTGTTTGAGCTGAACGTGTTGGAGAATGTAGAGGAGACTATTTGAATAGGGCAAGTTTTATGACATTTGTTCAAACATTATAAAAACAGTTGCAATATAAAGTGGTGGTTTGTGGTTACAACAGGACCAAATGCAAGTCGAACAAACTGTGGCGGACATGGTTTTGTGGTTGATTCTAAAACTTTACGCTGAAGCAAACTATGTTACGGCTCGTTTAAATTAAAGAAAATAATGTATTGTAAAAGTGGTAATTGGTGAACAAATCAAATTGGTACTCGCTGTTCGCAGCTGATAATACAGTATTTATTTGAGCACAAACCCGTAAGGCTCCATCGCTTGGATAATCTGAGCGTTGGCGATCCACACCTGCTTTACTTTGCTGTGGGAAAAAAGTCATTCTAAAGTCGTTCAAATGCCAAAAATGCATTCATGTGAATTCTAGTGATGCACCAAAGGGTTTGTGCGAGCTGGGAACTAAATAGATTTAAATAGTGCGTTTTGTGTTGGTCCTGTTGGTAGTAGACTACTTGGAAAGTCAACTCAAAGTACTCAAAAGTGGTACTCGGTACTTTGACATGAAGGGTCAGGTATTACGGATTTTTTTGTTTCTTTTTAATAAAATGAAACGTTCTTATTTAAAGGAATAATAGAGATTTTTTTCGCCGATTTGAGAACTCAAACGAGTTAGTCCCTTTTTTAAAAATCTGCACGCGCACACTCACCCATCCATCTCCATCCCGGAGACGCCTGTCATGCTGGCAATGTCAAATAAATATGGGAAAGAGTGTCTGGAGAGTCTGCCTGTGTGGTCCAACAGATCTGGTTTTCCATCTGGCGGATCAATAAGCACGGACAAAATGTATGACTCATTTCAGCAAAATTGTAAAATAGAATGAATCTAAATTATGGTTTTGTGATTTCTGTCATGTCTTTGAGATTTCAACGCATTTTCTTCCTGTTGTGTGAAGCACTTTGAATTGTCTTGTGTACAAAGTGTGCTCTACAATAGTAAAGTTGTGCGTTTTAAGTTTAAAAAGCTAAGTCCAGCGCAGAGTTGAACAACCCACTGTGCAAAGTGGATAATTCCTGCTTTAACGCAATGACGACACGGCGAACCACACCGCTATTTCAAACACCTATCCATCGTATTGTGTTTGGGATAGAGCGGTTTCCTGAAGCCTAAAGTGCTCACCTCAGCGGGGATGATAATGACTGAAAAGGACCATTGTGTTGACATAGAAGAGGTCGTCTGATTTCCCATAATGAGATCCAAACTCTCCCTGATCTTTATCTCTCATTCAGAGCAGGAAAGGCTTGAAATGTTGAAGGTTATAGTCACGCTTGTGGTTTAAAGCTCGTGACAGCTGATGAATAATTGTTTTTGGTAATTTGGATTATGCAATATGCTCAGAGTGATTTCGCTGCGTGTCAAGTGTGCTTCAGTCTACTTTGTTATTGCGCTTTAGAAATGACTGTGTGGTGCAGGTTAAAAGGGGCCAAATAGAAGGATAATTACAGGTACATTGCTATAGAAATACTTGAAGCTTGAATTCATTATTCTATATTATTATGAATACATTAATGCTGTTTTGAGCTAATTAGCAAGGGATTTTACACATTAAAAATGAATGCATAGAAAACATAGAAGCAACTCAGTTCTGTTTTCTGTATTTTAAAAGATTGAAGGTGCAAAGGCTCCAGCTCAAGGATATTATATCTTTTCAACTATTCACACGCAGAGATGGGGTTACACTTTGTCAAATCTGAACCATATTACGCACAAATGCTCAAAACACTGTCTCAGTTAGTGGTGTGGTTCTGTGCAATGGGAGAAATCAAAGCAAGTTTAAAAGGCTTCTCAAACTTTTTCTGGTGCACCCCCTTTAATAAAAAATGTATCCGCGCGTTTCAAGGAGAAGACGCACTCACTGCAGACCACTTTTACCAGATTAGGCCCACGACCGTCACACACAGGCTGTTTTCTGTGCGGTGCTACGCTTATGTTTTACATGTAACACAAAAAGCGCATGGGATCAATGCAGTTAGGATGGGTATGCACACATATTCTTAAGATATGCTTTACATCGCCAACTGAGCAGTGAGAAGATCGCACAGAGGGACAGAGGCCGAGGAGGGACGGAAGCCGAGGAGGGACAGAGCGCATATTGCGCAAGTGGCCAAAGCCATGCCTTGTTCTAAACCCACGGCAAACGGGTGTGTGGGGCACAACACCCGTTTTCCATGCGTAATGTCCTCACACAGCTCTGCGCCCTCTCAAATGGGCGCGCCCCACACTTTGAGAAGCTCTGATTCAAAGAATTATTATAGAATTAGTATCTCGTAGCTGGGCTGTTGGTTTGGGTAAATCTGATCATTTGTTATGTTATGGTGTCTATAACATTTAATGCAAGATCCAATCAATAATGACAGTTTTATATGAACTTTTAAGTGCTTGTTTTCTTTTTCAGTCCTTTATCTTGTGACTTCTGTGCACAGATGTCATTCTGTCTGGAGTATAAACCTTCTTCTTCCTCCCAAATCAACCTACACTTTTTGCCGTGTCCTATTAGCGCGCTGTTAACACTTAAAAGCCTTCAGGACTTGTTCTTCCCTTTTCATGACTCCTGTGTGATAAATGATGAGAAGCAGCTTCAGCCGAACAAACACACCTCCCAACTCAAAACGCTTGCCCGACTGATCCCCCCGAGCTACACAGAGCGCCGCCACGCTAACGATCACTTAGCACCAAACGCGGCGCAAAAATACGACAAGAAGCGCAATAACGGGACGACTGCTCCTACAAACGGCGGAGATGAGCGAACGGAAATAGACTTGTAGAGCGCGCTTGGGTTCGCCGTTTTGAAGGAGCGGAGTTGAGGGTTTGACTCCGTGCGCCGCCCCAAGGCCAATTTACTTCCCTCTTCAACCGCCGTCGCCGCCGCGAATTTAAAATGTCTCCGCAAATATTTTATTGAACAAGCTGAGGCGCACCAGCCGTTTGTACAAAAGCCTCTCAATTAGGAGCGCGGTGATAGCAAGTGGGTGAGGCGAGCCCGCGAAAGCACTCATTTTTGAGTAGCGTGGCTGCGTTTTTGGGGATGATTAAAACTATTTTAGTCGGAGCATGCCGGTGACTCATGTGTTACGGGAACTATTGCCCAACACGGGAGTCTTTGTAAAGTTAGTGAAGCCGTTTTTCCCCCACTTAAACACTTGTGCTGGCTTATCTCAGTCTCTTTAATCATGGTGTTTAGGGAGTTTTCTTCTAATGTGAAGGATATCAAGCCAAATATCTATGTTAGCTCAACGAACGGCACATTTTTTAGCGTAGAATTCGCACAGACAAGTGAGGAAAAGTGCGTAAGGACTTGCCATGAAGTTGATGCTGACCCAAAAGTGAAATGTAGAGGAAACGAGTGGTTAAAATGATGTACAGAATAATTTGGAAATCGTGAAAGTGGTAAGCCTCGATGGCTGTGGTTTTAGTGGGTGAACTTTAAGACTTACGGTTCAAGTTCCATCTAAGCCTATTGTTGTTGTTGTTGTTGTTGTTGTTGTTGTTGTGCCCCTGGTTTAGACACTTATATTCCAACAATATTTGAAGCATAATTCTGTTGATCAAATGCTTAGTTGAAAGTGCAGTGCAAAAGCAAAATCTCAGATACAGTGTGTTATATAGTGTATTTCTGTATGTTATATAGTGTATTTCTGTGTGTTATATAGTGTATTTCTGTGTGTTATATAGTGTATTTCTGTATGTTATATAGTGTATTTCTGTGTGTTATATAGTGTATTTCTGTGTGTTATATAGTGTATTTCTGTGTGTTATATAGTGTATTTCTGTGTGTTATATAGTGTATTTCTGTGTGTTATATAGTGTATTTCTGCTTGTATTTCTGTGTGTTCTATAGTGTATTTGTGCGTGTTATATAGTGTATTTCTGCTTGTATTTCTGTGTGTAATATAGTGGATTGTATTTCTGTGTGTTATATAGTGTATTTCTGCTTGTATTTCTGTGTGTTATATAGTGTATTTCTGCTTGTATTTCTGTGTGTTATATAGTGTATTTCTGCTTGTATTTCTGTGTGTTCTATAGTGTATTTCTGTGTGTTCTATAGTGTATTTCTGTGTGTTATATAGTGTATTTCTGCTTGTATTTCTGTGTGTTCTATAGTGTATTTCTGTGTGTTATATAGTGTATTTCTGCTTGTATTTCTGTGTGTTATATAGTGTATTTCTGTGTGTTATATAGTGTATTTCTGCTTGTATTTCTGTGTGTTATATAGTGTATTTCTGTGTGTTATATAGTGTATTTCTGCTTGTATTTCTGTGTGTAATATAGTGGATTGTATTTCTGTGTGTTATATAGTGTATTTCTGCTTGTATTTCTGTGTGTTATATAGTCTATTCCTGCTTGTATTTCTGTGTGTTATGTAATGTATTTCTGCTTGTATTTCTACTTTTGTATGTTTGCATTGCTTATTTGGTTTGCTAGTTTAGTGAAAATATCGGAAAAATATTTCAAAGTCGGTTAAATTTTTTTATTGTAAATTCTCTTTTTTTTTTAACGGTATAGCGTAAAACACATACTTTGAAGACGTACAACTACAGAAGATGTACAACTACAGAAGACGTACAACTACTGAAGAAGTACAACTACAGAAGACGTACAACTACTGAAGAAGTACAACTACAGAAGACGTACAACTACTGAAGAAGTACAACTACAGAAGACGTACAACTACAGGAGACGTACAACTACAGGAGACGTACAACGACAGGAGACGTACAACTACAGGAGACGTACAACTACAGAAGACGTACAACTACTGAAGAAGTACAACTACAGAAGACGTACAACTACAGGAGACGTACAACTACAGGAGACGTACAACTACAGAAGACGTACAACTACAGGAGACGTACAACTACAGGAGACGTACAACTACAGGAGACGTACAACTACAGGAGACGTACAACTACAGAAGAAGTACAACTACAGAAGAAGTACAACTACAGGAGACGTACAACTACAGGAGACGTACAACTACAGAAGAAGTACAGTTACAGAAGAAGTACAACTACAGGAGACGTACAACTACAGGAGACGTACAACTACAGGAGACGTACAACTACAGAAGACGTACAACTACAGAAGACGTACAACTACAGAAGAAGTACAACTACAGGAGACGTACAACTACAGGAGACGTACAACTACAGAAGACGTACAACTACAGAAGACGTACAACTACAGGAGACGTACAACTACAGGAGACGTACAACTACAGGAGACGTACAACTACAGGAGACGTACAACTACAGAAGAAGTACAACTACAGAAGAAGTACAACTACAGAAGAAGTACAACTACAGAAGAAGTACAACTACAGAAGAAGTACAACTACAGAAGAAGTACAGTTACAGAAGATGTACAACTACAGGAGACGTACAACTACAGGAGACGTACAACTACAGAAGACGTACAACTACTGAAGAAGTACAACTACAGAAGACGTACAACTACAGGAGACGTACAACTACAGAAGACGTACAACTACAGAAGAAGTACAACTACAGAAGAAGTACAACTACAGAAGAAGTACAACTACAGAAGAAGTACAGTTACAGAAGATGTACAACTACAGGAGACGTACAACTACAGGAGACGTACAACTACAGAAGACGTACAACTACTGAAGAAGTACAACTACAGAAGACGTACAACTACAGGAGACGTACAACTACAGGAGACGTACAACGACAGTAGCACCTTTTACTACTAATACTCAGAATTCAACACATTTTGACTTTCTGCATATTTATAACTCTCAGGTCGGGATCCATATTTTGGTCCACAAAGATTCTCAGTTATTTTTATGTAGAAAAGTGTGATGTGTGTGTGAGGTTTCAGTAACCTGTTAATTGCTTCTGTAAAGTTTTTTATCATCACATTCTGTTCTATCACATCTTTATTAACCAGAAAACATTGATATTTTTCTTTCTAAAACAAACACTCTGACACAAACCACACCAACGCCCAAAGACGGGACTGACAGTAAAAATGACATTCGAACTTAATGTGGAAATGGTCAAACTCGACAGACATTGGACCAAAAGTGACTCTTATTTTCCTGTTTCTTTTGGCGTTTAGTGCTGCTTGTGTTCTCTTTGTTGTGGTCTTCGCTCTCTGGTCTGTGTTGTTCTGAGTTTTAAGATAGATAGAACTATAAAAACTTAAAAAACACTTCAAGTCGACCCCTATGGGAGTATCTCTGTACTTTAAACATGTTTGTGTGAGGGAGAGGTTCCACAGGTCTTTCCTTCCTGCTGCTGTCAGACTGTATAACAAACACTGCTAGCCCTGAACATGTGCAATACTGACTTAACCATGTGCAATACCGTCATATTCCTGTGCAATTACTGTCATACTCACAAGCAATTAAGGCCATATTCATGTGAATATAACTGATGAAATAAGAGTGTTTACTTACCATTGGTATTAGTTTATTTAGTCTTATGCTAGCTATTTTTACTTTACTTTATTTTATCATTATTAACTTTATTTTATTATCATTTTATATTATTTTTATCTTTTAATATTTTATTTTATTTCTTATTTCTTATTTATTTTTTATTTATTTATTATTTATTGTTTATTTGTTTATTTATTTATGTGTTCATTTATTTGCTTATTTTTATATTTTATGTATTTATTTATTTTTAAAAAAAAAAATCCTCCATTCCCTTTTGTTAATAAGAGTATTTTTATTTATTTTTTTATATAAGAGTTCTATAAGAGTCCTTTCCCCTGTATCTACCTGCGTTGCAACACCGAAATGTCCCCATATGTGGACAATAAAGGATTATCTTATCTTATCTTATCTTAAATACAACAGAAAGCAGCTTCTCAGCCAGGATGAGGGTGTTTCGTGATTTACAGGTAAAATGGAGCCGACCGTGTGAAACGTCCGCCGGTCTAAAGCCTCAGAATTGTCCCTTCGCCGCCTCCATTGCACCTGATCTGAGCTATAGCGCCGTTGTGTTTGAGCTAATGTATCGTATTGGTATCAGAATCAAGAGCGCGGTCCAGCTGAGTAAACACGCGCGGCAGGATTGATCACGGCTAAAGGTGGGGAATTGGTGCCAACAGGCCTGGACCCCTCAGAGTGGAACCAGTCAAATTTACCATTATTTGAATTCTGTCCGAGCAAAGGTTAATGGAGTTGGTGACTTTGGGAAATAACTTTAGTTGTATGTTGTAAACAGCTGGAAAGTAACAGCGCTCTGTGACGGTACTTGGTGTATGTCACGGAGCTACTCTGCAACAACACACTCAATGTCGACACGTTTGACTCATGGATTAGCATCGTCACAGAAAGCGTTTTAGTTTATATTTACAGTCAGTAGTTTGTCTGCGTAACTGTGAATATGTCCAGATTATTATTATTTTTGCACATTAACATTAGAGAAACAAGAATCGTGTCAAACGGTTGTCTATCGATATGTAAATTGTAATATAATAATAATAAGAAGAATCATCCTCATCATCATATTTTGCTGTATATTCATGGTCTATATTTAATTTCCCTTTGTGTAACTTTGTGTTGGTCATGGTTTAGTCTTTCCTTAGCTTGAAAAGTTTCCATTTCTCTTCTACTTCACTGAATGTGCATTATAGTTTACATTTAGCAGTCAATAGTTTGTCTGCGTAACTGTGAAAAGGTCCAGATTATTATTATTTTTACACATTAACATTAGAGAAACAAGAATCGTATTAAACGGTTGTCTATCGATATGTAAATTGTAATATATATAAGATAAGATATTCCTTTATTGTCCACACATGGGGAAATTTCATAGATATAATAAGAAGAAAAAGAAGAATCATCATCATCATCATCATCATCATCATCATCATCATATTTTGCTGTATATTCCTGGTTTATACTTAATTTCCCTTTGTGTAACTTTGTGTTGGTCATGGTTTAGTCTTTCTTAAGCTTGAAAAGTTTCCATTTCTCTTCTACTTCACTGAACGTGTGCCAAAACTATTAAATTGTCACAGTGATATTACTTCTATTATAGGGTTATCACTTTTTGTCATAACCTTGCTGCCCTGGTTCAAATTTCAATCTCTTTTCCTGAGCTGTTACTGAAGCGCGCTTTCGTTTGGGACGTTTGTTCTCCGCGACTTTGAAACAACTTGATTCGTAATCCCTTTTTTCTCAGGACATTTCTTCTCTTATCCGACCGAAACCCAGAATGTTACAGAATATCACTAGTGCAGGTCCGTTTCAATCCGTCTCCTTCTCATTTCAGGCCTAATCCCGACTTCCTGACTCAGAGTTTGATTCCCTCCATCCCCTTAACGACTGATTTTTTAATTTTCTGTAATGAGACGGCAGCTTCTCAAATGGAAAAGCCCTTTTTAGCTGTGGGCTTTTAATCATAATGTGGCCATTAAGGAAAGGCTTACGCGGGGGTCTCAAACGGCCGTACCTGCTGCAGCGTGGAGACGTGTAGTGTGGTTTTCAGTGTTATGAGTTCAGCTTAGGTGGTCTTTGGTGCGGGAGGGGGGGGGGAGGGGGGGGCGGCGGGGGGAGTACACGCTGCTTCCCCGCTGCCTTTCCGAAATCCAAATCAAACCAGATGGACTCATTTATGGCCAATTAGCAGTGCGAGTGCTACAGACTCACCTAGCGCGCTTATTATTTTAGCTTTTATCCGGGCTCGGGAGAAAAGCTGGCAGCCGCTACTAACGACAGGCCTCTTTTTATTTTTTTCCCCTTCTGATGCCGGTTTTGACCCCGCTCTCGGTGAGGAAATTGGAGACGTGATCCTTTAGGAGTTTTTTAGGCCCAGGCGGAGCGTAATGAAAAGCCAGAGGAATGCAGAGAGACGGAGAGAGTGGAGGGGGAAAAAAAAACACTTATCTGTGCTGCGTCTAAATGAATTATAGGTCAGGTTTAAGGCGGGTTACAAGCTGTTGTCGTCGAGGCGAAAGGGCAATTTGACTTTAAAGTAATTCCATTGAGTGGATAATTATGCTGCTAATTGCTATTCGTACTTGTGGTACATGTATGAGGCTTTAGTGGTAGTATTGACTGTGTGGGGTTTGTCTTCCTGTTTTATGAAACATTTTGAGGACTTTTTCTCTTTCGAAATATGCCATATTTTGGTTTTCAGAACAAAAGACCAATTTGAGCAATGGTAGAATACATCATTATACTTTGGGTACTTTTAGTTATAGCGTGAATATAGGTTGTACCCTAGTGCTCCTGGTCACTGCCATCAGATGCCCCTGATCAGAACTCATCTCTGTTCTGTGTGCTTTTCTCCTTCCCTCTTGAACTCTGTCTGATGTTTTAGATTAGATTTAGAGTCTTTCCTATAGTTTAGAAACTGAATTTCAGAAAAATTTACATTAACATATACAAAGGCAACAAATGAATAAAAATACATTCAAAAGTAAAGTCATTTTCATGTTAAACTATCTGTGAGATTGTATAAATGTGAAGTCAGGGTTAAGAATTGCCCTTTTTATTCTTTTATTCTGTCAATATGATCATGGAATATACTTTAGTACTTGCTTTTGTGTGTGCGTTCACCTGATGGTCCTTCAGAGGATGAATGATGTTTTCTGATATAGTAGTCAGTTTTAAGGCAGAAAGCTCTTGTTGTCAAGGCGATAGGGCAATTTGAGTTTCAAGTGGTAATGATCGTCCACATAATTATGCTGTTAATTCTAATTCACACATTTAGTTCTAACGTAAATTCTAAGCAAGTCTTTTAGTTTGAAATAGCAGTAGTAACAGTGAAAGTTGTAGAGGAAAAGTTGAGACCGTCACATGTTTTGTCAACAGTCATGGTTGCCATGGAGAGACGGTTGTGCATCCAAACAAACCAAGAAAACATTCATGTTGAACCAAAGCAAATGGCACAGTCTTGATTTCATTCTGTCCCCCAAACCTTTACCCATTAGCTCTATCCAACCCCCCAAAACAACAACAACACCCCGTGACTTCTCTGTGACGTCCCCCTATAGCCTGGATACATAGGGTCGGCGATAAATGCATTAAACTGCCACTGCGCCACGGCATACGATGATCCGCGCCTCCTTTAGTGCCCCAAATGCACAGCTAAAGGCGCAGAAGACTTCATTTCGGTAAACAAGCTGTGTCATGCACGCTGTTTGCTGGTAGCAGATGTCTCTATTGCTCTCCTAATGAGCAGGAAGGCACAGAACAAAAGCTACAGCCGGCCTTAAACTATCTGGAGAGGGTCCTGTTACAGAAACGGGGGGATCAAATGCTTTAGTGGAATGTAGCCTAGCCCCCTTAGCCCCCGCCTCGCTCGCTCTCTCTCTCACCCTCGCTCGAGCGTCTCTCCAAAATAATCGCTCCCTCCATCGCTAACTTGGCCTTAGCTTGACTCCCAGTGTGATGGTCCACTTCACTTAGCTCATAAACAATGCCCCAAGCGAGCTCCTTCCACACCTTTATATTTCTCTCTGTCCCAGGTCATATCGGGACCTTTTAGCGGTAATGAGTTTAGGGAAGAATGCGCGCGCCGCCGCCGCCGCCGCCGCCCTTGCTAGCCAAATCACGCGCGCACGCCTCTCGTTTTCAGGAATAGGTAAAGGCTCGGGTTCGACGCTAGCCCGCTGAGATAATGGTCGTCTCGTCGTGCGCATCCAAACAAAGACGAGACTCGGGCTTTTGTTGTGCCGGGCCGTGTGCGAGAGAGACGCTCCACAACACCAGGGAGATAAAGGAAAGAAGAAAAGTGGAGGAAAAAACATCTGCAGGAGTTGTCTATTGTGCGGGGGAAAGAAGAAGCGTTCAGATCAATGTAATTACAGCCACGAAAAAGTCTGTTTAGTGGAGACGACCGAGCGCCGAGCGCAACTGGACTTTGAGGCGCCAACGTTTGCAAGAGAGTGTAGATGGTGAAATAATGTTCGTTTGTGGGAGCAATAAAGCGGTAAAGGCCTAAAGTGACAGGTCAGACTACTCACTGGACTAAAAATGCAATTAAGATAAACGTTTGATCACAGCATAGCACATTTTTTAAGTTTATATTTTCACTTCCTGTTTGTAATTGATGACATTACTCTAGGAAATTACCCAGCAAACACTGGGCAAAAACTCATCTAATGTCACAATTGTTTTTATTTGACCAATAAGAAGATATGAGAGCGACTTTATCTTGTTGAATTCATGTTTAGAGAGTCAAAAAAGTTGTTTTTTTGTGTAAATTCTGCGTAAACATTGACTGAGTGAATGAGTGTCCCTAGTGTGATGTCACTTTCTGTCATTTCCTACAGATTTTTCAACGTTTTCTCCACAAATACCTACTCGATTGGTGAAAAACGATAATTTATATGTGCAACAGGTATAAATACACCAAATAAAGTCAAAAATAGAAAATCCTAAAAACCGGCCATAGGCACTTTAAATTCAAAATGCATTTAGGGTTTAGCGAGGGTCAAAGTTTGTTACTTCTCCTAGTCAGTGATTTGCATATTGATTTGCTTTTCCTCACACAACTCTCTCATAACACAGATATAAGTGTGGTTTTATAGAGGCGTTCAGAGATGATGGTTCTTTTTCTTTTTTTAAAGCTTTATTTGACAGGAAAGGTAAGCGTGAAATGGGGGATGAGAGAGAAGGGAGGACATGCAGCAAATTCTCAGGATTCAAACTCACAACACTGCGGCCGGCATACGTGTGCTGCGCTTTAACCACTCCACCACGATGGGACTTTTCAAGAGAGTTGAAACGTTGATAATAATGAAAAGGATGTAAATCATGGTGAATCCAGATAGAAGTTAAGAAGAAGTTTGGATACTATTGTTAAAAAGAAGCTGAATGTCATTAGTTGTAGTTTGATTAATCGCCAGGTCACTCCCGATTCGATACGATACACGATACATATCATCACGATATTGCAATACATGTGATAATTGATACATTGCTCATAATATTCTACAATATAAATCACTATTTTTTAACGAACCCAATACATTTTAACAACGTTTTTCTTTTCTAATCCACAACCTGCACACAATTGAATTAAAATACTCCCATTTTAATAATTAAGACTGTGAATATGTTTTGCATAAACAAGTTTCCTTTCTCTAAATGAGCAATGTAGCATCACGATCGATATTCTGGCACACTCCTCAGTTTGATCTATGGGAAAGTGCTTTATATATGGAAAAGTTTGCACTGCTCCACATTCCTCTTTGAGTTATGTTTTCTCGTTGCATGAACATACTCAAAGGAATTCATTCATGATTTATCCAGGCTTAGGTTTGACACAGAAAGGGAAATGTGTTGTATCTCAATAGTGTCTTCCCTCTCCTCAGACATGTCCCCCGCTCCTCCTGCAGGGACGCTACCGTTTTTAGACCATCCAGGAGACGTACTCCCTCAAGTGCGTCCGAGGTCGCCCCCCTTTACGTGTTACATCCCCGGAGTGGTGGGAAACAGATGCCACGTCCCAACATGCTTTACCGGGCATCCATTGTAGCCTTGTTCCTTGATTCTAGATTTCACGCAGCAAACGCAGGTCAAGCAGCGCATTTACAAAACACCCATAATGTCACGACATAACAGACATTTGCACCCACGTGTACAGCGCTTTTACACTTTGCACCGCGTCAAAGTGATGCGAAAATAGCCGCAATTACGATTAGTAAAGTAGCAGATTTGTAAACTCCAAAACAGGCTCTGATCATAATCATGGGGACCTCTTGTCTCTATAATGGAAAACCGGTAAGTGAGTTCACAATCTTTCACTGTGCACATTTATTTAAAAATATACAAATCATTTTTCTTTACAATATTCTTTTCTATATTGTTTATTTGCGCAGACTGTTTCCAGAAGTCCTGCTGCTGCTGCTGCTGCTGCGTTTCAAACTAATTTAGGAAGGTTTCACTTCTTCATTCTTTGCTGCGTGTTGTGTTGCATGTTTTACTTCTCAAATTGGCTTCATAATCCATAATCTAACTCTGGCTCCTCCCCTCTGGCCCCTCCCCTCTGGCCCCTCCCCTCTGGCCCCTCCCCTGTGTATTGGAGCGTCATGTAAGGTGGCATCAGTAACATGGGGGAGTGTGTTTGTCAGGTCGGGCTGTACACCTTGAGTCGTTTAATCAATTCACTTTTTAGTCCTTTTTATTCAGTATATGCACAACAGCAGGAAGAGTTTTGGGAGTGACAGTTTAATCTGCCGTTTGTTCATATTTCTCAGTAGTTTTTGCCCAAGATCCTAATAATTCAGGGTTGTTTAATGGATACACAGTCGACCAAGAATATCCCCGGATCTATTGTTATATTGTACGCAAGCACAATATCCATTTTGCAAAAACGAAACGTCGCAGTAATGTGAAGGCCCTTCATGCGTCAGAGATGGACTGATTTTCTGAAAACGTGTCACGACTTAAAATGCATTTAAAAAGTCAGATTTTAGACACGACTTTCAATTTAGACGTGCTCAGCTGTCATTAAAGCTCCTGAACGGGCCTATCGCTGTCACGCCATTATACCGTACCCACTTATTAAATATCATAGCGTCTGTTTTCCTCATATCGTGCCGTCGTGTTTGAGTTGCCGCCCTGTGGGTATCCTGTGACAGCTCTGTGTCGTTTTTGGAAAAGCTCCTCAATGAGAAACTCTTAACTCTAATTGTCCCTGCAATGCTTATCAACGCTGCCAATCCCAACTAGAGCGGAAAGACACAGCAATTTCCCCATTACAGCGGAGGAGGCGGAATGGGGGAGACGAGGGAGTGCGGGGGTCTCCAGAGAGCGCGGTGCAGATGGCTTTATTTCCAAGTTTAAAAAAAAAAAAAAAAAACACAGGCGGGAGGGATGAAGGCGTACGCGCACACTAAACCACGAAATGGCCCTGTCCTTGCCGAGGTGGGTCAAGGCAGAACACAAAATGTAGAAAGTAAGAAAAGAAGCTGTCCCGATCACGTATGAATCACGAACCAGAGTTCCCGTTTTGAATTGATGCCTTGTGATTCATAAACATGTGAAATATTGTGCCCGTGAGCTTCTAAGTACACGAGTAAAAGTCATTCTGTGTGAAAACGACTCTTAGAACAGGTTCAAGGATGTGTTCTGAAGGTTACTCAAGTCGATGTAATGGTGTGAATAGATTTAGACACATTACAATATTCACCTTTGCATTCTTCTGACTTGATTCTGACAATATTTCTGAAAAAAAAATAGTCTTGATTTGCATTGTTTTCAGTCAAATGTCCAAAATATATCGAAACCAAACCAGCAAAAATATATTCAGACATGTCAAATCAATAATATGCACATAAATAATACTGTATTTAGCAATATCAACTTTTAAGAGCTTTTATGTATAATTGCACGTTGATAAAGTTGTATCTAGAGGGTTTGATTACAGATTGTTCTCCTGCGTTCTAAACCCGTTTTACACCCACTGATTTGTACTTACTTTGCTCTCAAAATTATGCTTTTTTTTCCTCAAACGATGATGCACTTGATTTAACAGTGTCGCAGAACCATTTTGGAGAAATAGCCCCAAAAAGAACTACAATTACGCTAACAATTATTTGGCTTCACGTAACATCACAATATTCTAAAACTCCTATAGTTACAGTTTGATTAACTTTATCTCAAACATAAAAAAAACAACAACACTGATAACATTCATTTTCAAAGCAGTACATCTTCCGTAGAGTCACACTCGTCGCAGTCGTGTCGGATCAATATTGCGATTTGAAATGTCCAACGTCTAGAGTAATGGTGCACTATAAAGACAGACACTCATCTTCCTCGTACGAGTCATTTAAACCGTTCTTCGTTCGCGGTCTGTCGACACACGATCAGTAACTGGCTTTTCTCCTCCAAGGCCACAGGACACGGCAGCAGTAGCAGCAGTGGAGTATTAGTCTGAATGAGCAGAGATCAGGGCTGTTTTAAAGCATGCAGACCCCCCTTCAGTCAGATAAGAGCGCTACACTGGCACTCGCTTTGATCTCACAACAAGGGGCCGGAGATAAAGGCAACTTTCCATTAACTCTGTTGCAATGGACAAGAGGATACTTTTATATGAGGGCGGTTTTTCTTCATGTTTTATGCCAAGGGGAGGCTGGGGAACTTTTCATAATAAACCGTGGTGTCACATTTAATCAACTTTAGAGCACAGAAAGAAATGTTCAACAACAAAAACTGCCTTGCACATTCAGTTAGACTTTTTTTTTTTACAGTCAACTTTACACACATGAAAAAGAGACAGAGATATTTTTACTACATATATTTTACATCCAGCTTGTTAGTTATATCATAAGAGGCAATAGAACAAGTGTTGATCATTGAATCACCTTTATAATACACGCCTTTTCAGAAACATTTAAAGTGCCTATGACAAGTAGGACAACTCATTTAACTAAAATGCAGTTAACATAAATATATTTTGAGTTTTGCTAAAAGTTATTTAAAACATGTTATCACAGAATAGCACATTTTCTAGGTATAGAATTTTACTTCCTGTTTATAATGTATGACATCCATCCATCCATCCAAAATTACCCAGCAAACACTCTATTGTCATTTGACGAATCAAAATATATGAGATCGACGTCATTTTGTTGAATTAATGTTTAGAGAGTCAAAAAAGTTGTGTCGTTGTGAAAATTATGCATAAACTGATAAGACAGAGTTTCTATTGTGATGTCACTTCCTGTCGTACAGATTTTGCAAAGTTTTCTCCAGAAATACCTACTCGATTGGTGTAAAACTATAATTTATATGCACAACAGGTATAAATACACAGAGTAAAGTCAAAATTTGAAAATTGTGAAAACCTGTCACACGCCCTTTAAATAATCTGGCCTACGTCAAGCAAAATGATTTTCATTTCCGACAATATATTACAAAACCGATTCTCTCTTAACCTGTCTATATCTTCCTTCATAAATGTGTCCCGTCGCCGCATGTAAACATCTAATCGCAGTTTAGCTTTCATTCCCAAATATGTCTCTCCACCTCCAGCACAGTCATATTCCGGCTCGTCCCGCCCCGTCTGCACCAGTCGCCTGATGCTTATGACAACAACGGCGTCTTGATAGCATCACTCTCCACCATCTCAACCCCTCGAACCTGTGCTGCGATTAATGTATTTACTTTTATTCTTCAAGGTATGTTTATCCACCGCTGTCTGTAGCTCAACATTGGAGACCCAAGCTTATAAACGATACTGTTAGAGCCATGGAGTTTAGACTAGCGCTGCCTACACTACTGTACTATCAACGCAGACATCTTTAAGTGTCTGCCGTCTGGCTCCACTCGGCTTATCAGCTCCTCATTGGCTCATGCAATTATAGAAAAAGTGTGTAGCCATGCGAGATACTCAGCGGCATCTTTGTGTGTGTGTGTGTGTGTGTGTGTGTGTGAAGTCCTAAATAAGCACATGTAAAGAGGCACTTCAGTTGAAAATAGACACAACTTAACCTCTCGAAGCAAAACTGAGGATGGACTGGCGGTTTATTTTGTTGTAAAGTGTTGAAAAATGAAGCAAATTCTGATATTTTTAAGATTTTCACAACATAAACATTTTAAACAATCGAATCGGGTTTGGATGATCTTATTTTACGTGACATTTGGACAGTATACGTCGGTGCAATCCCTGTCATTTTCGATCTGTGGAACTGGTCTACCTTAGTTTAAGCTGAAACTAACACGTCAGCCCTGTTACAGTCCTAGTGGAATCCGACTGCGGCTCCCTCACCACTATCAAGCCCCAATTAGCATTTGATTGGCTTGTTTTCTCACTTGACCACCGAGAAAGGACACCGTTGTAATCATCCGGCAAATTGAACCTTAAACCGCAATTTCTGTTTAAAGAAGGGTTCTGTTTTTCACCAAATTGACCTCATTCACTCTTTCAAACCGTCTTTTCTCCTGCTTAAAATCTTCACCTCTCTGTCTTCAAACGAGTGCTTTGTGGCTTTGAGATGGAGATGCACGGCGCCCTGCAGTCCAGAATGTGCATGCCTTCTGTGTTGCGAGCAGTATTTGGACGATGGTATACGTATAATGTTGGTTTGATTCCCTTCTATACAGTATATTATCTATAATGTACAGCCGTTTCGTTCTTAAACCAGACACCTTACTTAGTTTGAAAGTGTGTAATGGTGGTCGCAGAAGCACACAATTGCTGCTATGTTTATGTCAGTCTGTCCCAGGAAGCTGTGGCTATAGACCACCTATAGACCAATGTTATTATGTGCAATATAAATCGGTTTTGCAAGTACTATTAGAAGTGGAAAAAGCCTACTAACATATTTTGTGTGTGATGTCATACGTTTGCTTCCATGTTAAGTCAGTCCGTCTAGAGTCTGCACAGAAATAACGCTACGACTGAGGAATGAAGTTGAAAGTGCCTGCGCAAAATGTAAGTAAATTCAAGGTAATTACTTCCTTTTGCAGCCAGTGTGGTGTACTAACAGACAGTGTGTTTGACAGTAATGGTATAAATGTGCAGTTTGAATGAGGTCACGGCTAACAGAATAAGCAAACAGCCACAGATGAGAGCAGAGATTGCGAAGGGCTGTTGGCCTGATCCCTTATCTAACGCCACCTCTGCTCGCCTCATCCCCAAAGGAAAGTTCACCTGAATCACAGAGCTGTACATGTGGTACTCTGTAGCGTCACAGACCACAAACTGTCAAGAGGTTGTGGAAGAAATTGTTTATAGGGTAGTCATTGTGTGTCTGTGTGTGTTTTGTTGTGATCTAAAATGCAAAACGCAAAATGAAAAGGACAAATATGATAATGATATTTACAAAAATGTATACCGTATTTTCCGGACTATAAGTGGCACCGGAGTATAAGTCGCACCAGCCAAAAAATGCATAATAGAGAGAAAAAAACATATATAAGTTGCACTGGAGTATGAAATGCAGTTGCAAGTGTGAAAATAACAAATAATATCACATATAAGTCGCTCCGGAGTATAAGTATATAAGTATAATTGTAAGTCGCACCCTGCCCAAAACTATGAAAAAAGGTGCGACTTATAGTCCGGAAAATACGGTACCTCATAGGTTGTTTTTAGTATCCCGATAACGATATTTTAAATTCTGATTTAATTATCAGACAAATGTTAAATGTCTCAAATGAATCACAAAAATGCAGAATTATCTCCTTATACCCTTAATCGAAAGTTTGAAATTTGCATTAGCGATAGCATTTTATTTATTTTAAAGGTACTGTATACTCAATATTCAAATTTTGCACAAAACGAACAAAATGTCGAGATACAGCCCACCTACGACTAAAATAATCCTCCATATTCTCCATAAACAAGTCATTCGTGGATTGGTACGTCTTCAGCTCCTCACCTCCTCTAGCCCGTCTCCTGTGTCAGCCGCACCCCTCCCATTGTGCCTCGTGCCCAGGTGCAAGCGAGCAGATAAGGAGTACGGGTGCCCTGTGGTTCAAAAGGGTGAGGCCGCGGCAGCCCAAACTCTGCCCCCGGCCCTCCGTTGGCATTTCCGACCGCGGCTTATCAACGCGGCGCTGAAAAGCAACCCGACCAGTGGAGCCACGGGGAGTTGAACCCTCAACCTGCCACGCGGGACCTAATAGACGTGAGCAGGCGCGGGAGCACTGGAGCGCGCCTCTGTAGGGGTAAAAAACAGTCACCTCTCGCCCTGCTCCGCCGCGATATCCCCATTGAAATGCCAGGCCCCGGACACGCTATAGACGCACACGTATCGTCTAAACACGCTGACATTTCAACACTTTACACTGAACTGGCCTCAGCTCTTCAAAGTTGCACTGATAAAGAAGTGTCACAGGTGGACTGTTAAAGAGCATGTGGCAGGTTCTCATGTTTTTGTCATTATTACTTTGTGTCGCAGGATAGTCTCCCTGCTAAATGTTTATCATAGTTTTACATCAGTCGGGAGGCATTTTGTGAAGAGAATGTTGACAGGAAGGCTCTGTTACAATGCTCGCTCTACACTACACACTACACGCTACACGCTACACGCTACACGCTACACACTACACACTACACAACACACTACACTCTACACGCTACACGCTACACATTACACACTACACAACACACTACATGCTACACTCTACACACTACACGCTAGACACTACACGCTACACATTACAAACTACACAACACACTACACGCTACACTCTACACACTACACACTACACTCTACACGCTACACGCTACACACTACACATTACACAGTACACACTACACACTACACACTACACAAGGGCGCTGGAGGTAAACGTTAGAATTGAGACAGCGTTGTGAATGCGTTGAAGAAAAACAGCAGCGTAAAACTGCTGTGAGTGTGTTGTGTTGTGTTGTTAAAGCACAGTTAAATAAAGCCACAGCCCAGTGCAGATGTGCTAGTTTGTGGAAACGGCCTCTAACAAATGAGAACAGGCTCAGTGTTTTTACAGTGTTGTTGCTGGACAGTGTACGATTTATTTGAAATATTATCAGTTTAACAGTTATTCGTTTCCATTATCTCCAGTTGGGGTCAGGCTAAGTCGCACCAATTGAAAACCTTACAGTGAAATGCATTGTGGGGAATGTACATGCCTGAAGTCTGCATCGCTCCAAGTGCAAAGAGAAGCTCGCGGTGAAGGTGAATTGAAACAACCTGCACACTTCAGCAGCTGGTCGTGAACGTGCATTTGGAGTGCGCGAGGGTTGGAACAGAGCCGAAAATCTTCTGTCTATGTCGCCATTAAGCAACATTCCACCCAAAATGCAGCTTGAGCTTGAGCTTTATAATGCTATAATGCTACAATGCTATATTGCTATAAGGCTTACGGTGGCCATCTTGGAAAAGCAGCTAAATAATAATGTAAATGATGTAAAAACAGGGCTATAAAATTCATATATTAAAGTGTTATGTTTAAACAGAGACTTTATACATTAAATACAAACTGCATTATAAATATGAATGAAAAGCTAAGCTACACAGGTGTGTCTGGAGCCTGCTGCTGCGCTGGTATCAAACCAACCTTGAACCATTGTGGCATGATTATTGATATTTTCTGTCTCTGCTATTGTTCCTTTGCCTTTGGAGCAACAGTAATTCAGTGGTAAAGCATTTGCCCACTCACCTGAAGGTCAGCAGATTGATCTCCCACTCTTACAAATGCATCGCAGTGTCATGTCCTTGGGCCTTTAGACTCCAGTGTGTCCCTACAACAACTATATGATATTACTGTCCGTGAATGGCATGGATCTATTATGGGCGAATGGCATGGATCTATTATGGGTGGATGGCATGGATCTATTATGGGTGGATGGCATGGATCTATTATGGGTGGATGGCATGGATCTATTATGGGTGGATGGCATGGGTCTATTATGGGTGAATGGCATGGATCTATTATGGGCGAATGGCATGGATCTATTATGGGTGAATGGCATGGGTCTATTATGGGTGAATGGCATGGATCTATTATGGGCGAATGGCATGGATCTATTATGGGTGGATGGCATGGGTCTATTATGGGTGAATGGCATGGATCTATTATGGGTGATTGGCATGGATCTATTATGGGTGAATGGCATGGATCTATTATGGGTGATTGGCATGGATCTATTATGGGTGAATGGCATGGGTCTATTATGGGTGGATGGCATGGATCTATTATGGGCGAATGGCATGGGTCTATTATGGGTGAATGGCATGGATCTATTATGGGTGATTGGCATGGATCTATTATGGGTGAATGGCATGGATCTATTATGGGTGATTGGCATGGATCTATTATGGGTGAATGGCATGGGTCTATTATGGGTGAATGGCATGGGTCTATTATGGGTGATTGGCATGGATCTATTATGGGTGATTGGCATGGATCTATTATGGGTGAATGGCATGGCATGGGTCTATTATGGGTGAATGGCATGGGTCTATTTTGGGTGAATGGCATGGATCTATTATGGGTGAATGGCATGGATCTATTATGGGTGAATGGCATGGCATGGATCTATTATGGTTGAATGGCATGGATCTATTATGGGCGAATGGCATGGATCTATTATGGGCGAATGGCATGGATCTATTATGGGTGGATGGCATGGATCTATTATGGGCGAATGGCATGGATCTATTATGGGTGGATAGCATGGATCTATTATGGGCGAATGGCATGGGTCTATTATGGGCGAATGGCATGGCATGGGTCTATTATGGGCGAATGGCATGGATCTATTATGGGCGAATGGCATGGCATGGGTCTATTATGGGTGAATGGCATGGGTCTATTATGGGTGATTGGCATGGATCTATTATGGGTGAATGGCATGGCATGGATCTATTATGGGTGAATGGCATGGCATGGATCTATTATGGGTGAATGGCATGGGTCTATTATGGGTGAATGGCATGGGTCTATTATGGGTGAATGGCATGGGTCTATTATGGGTGGATGGCATGGATCTATTATGGGTGAATGGCATGGCATGGATCTATTATGGGTGAATGGCATGGGTCTATTATGGGTGAATGGCATGGGTCTATTATGGGTGAATGGCATGGGTCTATTATGGGTGGATGGCATGGATCTATTATGGGTGGATGGCATGGATCTATTATGGGTGAATGGCATGGATCTATTATGGGTGAATGGCATGGATCTATTATGGGTGAATGGCATGGATCTATTATGGGTGAATGGCATGGATCTATTATGGGTGATTGGTTACTTTCAGTGCCCGGTGGAGGAGAACAAGCACAACACACCGTTACAATGGCATTTTATTTCATTTTGTTGAAGAAAAGGGTTGTGTTAGAACAAATTATAACATTTTTCATTTTCAAATCTCATCTGTGTGGAATGTTTTGTCCAGTTAGGTTTGGGATTGTGTTAAACTAGTTGTTATTGGCCCTGAAAGAGAATGTTTTGACCCATCTTTCAACTAGAGCGACTGGGAGAACATGCCAGGAGATATTTTAAGATATTTTATCCTTACTCTATAAACATGTTTGAAGACCTGGATATATGCAAGGTGTGTGTCTTGCTCTAGGACACAACCACAGAAGTTAAAAGTATAAACACGATATGGGACGATATTGGAATTTTGAGTCACGATAATCATTGCCAGTATAATATAACGATAATATCACAACAGTTATTAAACCTGCGTCATTATTCTAATTTAATATTGTGAATACGTTTAACCAATTAGCATTCTACTTGTAATTGTATAAATGAAAACAACAAGATTATAAATTGCTTTTTTCTGCACAATCTGGTAGTATAATGGACCATTTTTGGTGGCGATTATCACGATTATACAAAATGCACCACGAGCGATTATTGTCCAGCCCTTTAATGGCGACGCCCCATCCCTACACTGCAGAGAAGATGGGTGTCACTCTATTCAATGAGTGGGATCTATAACTATTGCTGCAACTAATGATTATTTTACTGGATTAATTGTTTGAATTGTGAAACTTTTGTGAATATAAATGATACATTTTTACATAAACACAATATTGACAGGGTTCCTGTGTCCAGAAAACCATTATTTGAGGTTAATCACATTCAATATTCTAAAACACCTACAGTTTGAAGTCTATGGCGACTCATGTTTTTCTAATTATGACGTTTTTGAGAGATAGTCCATGTGGTAAATAAGTATCACTGTTTTTCATAAGGTCAAGTTGCAGTATGTGAAGATAATCTGACAAATAAAAGTTGAAAATTACAGAAAGCAGTGCTGAGTTCTACCTGTGTCATCAAAATACGCCTTTCCATCAAACATTTGCACGCAACATACACATTTTTATGACAGTCATTTAACACACTAAACGTGTTGTCAGGTGTAATTATTTGTCAAATCATAACTATTGTATGATATAAATAGATTTTGCTAAGTGGCATTTGAGTCTTTACTTATGTCATATTTGCTGGCCACGTCAAACCAGGAAGTGACATTATAAATATCACCAAAATTGCTAAATTGGAGAAAAACAGGCAAAATGTTTGGTAAAATCTTAACTATAATCATGGACTTCAACTTATATTGTGGATTTGTTGTCCCGCTTTATGGTAATAGTATAGAAACAAAAACTGACACAAAATTGAATGTATTCTGTGTCAGTATAAACAAACAAAAGTTAAATCATTTCCATTGATTACCATTATTCAACTCCAAAGACGTGATTGTTGGCAGCGGAAAAGACTTGAACCCATTTGATTAATATTTCAGGTTTGTGGAACCAATCCCAAATAAATGATAATGATGGAGCGATGTTGGGCTGGCATGAGGCCACTGTTGTACCTTACACGCCACTGTCTATTTAATGCACTCTATTCTGAGCTGTTATATAATGAAACAGACTTGCAAATGTGATTTCCGAGCGTCTGTGCACTAACTGGTCCCCTGGTAACCCCAGTGTGAACTTATGAAATTCACCGTGAACTTGTCAGGATTGTGTTCATTCCATTCACAGGTGCCAGCAAAACTGCTGCGTTCGACATTTAGAGCTTTAAATTGATAATGGTTGACATTTTGTTAAATTATTATTGTTGCCTATAATAATGAAGCAACCCGCCGTTACAAATGATCCTATTGGCTGTGTGCTGATGTATCAGAATCAGAATCAGAATCAGAATCAGAATAGGTTTATTACCATTGTCAATGAACAGAATTCACAAACATAGGAACTTGTCCTGGTGATTGATGCAACACAAAACAATAAAACAATGTCAAAACAATGAGCTGAAAAGATAAAAAAAAAAATCTCTGATTTTTGACTGTATGATTCAAATGTTGGATCAAAGACCTTTATTTGTATATTTCCTAAAACAATCTGGAAACAGACTGTTATTGCTGTAATGTTATTATTTTCTTATTATTACATCCCATTGACCACTACTGGCACATTAGAAGAACACCTTTTAGTAACATGTTTTACCCGTTTCTAGACTTGCTTTGACTTAAATGTATTGCATTCATTGAGGATTTGTTGTTTTGTGAGTTTTTTCATGTGTTCAATGTTAAGTGTTACATTTTGACTGGCCCTAAAAGGTTTCAGAAAAAAATATATGTTGTGGCATAAAAGTATGGATTTCCATTTATTTTCTACCCCTTTTTTCCATTAAAGGTCGCGAGTGCAACTTTACACTCTCACATTCATTCACTTGGGGCAATTTAGAGTTGCCAATTGACCTATTACATGCATGTCTTTGGACACAGAAGAGTATCTAACATGTTACATAGTAGTTCCGCAGAGTCACCCCTTTTGGTCCAAAACATTTTCAAATTAAGCCTGAATATATTACTTACTTTTTCATACCTTCATTGTTGTTGTTTTTTCGTAACGACCACAACATGTTCACATTACTTTCTTTCAGTCAGGTGTTCCCTCTTCAGGATTAGCAGGCCATCTACTGGCAGCAGAGGGAATTACCATGGGAAAATATACAAATGCTAGCTTTCCCCTGACATGCTAATGTGAGCATTCTGTTGCAATGAATGTGATTTGACGGCAGAGATGCTGAAAATGAGTCTGATGCAGGAGACCTCCAAACATCACAGAACGAAATGGGAGAGTGTTTTTGTGAGAAGGAGCAGAGAAGTCAAGCTTGTGAACAGGATGAATGAAACAAGCAGAAATAAAGCTAAATACAACTGCAGCTATGAGGGAACGATGGTAAATACATAGTTAAAAAGGTTTTTAAAAAAAGACAATTTTCCATAATATGTGTTCTTTATAAGTCAAAACAGGGATTAAAGGACACATATTATGCAGTCATCATTAGCTTGCATTTGTGATTTATACATGTTTGAATAACTGTATGCTTCAGTAAAGTTAGATTCTGGGTCGTATGGTTAAAAGATTTTCACAAAAACTTTATTAAAATGTCCTACTGTGAAAAGCTACTTCAAAGATACGGAACTGACATTTGGGCCCCATGTTGTGATGACCTTCTGACTGACGCAGAGTTAAGAGACAAGACAGAAACAACTGAAAAAGGGCTTTGAATTAACCTGAAAAAAACTGTGACTCTGACTTGCTCATAGACATGCACAAAGTGTCAAACACGCAAACAATATTCACTGTTAATCCCATGAAGTTCTCGAACACCCCGGCCCACTGCCGTGAGGGACTGATATAATAGGTAAACTCACTGTGAGCTGTGAAGAAGCACAAATAACACTGCATAAAAATGTGTGTGCGAAAAGAGACGAGGGCTCCCATTCACAAACACTGACAAAACGAATGTTATTTTCATCTCTTGAGCGATAAGATGTTGCTATGTGTTTATGGATGATCAGATATGAGTGCCACATCTCCCAGGACTATGGAGATGCATCGATTCATCTTTTTCACTTCCGATATCAATACTTTAGCTTCATGTTCCTGCCAATAACTGACGAAGCGGTTGGCTAAACTAACCGTTTCTCACAGCTAATGCTAACTTTTATTAAAATGTAAAAAAGAATAAAGAAGCAACTATATTTTAAAGTGAAGACTGTCCGGTTGTATTTATGTGAAGATTGTTATTTTAATTAGTTTTGTTTTAAAAAGTATTTTGCCTCAACAGTAGAATTAGCGTTAGCATTGAGACACAAACACGTCCCTTTGGTGAAGTATTAGTAACATGTTTTCAGAGACATCTACCACAGCGCTGACATAATATCGCTGTTCACGGCCTGATATTAGGGTATTTATTAATTTTAGACTGACTTAGCAAAAAGCCCTGAGAAATAGAATTAAACTGGAAGTAATGATGCTAACACTGAGCTAGCAAGTGTAGAGAAGTAGATATTTCCTTCATTAATACACCGACATATTCATATAACAAAACTGATCCAGATCGAACCGTTCTTCAAGTAAATTGTCTTTTAGCCTACATTTTTGATTGGCCAAACAGAAGTGTGGAACTGTATGTATCTAAAAACAACATAGACGATATATTAGCATCACAAAAATATACTTTGTTGCTCATTGCATTATCATAAACACATAGAAGTGACAACACGAGTCAAAAACAACTGCTTAAATATTAAATACAGGCAGTAAGTGACATTTATCCTCTTTATACTATATTTATAAAATGTGTGGTATTAAATTATTCAAATAAAAATCATGAAAATATTTGTACTGCCATAGACAAAAATATTTAGCGATTGGATATTTGACATAATGTTGCTGCCGATAACCAATATTTGCATGTACCGTATTTTCCGGACTATAAGTCACACCTTTTTTCATAGTTTTGGCCGGGGTGCGACTTATACTTACATTTATACTTATATACTTATACTCCGGAGAGACTTATATGTGATATTATTTGTTATTTTCACACTTGCAACCGCATTTCATACTCCAGTGCGACTTATATATGTTTTTTTCTTCTCTATTATGCATTTTTTGACTGGTGCGACTTATACTCCGGAAAATACGGTATCTACTGTACATAAATATTTAAAAACAAGGATTTGTAGTAAAGCTCAAATTCAATATTGGCATCGATATCGTTTCCCTATACCTACCATTTACTATTTTAATTAATCCCGAGTATTTCCAACAACAGTAGCCAATTTGTGTGGCATGGCAGACGTTTAGCTCTGAGGGTGTTTGAGCGAGTGAGGCGCGGCGGCACATTGTTGCATCTGCTGCTCGTTACGGGGCGCTAATGAACGCACGTGCGCTCCACCTGGTTCCGAGGAGTGTGGAGGTCTAGCCTTTCCCAACTCTCCCATCGCAAAGAGAGAGAGGAGGGGGGGGGAAAGAAACGGGTCTCAAAACAAACAGTGCAGCGCGGCCCCCAGACACTCGTATATGACAACAGCCCTAATGAAGGTGAGGCTCCTGCTGCGTCTGTACCCGCCGACTCAGACTCATTACCAGGCTTTGTACATGGGAAAGGGCACGCAGGCTTTAAGGTGGAGCTGGATGGTGAGGGTTAAAAGTAATATATGCAGTTAAACCGTAGTTATTTGTTATTATGTAGTTCCCACGTCCAAAATGAGTTGCTGTGTTTTGACTTTTTCCCGCACGTCTTGGAGTAATCCTAAATATTTAAGATGTCTCCTTTCCACAACCGGGAAAAATGCATTAAATAGTCACATTTGACCGTTTCAGTGCCTGTCACGGGAGCAAATTTTGAAGTGCGATGTATGTACTGCGATGGAGAATGTCCCAAGAAGGCAGGATAATAGTGAAACATTATGCTACAGACGCAATAAACCTGGATAAACCTTTTTAATGTGCAATATTGTGTTACTTAAGGACCTCACACAGCTCAGATCTTGTCATTCTATTGAATTTATATACATTCTCCACAAATTCTCCGCAAATCCAAAGAAAAGGTATAATAAATTAATAATGAGCACTAAAAATTATAGTTCTTTCTATCATATTGTATGTTGAGGCAATAAAGTCATTATTGTGACTGGCCTTTTCAGCGCACAAACATCACACTCCTGATAATAACATAATATTACAGCTTTGTTATCTACAGATTTTGAAGTTGATCACAATTATTTTTACTGACACAATTATGATTTAGTTATTCATTGTGCAGCCCTACGGCATATGTTTTGTGTTGAAGCTGTTCTCGAATTGAATCTGAACTCAAGGTTGTCCTCCTCCTGTACAACCCAGAGATAAGAATAAGTTAAATCGGTCTCATTGGTACAAATTAGTTTATTTGTGGGTTTGGCTGACTCAGTGGAGCCAAGGACTCTAATCCAATGAAGGCCGCCATTTTAGAACAAGGTGAAATCATGTGACAATGAGCTCAACCTGATTTATCGACTTCCCATGCCGTAGTGAGAGTAGCTTGGTTTAAGACATGCAGCCCTATCCGGGTTTTTATTAATATTGAATAACTTTTCCAAATCATGTCCGATCAACTGAATTTACCACAAGTGGACTCCAGTCACGTTGTAGAAGCATCTCAAGGACGAAGAGATACGGCAAACAACCGTCTTTCAAGTTGTCATTAGGCCACAGTTATTTTATTACTTATTTTACGGATCCGCCGCACTTAGATTATTGATTTCTACAATATAAATAAAATAAATTATTATCAATTTATTTTTATAAAGTGCCGCCGACAACGCAAAATAACTTTAAATTAAATATAAAAAGCGGTATTAAGTCAAAAGATAAGCGCACATGAAGCAATTTTTCGTCAAAATCCTGCTAGAGTCTGTGACGGGAGCGGCTCCGTCCCTGCACTCGCTCCGGGACAGCACGAGAAGACGCGTGTCCGTTTCCGTGTCTGCTATGCGCAGCGCTAACTCCTTTACATCGCAAATACACATTTTAAACCCGTTTACCACATTTTATACAGCGCGTTTTGCCGTGACTAAGGCTGTACACTTAGACACGCTAAATCTACTGTTACACGCTCCTGCAATTCATAGTTACTCAAAAATGACGTCTAATTGTACGTGATCAGTTCTTTATGTCCTTTTCTGTCATTGTGCTTAAAGAAAGATGACGATAAGAACTGTATTTTTTTCCTATCCTGCATCATTGCCATTAAGTATTTTTGAGTCGCTATTGATCCGTGCTGTAGAGGTATAGTGTGTTTTATAGTGTACAGAAAGACTAATGTTCCTCATGCAAAAAGTACCACTTGAGACCATATATTGTACCTATAAATATGACCAGTTATTTATCTTTTCACAGTGAAATCTCAAGGAGTGACCACAGCCCTGAACCAGGATGAATCTGCCGCAGGCCACAAATACACAGTTTGATGTATTTGGAGTACATTTTCTTTGGGTTAATCTTTGTTAAAGTATGTGTGTGTACTTTAATCTGTCTAACTAGTTTCCAGCTCTCACAAACCATTTGGCAGATTGTTAATATCCATCTATATCTTTAGAAGAGCTTTTTTCAGATGTTAAAGTAAAACTGGGATGGACAACTTAAGAGCAGCCAATCAGAGCGCTGCTTTCATCCGACTTCAGGCTTGACAACTAATAAAATACTCTGCTTTTACTTTTTGATGGGTATAATATAATTTACACACAAAATAAGTCAGTTATCCCAGCTTTAAGAACTTCTGTAATAATGTCGTAGTCCTGCAGTATTTTGGGTTCTAGTTAAGACCTGCCTGGAATAGTTCTGTTATAGACTGTTAGGACGCTGAGGGCTACAATATATATATTTTTTAAAGATCTTTTTGCCGAAAGGCTTTATTCGACAGGAAAGGTGAGCGTGAAATGGGGGATGAGAGAGAAGGGAGAACATGCAGTACATTGTCAGAGTCAGGATTCGAACTCACAACTGCGTTCGCCTGCACTTTGAGCCTGGGACACGTGTGCTGATGCCATTACCACTCGAACACTGGGCAGCACACAATATTTTTATTAAAGTGGTAAAGTTTGACAACCGCTGAAATAGACTGTTAGGGGTTTTGTAATCTGGTAAATAATGACATGTATTTAAATATAATCACAGCCTTGAGCTCGGAACAAAACAAGCTTTATATACGGTCTGTAGTATTTTGACACAGGACACAACATTAGTCTATTTCTCCCACTTGAATTATAACATGTATACCGTATTTTCTGGACTATAAGTCGCACTGGAGTATAAGTCGCACTAGCCAAAAAATGCATAATAGAGAAGGAAAAAAACACATATAAGTCGCACTGGAGTATGAAATGCAGTTGTGTGTAAAAATAACAAATAATGTCACATATAAGTCGCTCCGGAGTATAAGTATATAAGTATAAATATAAGTATAAGTCGCACCCTAGCCAAAAAATGCATAATAAAGAAGAAACAAACACATAAGTTGCACTGGAGTATGAAATGCGGTTGCAAGTGTGAAAATAACAAATAATATCACATATAAGTCGCTCTAAAAACTATGAAAAAAGGTGCAACTTATAGTCCGGAAAATACAGTACGTGTTAAATGTAGGTGTTACTGTATATATATATTCATTCAATTAAACATGTACATTTGTATCATCTGGAATTGGTTCGATCGTGAACACGCATCTATCAGTGTTATTGTATTTACTATTTCCGTATCCCAAACCCGTGCGTTATAAGCAGTCAGCAGAGACCTCCACCTACAGGAGCGCACACCTGGTAAACATCCTCTGTGTGAAATTAAAGGCCAGAGAAAGGACGAGCCGACTAATGAGAGCAGACTATTGGGAGAAGAGGCTGTGTCGAACACGTACCCACAGCTGTCTTCACTGTCCCAGGTGAAGGGGTGTCCCGCGGGTGCAGCGCTCCGTTTGCAGAGGGCTGTCTCGTGTCATCTGGGAATGTGCGAGTGTGAACCGCATCAGCAGATTCACAAGATTTTAGGCTTTTTTAATTTGAACATGTTCCGTACGCCTCAAGAGGATTGTTAAGCGACAAAGGGTGACACATTTTAGAAGAGATGACTGGTCCTTTTTCAAATGTAACACTGTGACACGACACTGGCCGTGATCGTACGAGTCGACCCGGGTTAAAGGTGAAAAGATCGAGTTGTGCCTCACTCTTTTGGGACAATTAAAAACAATGTATTTGAAGAAAACGATTGTTGAAAGATTTGTCAAAGGATAAACAGTTGTAAGTGGTTAGTTGTATCAAAGCAGAGCAGATTCCCACTTCCATTTAACCCTCTAGTATCTGAGTATTTTAGTGTATGACTGTTTGAAAAGATGAATGAGTCTTTGATGTGTTCCAAATGTGATAATTAACGTCAAGTCAATCAATCAGAGGTTACAGATATGATGCATATTTAATTGGTCAATTCCTAGTCTCCGTCTGAGTCTATTTGATAAGTTCAGCTGTGGCTTGGTAAACTTATTTTCACAGAATTAGTTATTATGAATGTGTTTACTCGGCAACAGTAACGGTAAAATGTAGACGGGAGACCGCTGAGAGGGGCCACAGTGAGGCAGCAGTGACTCCAATCTGACACGCCCACTGTCATGGTGTCCTTGGGCAAGACATGCTGTAGTACACTGCTATGTTATGCACTTGAATTTGTAGGATTTAGCACATGACTTGATTTCATTATAATTTTGCTCATCATATAAACTTTTCTCAGTGTCAAATCTTTCTGTCCAGTGTTTGTTTGTGTGGTTGTTTTGTGTGTCCTTGGGTGCGCTTTGGGATTTATTTGCACAACTTTCCAATGCGGTTTTTAACTGCAAATAAACTAAACTTGAACTTGCCGTATGAATGAGGCTGTTCGATTAATGTATGGAAATGAGCTACAATCTGGTGCGTTTAGACCATGTTCATGTTCGTTCGACGACTCATTGAACTTAAATGCAGTTGAGATAAATATGTTTTGAATTTTGCTCAAAAATATAGCAATATTATCCCAGAATAGCTCATTTTTAGGGTTATAATTTAACTTCCTGTTTGTAATTGATGACATCACAAGAAGAAAATACCTTGCAAACACTGGGACAAAACACTTTGACAGATAAAAAATGTATGAGAGCAACTTTATTTTGTTGAATTAATGTTTAGAGAGTCCAAAAAGTTGTTTTGTTGTGTAAATTATGCATAAACATTGACTGGAATGAGTGTCTGTAGTGTGGTGTCACTTCCTGTCATTTTCTACAGATTTGTCAACGTTTTCTCCACAAATACCTACTCGATTGGTGAAAAACTATAATTTAGACGTACAACAGTTGTAAATACACCAAAGAAAATCATCAAAACCTGTCACATGCACTTTAACTGATAATAATGACGATTTGAGCTCGAAGATCCCGACCGCTGACCTCCTGCTTTGAAGACCGTATAATCACGGCGCCCACTTGATACTAAGGTTATAAATCCAATTACATTTTCCATTGCGAGGTAACAGACAAACCCTTTGTTTTGGAAGTGATTCGCGGGGAACACGTGTCTCTGCTAGAGGCAATTATATTCGATTCAAAATTTCTCGGACTTGTTTGCTGGATAAATAGTTTTGTAGATCAGGGCCCAGGTGTTTAGAACAACAAACATCAAAGCGTTCCTGCCCCAGTTAAAGCCGGAATCACTTGTGAAGCCATTGTTAGCTGCCGCGGCTTTGGCTGCTGCTTTCTGACAACGGAAGCCGGGTCTAATTGGCCTGTTACTGTCGGGTCGCCTCCTCTGTAGACGAACAGCTTCGGATCAGCTCAGCAAAACCCTATCAGAGTATGAAGTGATGTAATGGGTGCCAAAACTTAATGTTGGGCTTAGAACAATAATGATAACGAGGTGTATTTACCCCGGGCCCTGTTTGTGCAGAAATAAGAGTGTTTCGCTTAGTGTCGAGAGCGTGTTTTGTCAGCGACGTCAGCGCGGTCTCTCCATCCCTCTGTGCGTCTGTAAATCACAGAAATCCTCCGTTTCCTGAAGCGTGTCCTCACTGACAGCCGTGGGTAATGACGCTCGCTGGTGCCGTAACAAAACTCCTAAGTGCTCGTTAATTTATTATGCAAATGAGCCTCTTTCTTTTTCGATCTGAATGCCATTTTGTTGAAAGGGACGTCGCTGGAAAATATGCTTCGTGTTTGTGACTGGTGTTGGTGGACTGTGGATTGATGGATTTACAGTTCGACAGTATCATTTTATAGACATTAAACAGCGCAGCGCTATAAGATAATAGGTTATCTCACTTGAAATGAGTCCTTTTTCATTTGAATATGCTGTGATTTAGTTTGTATTTATGTTTAGTTGATGTCTACTTGTGTTTTGTACCCTCTGGTTGTTGTGTGTTTTGTTCTATCCGTGTTTAGTTCTATTTGTTTCTAAAAAATAAAAAATAATAATTAGTCCCGATGTGTCCTGCCCACAATTTGAATCAACCTCTTGAGCCACTAAAGCTCCATGTTTGGGGTAGAACAATTTAATTATATCATGATCTATTCCCTTTGACAATCTGCCATTGTGGGGCAGATTGGGGGGCTCATGTCGAGGGGCTCGTGTCGGGGGGCTCGTGTCGGGGGGCTCGTGTCGAGGGGCTCGTATCGGGGGGCTCATGTCGGGGGCTCATGTCGAGGGTCTCGTGTCGGGGGGCTCGTGTCGGGGGGCTCGTGTCGGGGGCTCGTGTCGGGGGGCTCATGACAGGGGCTCATGTCAAGGGGCTCATGTCGAGGGCTCATGTTGAGGGGCTCATGTCGGGGGGCGCATGTCGGGGTGTTCGTGTCGAGGGGCTCTTGTCGGGGGGCTCATGTCGGGGGCTCATGTCAAGGGGCTCATGTCGAGGGGCTCATGTCGGGGGCTCATGTCGGGGGCTCATGTCGGGGGGCTCATGTCGGGGGGCTCATGTCGGGGGGCTCATGTCGGGGGCTCATGTCAAGGGGCTCATGTCGAGGGCTCATGTCGAGGGCTCATGTCGAGGGCTCATGTCGAGGGCTCATGTCGAGGGGCGCATGTTGGGGTGTTCGTGTCGAGGGGCTCTTGTCGGGGGGCTCATGTCGGGGGCTCATGTCAAGGGGCTCATGTCAAGGGGCTCATGTCGAGGGGCTCATGTCGGGGGGCTCATGTCCGGGGGCTCATGTCGGGGGCTCATGTCAAGGGGCTCATGTCGAGGGCTCATGTCGAGGGCTCATGTCGAGGGCTCATGTCGAGGGGCTCATGTCGGGGGGCGCATGTTGGGGTGTTCGTGTCGAGGGGCTCTTGTCGGGGGGCTCATGTCGGGGGCTCATGTCAAGGGGCTCATGTCAAGGGGCTCATGTCGAGGGGCTCATGTCGGGGGCTCATGTCAAGGGGCTCATGTCAGGGGCTCATGTCAAGGGGCTCATGTCAAGGGGCTCATGTCGAGGGGCTCATGTCGGGGGCTCATGTCAAGGGGCTCATGTCGAGGGGCTCATGTCAGGGGCTCATGTCAAGGGGCTCATGTCGGGGGCTCATGTCAAGGGGCTCATGTCAAGGGGCTCATGTCGAGGGGCTCATGTCGGGGGCTCATGTCAAGGGGCTCATGTCGAGGGCTCATGTTGAGGGCTCATGTCAAGGGGCTCATGTCGGGGGCTCATGTCGGGGGCTCATGTCAAGGGGCTCATGTCGAGGGGCTCATGTCGGGGGCTCATGTCAAGGGGCTCATGTCGAGGGCTCATGTTGAGGGCTCATGTCAAGGGGCTCATGTCAAGGGGCTCATGTCGGGAGCTCATGTCGAGGGGCTCGTGTTGGGGGCTCATGTCGAGGGGCTCATGTCGGGGGCTCATGTCAAGGGGCTCATGTCGGGGGCTCATGTCGAGGGCTCATGTCGAGGGGCTCATGTCAAGGGGCTCATGTCGGGGGCTCATGTCGAGGGCTCATGTCGAGGGGCTCATGTCGAGGGGCTCATGCCAGGGGGCTCATGTCAAGGGGCTCATGTCGAGGGCTCATGTCGGGGGGCTCATGTCGGGGGGCTCATGTCGGGGGCGCATGTTGGGTGCACATGTCGGGGGGCTCATGTCGGGGGGCTCATGTCGGGGGGAAGTTTGTTCCAGAGTCTGGGACCAGTGACACAGAACCCTCGATCCCCCCAGTGCTTGAGTCTGGCTCTTGGGTCCAGCAGAAGCAGCTGATTTGTCGACATTAGAGCCCTGTTTGGGTTTCGAGCAGGAGCTCAGCCAGATAAGGAGGTGCCAGGCCATTTAGAGCTTTAAAAACAAAAAGTACAATTTTAAAATCAATTCTAAAAGAAATGGGAAGCCAATGGAGAGCAGGGGTGATGTGTTTGTTAGAAAAGGCGCCGCAGCGTTCTGTACGAGCTGAGGGCGACTGAGGGCGGCTGAGGGCGACTGAGGGCGGCTGAGGGCGACTGAGGGCGGCTGAGGGCGGCTGAGGGCGGCTGAGGGCGGCTGAGGGCGACTGAGGGCGGCTGAGGGCGGCTGAGGGCGGCTGAGGGCGGCTGAGGGCGGCTGAGGACGGCTGAGGGCGACTGAGGGCGACTGAGGGCGGCTGAGGGCGGCTGAGGGCGGCTGAGGGCGGCTGAGGGCGACTGAGGGCGGCTGAGGGCGGCTGAGGGCGGCTGAGGACGGCTGAGGGCGACTGAGGGCGGCTGAGGGCGGCTAAGCGCGGCTGAGGGCGGCTGAGAGTGGCTGAGGACGGCTGAGGGCGACTGAGGGCGGCTGAGGGCGACTGAGGGCGGCTGAGGACGGCTGAGGGCGGCTGAGGGCGGCTGAGGGCGGCTGAGCGCGGCTGAGGGCGGCTGAGGGCGGCTGAGGGCGGCTGAGGGCGGCTAAGCGCGGCTGAGGGCGGCTGAGGGCGACTGAGGGCGGCTAAGCGCGGCTGAGGGCGGCTGAGGGCGGCTGAGGGCGGCTGAGGGCGGCTGAGGGCGGCTAAGCGCGGCTGAGGGCGGCTGAGGGCGGCTGAGGGCGACTGAGGGCGGCTGAGAGTGGCTGAGGACGGCTGAGGGCGACTGAGGGCGGCTGAGGGCGGCTGAAGGCAATTTAAAAAAGTCTTGACTTTAGCTAAAAGACGTAACTGATAAAAACATGCTCCAACCACACTGTCAATTTGTTTGTCCATTTTAAAATTGCTGTCAAAAAACAACATCTCAGCTAAAAACTCTGAAAACTCCTGGATAAAGTCCTTGTTGTATCTGGGTGGACGGTAGATTACAGCACAAAGAATAGGTCTAGCAAGCTCTATTGTAAACACTTTCAAAGCATGAATCATTATTTACATTTCATTAATAATGAAGAATGAGCAGGCTTAGTAACTACTTATCTAAAACCATAACTTCTTCTGCATGTCTTATTGATTTAGTATTCTTACTTCATAGTTCCTAGTTCACTGACAATGGCAATAAACCTTTTTTCTGATTCAGATTTTTTATTTCTTTATTTGTTGGCATATTTCACACCTTTATAAGTAGATCCATCTTTTCCAGCTCTGATACCTGAGATTGGCACTCTTGCTAAGGAACTATCCAAAACCTTATCACACAAACTGATTGACCTAAACCTAAACCGATATCCTGATCCATTATGAATATGTTTGTTTAAATTGATTTATTTCTCTTCTGTTTAGTAAGTAATGGTGATGATAGGCGTGACTGAAACATCAACAGGACTACAGTACATATAGAGCAATTAAATTATGATTGCACACTATATTTGGCCCTATAATTACTTTATTTTTGCATTAACTGATCATTCTGAAGTAAGTGTGAGGGCTCGTGTTATTGTGTTATACTGTACCTAAAGTGGAACCATTTCAAGTAGAAAGCAGCACATGGGATTAGGAGGTGTATTATGGCCCAGATGGAACATGTATGTAACTGAAACAAGGATCACACATGGAGGTGCCACTGTCGTCACCTTTGGAGATGTCCTCCTGTGATACGTGTGAGCTATAGCACTTAAAACAGAGAGGGAAGATCGTTATGAGGCCCGTCCGCCCACACAAGCTTTTAGTATGAAAGGGCTTTGGGACGGCACAGAACGCCCGCCTCTCTTTAGTCAGTCGGCTCCTGGGGCAGCTGTGGCTACGCTCCACCACGTCTGTGCGGGGTGAATGGATGATGGCGGTGTAACGTTTGAGATGATTTGTGATCACTATCAAGCGTATCACAAGTGTGTAGTTATTAATATCCAACTATTTACCATGTCAAGATTCAGTTACCTTTTAATTTGACATGTAGTAATACAAAAATAAATCAGAAATAGGTTTATAAACTGCTGAGCTAATACAAGATTCACACTTATTGCTTCTAAAGGTCGAAATGTGTGCAGTTTATCCAGTTAATCGAGATTGTGGTGTTTCTTCAAAGTCTAATTTCCCCCTTTAGACTCAAAACAAGCTGATTATTAAATAAAATGTGATAAAAACTTGATACTCATTTAAATATGTATCGAAAATGATCTTGATCTATGTCAGAACTAGTGTTTAAATCCACATGGCAGGCAATCTGGACTCAAGTACCATAATTTTGTGTTTAAATCTACTTCCTATTGTCTAATAAATAGTAAATCGGGTCTGAAACGTTCTATTACAAGTAACCCAACTAGCAGAAGCATTATAGCCCCAATATAGCAACGTTACCCCCAAAACTGCGTAATAAGTAAAACATTATAAAGCTTAAACCTGCTTCACACTGCGACCTCACACAATAAGACCTCCAGAGACAAGACAGTTTAATCATTACCGAACATTACAAACAATCCCGCTTTAAAGAAATCACTCAAATCCCCACTCCACCCTCACGTTCTTTCAAAGGCTGTTCATACAACACCACTTCCACGTCTGTTTGTAAAGCCTGTGTGCCCCACCTTTATTTTACATATGCCTCCTTGTGCTCGCAGTGAGGTGAGCGTGTTATTGAGGAGGCTGTGTTGTTGATGGGGAGGAGGAGGTGGGTGGTGGGGGGTGGATTGCGAATTGCACGCGGTGTTAAGTCAAGCAAGAACCCTCAATGTTGCTAATTTATTTACAGATTTAATTAGATGGATAGAGCCCTCACAGATATAAGAAAAAGAGGAGAGAGGAGAGGAGCGTTACAGCACTTTAATTATTGGTAGCAGGCTCCTGATCCCCGCGCTCCACCGTCTAGGGAGCTAGTTAATTAAAATCCTCATTATTTTACTTTTAATTAGTTCCCCCCTCTTTTGTTTCCTTTCACCATATGGCCGTGTTCCGTGGTCAAATTAACGTAATTGAGCTAATTAAGCCGATCACTTTAATTATTCAAAGCGCCGCGATTGGCCAGGAGAAGTTTGCCTCCCTCTCCCCCTCCCCGACATTCCGGCGAGAGGCTTTTTTCTTTTTCTTCTTCTTCTTTTTTTCTTCTTCTTCCTTTCCCCCCCTCCTCCTCTTTCTCTTTGGCGTTGTTGCAGAAGTCGTTTCTCTGCCATTATTACAGGAGGAGGTTGTCGATTTGAGAGCTGTCTCCGGCAGAATGTCAGGTATACGCAGTTCAAAGCGAAGCGAAAATACTGACGCAATCGTGTGCTCGTCGGGCCGGGGCTAAGTAGGAACTAGGAACCATAAGTAAAGATCATTTTCAACTCATTTAGCAGTCGAATAATTGGCATCTGGCCTTTCAAGGAGACGCCAACTGAGTGCAGAGTGTGTGAGACGATGTTTTGTGACGCGTACAGAGCAGGAATTACGTCAAAATGACACAAGACGAGTGGACTTTTGTCGTTTTCGTGGTCAAAGAGCTATTTTATCTGTAATATACTCCATCGGGACGACCTCGAGCAGCGTCATCTCAACTTCACCTGCGTCAAATTGAGTTCAAATCTGATGTTTACAGGCATTCCTCGTTCTAAACAGTCATCGCTGGACTAATCGATGAGCAAAATGATCGTTAGTTGCGGCCTTAAACGGGAATTAATGGAGAAAATGATCTAAATCAGCTCTGCAAAGTCGTGGCGGGTCGTGGCTTATCGTCCGTCGGTTGTTCTGGATTCATCGAGCGTGAGACGTCGTGCGGCTTGTAGGCCACTGTATGCGTTATCTTGCTTTATTTTATCTTAGCAAATGGAGCCGAGAGAGTTTATATTAAGCAGTAATTATTTGTGTTTGTGGGTGAAAATGAATGCTGTACAGGTAGAAGTAGTTTGACATGATTGAAATGTAGATAATATTGTGAATGTTGTTTTGGAGATATGCTCCATTTTCATATTGAGTATTGTTTTTAAAGTGAAAAATGCAACAAAAAGTGCTGATTGAAAATAAAAATGGGGGGAAAGTGGGTATAAGGTGATATTTTTGCACTTTTGTTATTAATTTTACATATATTTCATATTTTTCTTGTAATTAAACCTCAATTTATTTGTTTAAAGACATGTTTTCTGTTGGATTGACACAACATTATAAAAAAATCAACTTTACTGGTATGTTTCTGAGTATATATCACATTGATTGAGCGACATTTCAAAGTTTGACTTGTAAATATGAAGATTGACGCACAAGGCTACAACAATCCAGGCTCAAATATTCTCTCTATATTAGAACATTCTTCCATTGATCAGAATAGGAAAAATACTTGTTGCCATTCACTCAGTAGGAATTTGCTCCTCCAATGTGAGGAAACATAAAACAATAATAATGTATTCCAAGGGCTCCGTCGTCTAGTCGATTAATCGGTCGACGGTGGTCTGTGATAGCCGATTAACTACTTGATTTACATTCAAATGGTTTCTGTATCTAAAGGGAGGGAGTTAGCTCAGTTTAATCTGCCGTTTACTTATAAATACACTGTTTCTTAGAGCTTTTTCTGTGTAAATTGTGTCAGATTCATGGTCAGAGCATAGATATACTTAATCGTTTTGAGAGAGCTTTTGCCACACCCTTTTTAAGTCGATTAATCGAACGATGTGACGCGTCTTTAGTCAAGTGAGAATTGCCTTTGTCGCCCACAGCCCTAGTACTTACACAGACATATCTGAAAGAATATTGTCAACATGTGTGTGATTTTAATGATTATCCTGAGACTAAATCAGTTTTATTTGAACAGCATTCCTCTCTATAGCTTTACATTACATTTCTTTCTGAATGAAAAGGTACGTAACGTATTACCATATTTTCCGGACTATAAGTTGCATAAGTCTTTTTTCATAGTTTTTGCCGGGGTGCAACTTATACTTATATTTATACTTATATATTTATACTTATACTCCAGAGCCACTACTTGTTATTTTCACACTTGCAACTGCATTTCATACTCCAGTGCGACTTATAAATGTGTTTTTCTTCTCTATTATGCATTTTTTGGCTGGTGCGACTTATACTCCAGTGTGATTTATAGTCCAAAAAATACGGTAATCGTAGCACAATTTAACGTTGATAAAAATGTGTTGGCTTCACATTATTTGCAGCGTGTCGGTGATCATGTTACATATCTTCTTTGCCTGTAATACTTTATTCATGGTTTACTCGTCAAAGGAAGAATCTTAACACTGACTAAACGAGGCCGGATTAGGATTAAATAAAGAAAATCATGAGCCCATTTTGAATTCAGAAAGTATATGCGATATCTTGACACAATTCATCGTTTTCTTGCAAGTCAGAAGAATGCGTTTACTTGAACCAATATTGCAACAGTGATTGATGTGTGAAAGTTGTTACTATTTCTTTGTGGAAGTTTGTTTTTTCGCAGCAGCGAGTTTTCTCAGCGTCAAAGACAAACGCGTTCACAAACGAAGCGAGTGAACAAAAGGATTGTCTGCATAACGACACGCCATCGACATCATTCAGCCGTTTTACAAGGAAGCAGATTCTGACATCCAGATGGCTCCTTTACTGCTCACACTTTGTGCTCGGGGCCTCGGGCGGGACAGGACCGGTCCAACAGGTTAGAGCGTCCCTCCTCTAACTTCTGAGGAACTGTCATCGTTTTCATTAAGAAGTCAAAGCGAGTGGATGTGTGCAAATGTGTGAGTGACAGGTGTGATTGATGACGTCCAGGTTAAGGAGTGTAACTGAAATACAGTGGGACCGTGAATCCATCGGCGCAGAATATTGTCGTCCGGGCTGAATGTCAAGAGCTACAACTGTTTACATTAATACATCCTCGATAAAGAGTCTATCCATCGCCTGAACGAGCTTCGCCTCAGCACCGGCCCATAACTGCTCAGCACCGGCCCATCACTGCTCAGCACCCGCCCATAACTGCTCATCACCGGTCCATCACTGCTCATCACCGGCCCATAACAGCTCAGCACCGGCCCATAACTGCTCATCACCGGTCCATAACTGCTCAGCACCGGTCCATAACTGCTCATCACCGGTCCATAACAGCTCAGCACCGGCCCATCACTGCTCAGCACCGGCCCATAACTGCTCAGCACCGGTCCATAACTGCTCAGCACCGGCCCATAACTGCTCAGCACCGGCCCATCACTGCTCAGCACCCGCCCATAACTGCTCAGCACCGGTCCATAACAGCTCAGCACCGGCCCATAACTGCTCAGCACCGGCCCATAACTGCTCAGCACCGGTCCATCACTGCTCAGCACCGGCCCATAACTGCTCAACACCGGCCCATCACTGCTCAGCACCGGCCCATAACTGCTCAGCACCGGTCCATAACAGCTCAGCACCGGCCCATAACTGCTCAACACCGGCCCATCACTGCTCAGCACCGGCCCATAACTGCTCAGCACCCGCCCATAACAGCTCAGCACCCGTCCATAACAGCTCAGCACCGGCCCATAACCGCTCAGCACCGGTCCATAACAGCTCAGCACCGGCCCATAACTGCTCAGCACCGGCCCATCACTGCTCAGCACCGGCCCATAACTGCTCAACACCGGCCCATAACAGCTCGGCCCATAACTGCTCAGCACACGGCCCATAACTGCTCAGCACCGGCCCATAACTGCTCAACACCGGTCCATAACTGCTCAGTTTAAATAACATTCTAAATAATACAAATATTACTTCCAAACATTTAGTAACAGTAGTAGTAGTAGTAGTGGTAGCAGCAGTAGTAGTAGTAGTAGTAGTAGTAGTAGTAGTAGTAGTAGTAGTAGTAGTAGTAGTAGTAGTAGTAGTAGTAGTAATAGTAGTAGTAGAAGCAGTAGAAATAGTAGTAGTAGCCGTAGTCGTAATAGCAGCAGCAGTAGCAGTAATAGTAGTAGTAGTAGTAGTAGTAGTAGTAGTAGTAGTAGTAGCAGTAGTAGTAGTAGTAGCTGTAGTAGTAGTAGTAGCTGTAGTAGTAGTAGTAGCAGTAGTAGTAGTAGTAGTAGTAGTAGTAGTAGTAGTAGTAGTAGTAGTAGTAGTAGTAGTAGTAGTAGTAGTAGTAGTAGTAGTAGTAGTAGTAGTATAGTGGAGAGAGCTTGTGGATAATAAACTCCACTCAGAATAGTCTTGCTGTCCTTGAATCAAACCTTGGACCTCGAGTGTTCTCCATAGAGTCAGTATGTGCTTTTAAAAGTACATACTATATGTGCTTTTAAAAGTACATACAATATGTGCTTTTAAAAGTACATACTATATGTGCTTTTAAAAGTACATACAATAGGATCAATGCTCTTCATGAGAAGTTGCTGGTGCTTATTTCTATTGGACTGAAGTCTGGAGACACAAACACAATGGCACAAGGACAAACATTATAGTTCACATGTACAAGTAAAATGCAAAACACATTGTACTAAAGGATTCAGTGGTTAGAAATAAAAAATATTAAATGCCAGTGAAATAGTCGATTTGTAGGATTAAGAAATAAAGTTTAATTTTCCTCTGATTTGAAAGTTTTGTGTTTTATGGTAAAGGTTTTAAATCGTCTGTTTTGTCACGGCGAGTGAGGTTCTAGGGTCAAATGACGAGTCTATTTTTGATTTAACATGTTGTATTAATTAGCATAACTTGAACTCTGAAGCAATTAGCTGGAACGTTGTTAGAAGCACTTAGGGTTAGGGGTTGAATTATAATATTGGTAATGTGAATACTTCTTTAATTGTGAATAAGAATGTAAACTGAACATAACAGTCTCATCTGCCGGCCTTTCACTGTAATTACTATAGTGACCTACAGTTCGTTAAATAATCAATGGAACAATATTGTTTGGGGCTCAATATTTTTAATGAACAGGGGGCTAATCCTCCATCTGGGAACTCGTGATACTCGCGGCAACTTGATTTAGCTGCTTTTTTACACATTTGCAAGTTATTTTGGTACGTTTTGACTTCTTTTTGGCTCTCTCGGTTCTGCTCTTTCACTTAACCTCCCACCACGGCCAAGCATGCGCGGTAAAAGTCACCGGCGTCTCGTTAAAAGTTTAACACCATTGTTAACTAAAGTGTAAACTGAGCCGCCGCCCCCCGCTGTTCACGCGCCGCACATCTGGTCGGACAAAACGCAAATACTTTTTGTGTGTGTGTGTGTTTTTTTAAATGACAGGGCGTCGTTCCAAGCATTCGTCGGTCCTGTTTAAGCTAGAGCGGTCGGGCTGTTTGATCCGCGCTCCGGGTCGTGCGCGTCGTTATCGTGACCTTGGGCGGGGCACTGGCCGGTTGTGTGGCGCGCGATGCAACGTGAGGCATCTCCAGTGTCCAAAAAAAAATGCTTTCACACACCACATTGTACCACATCGAACGCATTCTCTGCAAAATGAGTCCGAAAAACAATTCTGTGTTCGTAGTAATGCCTGTGAACAGTGAAACGGAGAGTTCCTGCTAAAACTGTTTACGTTTCAAAGTGCACGTTTTATTTTGTTAATTAAGAAAATATATATTATAATAATTGACACTTTCAGATACATCACAAAACAAAAAGAACATAGAACAAGACCAGAGAGCTGTAGACGAATGTATATATTGTAAATTGTCTGTATATATTCAGTCTTTAGTATAAGTTTATTTAGTTTTTTTTGTTTTTATTCATGTATTATTATTATTTTATTCAATTTTGTATTTATTTTTGTATTTTTTGCTATTATATTTGTTGTTTCATGTTGCACTTTTTCACCGAAGAAAGTTCCTTGTTTGTGAATCTTGTTTTTACTCAGTGACAATGGCAATAAAACTTTCACTGATTCTGATTCTGAAATTTGAAAAAAATAAAAGCACCAAAAGAAAGACACAGGAAATAAATGAATTATCTTGACACATTAAACAAAATAAAAGTGGTCCATTACAGTCCAGTCCGTCATCCATTTCTTTGCGATAACCCTTTTTCCCACCGAAAAGTGTGTCCATGGCAGGAGTTTTAAGGCCCAAATACATCGTTCTAAAATCCAATGTCAAATACTCTTGTTTGTACTTCTTTGTTGATTTCAGTCCAATATTTCAGCATTTCCCTGTGAATAATGAGAACTTTGCCAAAATCGTGTCACTCTTTTCCAACAGAATTCCCTCCAAACATGTGACCTTGTTGATATTTACTGGGATGTACATACCCATATTTTCTGGACTAGTCGCACCAGCCAAAAAATGCATAATAGAGAAGAAAAAACATATAAAAGTCGCACTGGAGTATAAGTATATAAGTATAAATATAAGTATGAGTCGCACCCCGGTCAAAACTATGAAAAAAGGTGCGAAAATACTGTATATTTTCCCATTCTTTGTCAGTCAAAGTAAAATCACCCTCTCTTTCCCATTTAATTTGACTGCAATTAGTCGAGTGGCTGCACGAATCATTAATACATCTACCTTACACCTGCATAATATCCTTTTAAATACACAAATACTGGTGGTTACTGCGTATAGGAGGCAGATGACGTGCTGTTGGAAAAGTAGCAGCTTAAGTAAAGTCCTGACTCCTCTCACGGCCGTACAAAGCCTTTACCGTCTATGCAACTCCAATTAACACGTCTAAGTTTGCTTCAGAATGTGCTTAATTACTCAGAGAGAGACAGCGTGAGTGGCACATGGATGATATCATTGGGAGCCTTCAGCAGACAGGGAAAATGTGCCTTTTTATAATGTGTCGAACTGCGGCGACTTCACGCAGTTGTGGCGCGCAATAGTTGATCTTGAGTGATTGTTTTGAGCTGTTTTTGGAGAATCTACGCACGTCAGTCTGTTACGTATGAATGTGAATGTGTTGCATTGTGGGTGGACGATATGCGATTGGTTTTGTCCGATTTTTCAACAACTCAACACAATCTGACACACAATCTGGCTGGAGTTGGTTTTTAGTGAGTGCCGGTGCGATTTCCCCTTATAAATCTGGTAAATAAATGCAAAACAAACACTGAAACGCAAACAAAAAGCTGCTTTGATTCAATATCAGGGGATTTTTTACACTATAATATAACACACTCTGATTAGACAAAGTAACCGGATACAAAATGCACTGGAAAAACTAGAAAAACACACTTGTTTTAGGCAAAAATTCTTGAAATGATCTTAATAATCTCACTTTTTTAGCATTTATTTAGTAGAAAGGTCTTAAATCTCCACAAAAAACCTAACTTATCTTGTTTTAAGTGAATATTGGTTAGATGTGTAGCATTTTGCAGCTATTCAGTATTCTGTAACTAAACACAACCCTACTCGTCCCTCCTCATGCAAAAAAAACGCAGCTCTTTTAGTGAGTGCCGGTGCGATTTCTCCTTATAAATCTGGTAAATAAATGCAAAACAAACACTGAAACACAAACAAAAAGCTGTTTTAATTCAATATCAGAGGATTTTTACACTATACTCTTATTAGACATAGTAACCGGATACAAAATGCACTGGAAAAACTAGAAAAACACACGCAAAAATGTCCTTGAAATAAGTAAATTCTTAAAATAATCTGAATAATTTCATTTATTTAGTAGAAAGCTCTTAAATCTCGACAAAAAAAAACCTGACTTATCTTGCTTTAAGTGAATATTCATGCAATGTTTTAAGTGTGAAAGCAAAATATGCAAATTGTCAACACCTGTCCATTGGAGGCTTTTAGTTGTAAGACATTTTGCAGCTATTCAGTATTACTATTACCTCCTCGTACCAAATCCTCAACGCTAATCTCTCCGCTCGTCTCGGCTCCACCTCGCAGCCTTCGCCTCTCTGCGTGTGGGCCCCCTTCTTCTTCTTCATCATCTTCGTCCTCCTCCATCATGTAAAAATATCCCGGCGTCGCCTCGGTGTCTCCGTCGGCGCGGTGAGAGGTGGAGGAGAGCAGGCAATTACACTCATCTGCATGTGTTAATATGATTAATTAGCGAGAATAAACACTTTCCTATGACACGGGCTACATGGTGAGCCCCGCACCTGCACTGGTCCTGATAAAAGACAACGCCTCGTGGCATGGAGCCTTTTCAGCAGACCCGCTAATTGGCATCTGAAAACGTTCTGGCTAATTAGAAGGAGGCAGATGAGGCTTGATTAGTTTGAATGCAGAGTGTAACTTGTGGGACGCGGAGACGAGGGTTAAAAAAAAAAAAAAAGGAAAAAACCTCGCTGAGATTTTTTATTTCGCGACTCGATACAAAGATAATTGTAACTGTGAACATTTGCATACGTTAATGAATTTGCGTGACGCTCCTTGATCAGACGTGGAATAAATAATTGATGCGGTATCAGCACCTAACCATGACAGGTGGGACTTTTTTTTTTTTTTATGTTTTCGTATTAGCTTTTTTAAACAGCTAAGCGCATTAAGGTGCAAGTTTGATCCCCGGCGAGGTGAGAAACCGACAGATGCTATCGTCGTTTTGCCTCCGAAAAGATCACGTCCTCGCCTCCGATCGCGACGCTTTTCACGGCGGAATTAATAGATGCGTAAGTTGGAGTGGATTGGAAATGTAAAGTGCATAGAGTAAGAGGGTGAGAGAGGGAGCGAGAGTGATGGAGAACAAAGGCGTTGCACTATAGGGAACAAACAAGCTGCTGTGGGGGCTTTAATTGCAACACGGTAAACAGTAAATACGTTAGATTGTTTCTAATGCCCAGGACGCCAGGCAGAGACCACTCCCCTTTAATTAGGCCGTTTCCAGATTAGGATTTATTATTAGCAGCCTTTAACAATCATGAAAGCCAGAGGAAATGTTTTCTCGTTTTATAAAATAACTGTAGGATAATTAAGCAGGGTTGCATCAGAACTTTAGGGTAAATGATTAAGGGTAAAGGGTAAAACGTGGTCAAAGACGGAACGAGACGCAAGAGAGGATCTACGCGCGGGGCCGGCTTTACCCTGTGAATGGATTAAGCAGTGGTTTAGGGCCTCAAAGACACCAGAGGACCCCCAAGAGTGAATAGAGTTGTATTAAAATGATGACAAATGTTGCACTGCGCCTGCAAATGTAAAAAATAAAATGTCTGGTGTTAGTAAATCTGGGAGAGGACCCCCACGACCCTGTCCAACATGTGGCTACTGATGTTCTTAGCCTTTACTATTTGTGTCATTTTACTTTGGTATTTCTATTTGATGTCAGTAATACAAACGCAGTTAATTGATGTGATTAAATATGCAGACAACGCCTAAGGGCCCCTGAAGGCTGGGGCCGGCACTGTCGACGTGATGAGATTTTGACATATATTGTGATAAACGAACC